>NC_133450.1:215883956-216186986 GCF_048565385.1 Saimiri boliviensis | reverse complement strand
CATCAAGAGCAAATGAGAGGTGATCATGTTGGTGACCTTTTGAAAGGTGCCAGGTGACAGAGGAAAGAACTCAGCCTTTAGACTCAGACAGGTCTTACGTGAACCTGGCCCCAGCTGCTTGTCATGTGGACTTGGGCAAGTCGCTTGGCTTTTCAGAGCATTATTTCCCGATCTGTGAAAAGATGGTAGTTGCCTTACCATGCCTGTCACATATTTATTTGCTTGTTTATGTGACCTCCCCTCCCTCTCTGAGGGGAGGGACTCTGGCTGGTTTATTCATTACTATTCTGGTACTTAAAGAGTGCCTAGTCTGTAGTAGGTGTGCAATAAATAGTTTGGTTTTCATTTATCACTCACTTTTAATACCTCCCTGTCACTGCATCAGCAGTAAACTGGATTAACACTATGTCTTGTTTGGTGGCAGTTGTAGAATAACAACACAGCCGGCTACCACCTGCGCCTCTTGAGGTTCTGGTTCTTCATGTCCCCTTGTGGGTCTTTCCTCAACATTTTGTTATAAAAATTTACAAACATACGGAAAAGTGGAAAGAATTTTATGGTGAATACCTGCATACCTACCATCTAGGTTGTACCATTAACATTTTACTAGACTTGCTTTATCCCATATCTGTCCCTCTATGCATCTATCAACGTACCTCATATTTGATGCATTGCTGAGTAAATCACAGATATCAGTACACTTTCCCCTAAACAACTCTGCATGTCTATCAATAACTAGAGTAAATACTGTTTGAACATGAGTAATAGGCACTCAGTAAATGTTCACTGCTGTTACGATTACTGGAAAGGAGAGAGGGAAAGTCATGGCAATTCAATCTTCCCAAAGCAAGACACTTGCTAGCCAGTGTAGGGAAGAGCCACCATTTCCCAGGAACCAGACTGCTCATTTCACAGGCTAGCCTCGGGCAGGGAAATGGCTGGGAATGACAGCTACCGTGGTGCCCCCAGGCACAGACTTCAGCTCCATCCCCTGGAAGCTCATTCCCCCTAACAACCTCCAAAAGTCTTTTGAAGACTTAATAATGTGATTGGAACAAGAGAGGTTGGGATTCTTAGAGATTTCTGCAGAGCACGGTGGAGTTTGATTATCTGGATTTACTCCCTGTCAGGTCCTACTTGGCCAGATGCAGTTCCAACTCTCTTCTCTCAGCATTGCCTATCACAAAAGGAACACAGAGACTAGGAGATCATAAATCTAGGTTCTAGAAACTCAGAATCTGGAGCCCTGACCATCAAGTGCCTTGGCCTTGTGTAGGACTGCTATTTTCCACGTGTCCCAGTGTAGAGTCCAGGGGTGAACAGACCCCTCTGAGAACTTGCAGTTTTCCAGGAACCATGTGGAGCCATCATCTCAATTCATGTGTTCACATTCTGTCAACAAATACCCTTGAGCACCCTTGCCTTTGAAGTTAACAACCTTGGGAGAAACTAAGGCAGTCCCCAAGCAGGATTTGGAAAGCAATTTCATTTAAAAAGGGCAGGGGGAGAGGGAGGGGGAGGTGCTCATGCTCATTTAATCTTTTTTTTTTTTTTAAGTATTATTTTATTTTTGAAGTTTCATGGTATATGTACAGGATGTGTTTGTTACATAGGTAAATGCATGCCATGGTGGTTTGCTGCACCTATCAACCCATCACCTAGATACTAAGCCCAGCATCCATTTGTTCTTTTCCTTAATGCGATCCCTCAGCCCCCTTCCTCCCCTGACAGGCCCCAGAGTGTGTTGTTCTCCTCCCTGTGTCCGTGTTTTATCACGCAGGCTGGTAGAGTGCAGTGGCATGATCACAGCTCACTGCAGCCTCAACCTCCCAGGCTCAAGTGATCCCCTGCCTTAGCCTCCTAAGTAGCTGGAACTACAGGGACATGCCACCATACCCAGCTAATTAAAAAAAAAAAATTTATAGAGATGGGATCTCACTCTGTTGCCCAAGCTGGTCTCAAACTCCTGGCCTAAAGCAATTCCCCCACCTTTGCTTCACGCAGTCCTACCTTGGCCTCCCACAGCACTGGGATCACCGGTGTAAGCCACTGTACCGGCCACATTTAATCTACATCCATCTTCTAGAGCAGGAATTTGCTCTCATGTCCCATTAGGTTGTATCAGGAGATAAAGGAGCAAGCCAGGCTTGGCCTCAAATTCCAGTCCCATCACTCACTATTGAAGTGATTCAGCTGCTAATGGAATACCCTGCCCTCAGTTTCTTCGTCTGAAAATGGAGGGTAGTGAGACCAGCTTCCTTGGGGTGTGGTGAGTTAGAGCCTGTGCCAAGGGGCCTAACGGTTTCATTGGCGTATTGACCACATACTCTGGAAGGTTCTACCTGGGCATTGGAGATGCAGTGATGAGGAAGAGAAGTAGAGCCACCGCTCTCTTGTGCTACCATCTGGGTCAGGCACAGAACCGAACATGGCCACCTGGGTTCAAATCTTGCCCATGTGAATCTAGAGAAGTTACATCACATTTCTGTGGCTCAGTTTCCCGATTGTAAAGTGGACACAGCAACAATATCTAACTCATGGGGTTGTTAAGAGAATTAAATGAGTGAATACATGTAAAATACTAGAAAGGTACCTGGCACATGGTAAGCGCAAACAAGTGTCTATTACCCTAGTACTACTAGACCACCACTACCACCTCCCACCCCTGGTTTCAAATGCATTAGAATCATCTGAGCAGATTTGTAAAGGACTCACCCATGGCCCAGGAATGGGCATTTAAAAGAACCTCCTTAGGGAAATCTCCATGTGCTACCGGCTCTAGAAACCACTGATCAAATGAACAACAAATGTTAGGTTCCAAAACACAGGTGAGGAAGCTGAAACTCAAAGGGAAGGAACATGCTCAGGAAGACAGCTAGGAAGTGGTAGAACTGGAACACCGTGGAAGCCTGGAGATTCCCACATCTAGGCTTTTGGGTGAGCACTTTCCTGAGATCAGCCAGCCCAGCCTGCTGGGCCTTGAACCAAACCTGGCTTCTCTACACCATCGTGACCCCTTTATAAGCTATTTGGTCATAATCTTCTGGAGAAGATCATCTTTCATATAAGAAAATCCCTATATCTCAATATGAAGGCACTTACCAAATATTGTAATCAGGAATCTCCCCAAACTTTTTTTTTTTTTGAGATATAGTCTCTCTCTGTCACCCAGACAGGAGTACAGTCGTGCCATCTCAGCTCACTACAACCTCCACCTCCCAAGTTCAAGCAATTCTCTTGCCTCAGCCTATTACAGGAATGCACCACCACACCCAGCTAATTTTGGTAGCTTTGGTAGAGACAGTGTTTCACCATATTGGCCAGGCTGGTCTTGAACTCCTGACTTTAAGTGATCCGCCCGTCTCGGCCTTGTGCTGGGATTGCAGGCGTGAGCCACCATGCCCAGCCCACCCAAACATTTAAACTCTTCAGAGGAGGCATATAAGAAGCTGTCTCCTCGAATGATCACCTCACCTACATATATAGAAGGAGGAGTATGCATGCCACTCTGGCATTCTATCTGGGCAACGCTTATAATTAATATTTACTTAAAACAATCATTAGTCTCTGCTGAGCCACATGAAGCCCACGTTAGCAATATTTTTAGCCAGGCCTTCCCCACACCTGCGGTGGCAGGCGAGTGTGCAGCAGCAGGAACCCCCGTGGTGCTTTATAAATGAGCCTGCCTGCACCTGGACCACTCAGGCAGCGAGCCAGGGGGGCCTCAGCTGGGGTCCCAACATGCACCCGGAGCAGCCCACACTTCAGTGGGTGTCCACACTTTGCTTTTTTCCCAAACATCCAAAATGAAACTCCTTTCCCTCGATACAGTGTGGCATCTACCCAAGGCTAGACCCACAGAAAAGGTATGATTTTTCCTGAAATGGTTGAGGATTTCTTCAGTAAGGGAGAGAGGATCATAGTAACAACCATTTATCGGATGCTATTAATAACTTATTTATGTTCGTTGTTTCTTTTAAACCGCACAACAGACCAGGTGCAGTGGCTCATGCCTGTAATCCCCACAACCCCAAAGTGTGGGGATTACAGGCATGAGGCTGAGGCGGGTGGATCACTTGAGGCCAGGAGTTTGAGACCAGCTTCGCCAACGTGGCAAAACCCTGTCTCTACTAAAAATACAAAATTAGCCAGGCATGTTGGTGTGGGCCTGTAATTCCAGCTACTCAAGAGGCCAAGGCAGGAGAATCACTTGAACACAGGAGGCAGAGGCTGTAGTGAGCTGAGATCAGGCCACTGTACTCCATCCTGGGTGACAGAGCAAGACTCTGTCTTAAAAGAAAAAAAAAAACAACCCATACAGCAGTTTGACAAAGTAGGTCCTGTTTTTATCCTGCTTTTCCAGAAAAGGAAACTGAGGCTCAGAAAAGATGAGTGGCTCTCCAGGGTCATGCAGTGAGCAAGTGAGAATCTGACCTAGCCTAGTTGAACTCATGCTTTTCACTGTCCTCTTCCTCAGCCTCAGTCTTTTTCAATTCCGTTAAAGGAACGGAGTGCAGGTGTGTGTGCTAGGCAGTTTACATACATTGCCCCAGTTATTTCTCACACCTGGAATAAGCTCATGGGCGCTAAGAACAATGATTCCCATTTTACAGAGGAAGAAACCAAGGCTCTAGAGAGTTTGAAGTCACTTGCTCACCATCACACTGCTATTAAGCTTAAGAGCCAGAGTTCAAACCCCAGCCTGATCCTTTTCTCACCTTATCAAAAATACTAATGAGAGATATTTGCCATACATGTGACTAAAAAAGCATCACTATATAGACCGTAGGATTTTCTTGTCTCCTACTATTCTGAATGAGCTTCTTGCCTAAAATTTTTTTTGCTTAAAACTTTTGCTTAAAATTTTAAACTTTTTGCTTAAAAATCTTTATCCCAGTCAAAAACTACCATGGTAATAACAGCTAATGGTTGGAGAGAATTTTATAATTGTCAGGGTTCTTCTGCAATTATTTGATCCTTAAAATAATGCCGTGAAAGTAAATGTAACCTGCCAGGCACGGTGGCTCACACCCTGTAATCCCAGCTCTTTGAGAGGCCGAGGTAGATGGATCACCTACTGTCTGGAGTTCAAGACCAGCCTGACCAACATGGTGAAAACCTATCTCTACTAAAAATACAAAAATTGACTGGGCATAGTTTTGCACGCCTATAATCCTAGCTGCTCAGGAGGCTGAGGCAGGAGAAGCGCTTGGACCCAGGAGGGAGAGGTTGCAGTTGGCCAAGACTGCACCACTGCACTCTAGCCTGGGCCACAGAGCGAGACTCCGTATCAAAAAAAAAAAAAAGAAAGAAAGAAAGTGAATGTTACAAACCTCATTTTACAGAGTGGAAAACTGAGCTTGGAGAGGCTGAGTGCAAACCCATGGCCAGTACCAGCAGATGGGGAGCTCTGTCACTGAAGCCCACGTCCTCCCTGTGCTGGTGCAGTGTTACTCCGAGGCCTGGGTCTGTTAGGTGGTGCCGAAACAGTGAGAGATTCAGGTGCTTTTAGTGACGAAAGAGACTGGGATGGGGAGCCAGCAGGGGAGCCTGGCCCTGGAGGACCCCCTCATTATAGGTGGTAACATCTCCTCACCCAGGGAAACAGGCCGGAAGTTGTGGTGGTCAGAGAACTACAAAAATAGCTGCCCTCACACTGCTTCCTACACAAGAGGAACGGTGATTCCAGGGCAGATAAGAATGACTTTACAAGATGAAAATGATCAGTGAGGGCACACAGGTCTGGAGAGGAGCAGAGTTGGCATTTTTTGGCCCTGCAAATAGCTGCCCATCTGCTCTCTGTCAGAATATGTTAGGGGTGCATCTGGATTGCTGCCCCTGAGTCTCGGCTCCAGGCTGGTCATGTGGTTGTCTCCACGACAACTCCAGGAGCGGTGTAAACTGCTGCGCTTGGAGCCAGATGCTGCTCTGCACATGTGGTCTAATTAGACGGTGTTCCCTGCCTCCCTCCGCCCTCCTGCCCGCCTCCCCCCAGCACACACATACATTCTCTCTTTTCCCTTCTTGCACCCCTCCTCCTCGCATCCTCAGTCAGTCTGTCTGACTCTCCACCCTGGGTGCCTCTTCAGAAATGTTCCTGTTGCCTGATCTGCAGTAGAATAATTCATGCAACAAGCGTCAGGGCGCCTGCTCTGACCCAGGCACAGGGCTAGAAGCTGGAGGTGCAAAGGCGAGTCAGACACAGCCTGTGCCCCCGAGGAGGTCACCATCTAGTGAGGAACTGACAGGCGGCCAGGCAATGTAATGCGTGGCGATAAATGCTGCAGCAGAGGTGAGCATAGGGCTGCAGAGCCCAGAGGAGGGCCACTGACCCAGCCTCGAGTGGGGAGGATGTGTCCCAGGGCAGTTGGCCCTGGGTTAATTCTCCAATGGTGAAGGGCAAGAGGGACTCCCCAGCCTGAGGAAGCAAGGGATGGGGTGGCCTCCCTGCAGAGGGCCCAGCACATACAAAGACAGGAGACTTACCCACCTGGAGAACTGTGGCTGGCTCCATGAACACAGGATGTTTGGGGAATGAGGAGCCTCAGTGGGCAAGGTGGGCAGGGTCATGCCTTGAGGGTCTTCTCTCCAACTCTGTACTCTGCCTGCTTCTGCAGGCACTGGAAGCCAGGCAAGCACTTAGCGACTCAGTGGCTGCCTCGGCGGGGCAAGAGACTCAGTGAAGCCTCCTGGGCGCATTTCCCTCTGATACAGTCCTGCCCTATACACTCGAGGTGCTGCTCAGGGCTAGGTGGGTGTGCCAGAGTGCTGAGGAGCGATTTTTTTGTGTGTATTTTGAGGGTCTGGCACCTACCACATCTCAGATATCTGGTTCTCAGGGAAGATGCCCCCAAATGAGGAAGAGGGGAACCAGCAACTCCCTCGCTCACCCTGTCCATGACGTGCCCACTAGCCCCCGTGACGGGTCCTTTCTGCAAACCCCTAGCTGGCTGCTCCACCAGGCCCTCCACCTGTTTTCCATTTAGGGAGCACCTGCTTCTTCCTTGCCCTTGGTTTTTATACCTCCCCATCCCTCCAGGGGCCTTTCTTGGACCCCAGCCCACCTGGACAGTCACCTCAGTCACACATATTTGTGGAATGACAGGTACAGAAGGCTGCATCCAAGGCATGATGCCCAGCTCGCAAAGGGCATCTCAAAAGAGCCACAAAAGACATTGATCTACCCTGAGCACCTGCTGTGTGCTACGCAGTATGGGCAGCTTGACTCGCATTGTATCACTTTAAACCTCATAATATGAAGTAGGTAGTTGCCCTAATTTATAGCTGAGGAAACAACTCAGGGAAATTCACTGCTTCTCCATTTCTTTGGAGCTCCTGGGCTGTACAAAATCCCCATCGAGAGACTCGGACTCTGGATTCCTCTGCCTGGGATTGCAGCTGCAGTATTTGGAAAAGGACATTTTTGTGTAGAAAATAGTCTGCCATATCTTGGATTTCCTGGAAGTCCCGAGGAAAACCATGTTTGGGTAACTGAGTGTGCTCAGATCTCCAGGATGTTGTGGGAGGACCCTGGGCTTTGGGGTCAGAGAACTGATTTCCAAGTTCAGCGGTAGTTCTTCTGGCTCTGTGGCCTTGGGCAAGTCACAGCCCCTTCCTCTGTAAGATGAGGCTCAGGAGCCTCTCTTTATAGGGTTCTTATGAGAAGTCAACATGCAGCCACAGAGAGCTGCTGTGTCCCGCGGTGTCCCAGCCCTGGCAGGCAGCTTGTGAAGGCTCCTTTTCTTCTTGCTGTACGTTGTGGTCTCCTCCACTGCCCTATTGCTTGTCCTGCTCAAGTAGCGCGTGTCACATGCACTGAAACAGTGGGAACCGTGCTAATTTGGGTGGAAAATGGATCCTTTTTTAGCCCCTCCGGTAAGAGTCAAATGCTCCACTCGGCGCTTTCCATGAATCAACTGTCCATCCTCACACAGCCCTGTGAAGTCGGAAGTAGCTCCCCCATTGGACTGGTGAGAAAGCGGTCTCTGAGAGGTTAGGGACTTGCCCCACGTTCCAGACACGTTAAATGGCAGAGCCTACATTCCCACGCAGCTTCTTTCACTGTTTGCGACTCTACATCAAGCATTGTGCATCGTGACACATTTCTCTGTGAGAGGTTGTGGCAGACCTCGTAAAGAAAAGCCTTTTTTGTGTCTAGGAACAACACATTCGCATTAGAAAGCACCTTGGAGATTTTCCAAGCTTCCTATTTTACAGAGGAAGAAACCGAGGCCTAGATAAGGAAAAGGAATCCAGGCCAAGTCAGGTGTTTGACTCCCCGGGTGCTCTTTCCACTCCCGATGCTGCCGTGTGCTCACAACTAGAAACATCCAACCGAAGCTTCCTGTGCTCCAGGCCCCTTCTAACGCCAGAAACTCAGCCCTGGATGAGTGACATTCAGAGGAGGGGTGATAATAAATAAGGGCGTCATGGGCCTAATAAATAACTCTGACAATTCTTCATGCGGACAGTGCTGCAAAGCATCCCCCAGAGGACTATGTCACCAAGCGACTGGTGGGCAGCACATTTTCAGGAGGTCTGTCTCCTTACTTAGTGAGGGGTCAGGACTTTTCATTTGTAGAGACGAATTTGTGCCTCTTCTGTCTAATCACCATGTCCTTTTTCACCTTGAGATCCTTGAGTCTCTAGTCCCATTGCTGCAGCTAACATTGGTTCTGCTGCTGACTGAGTTTCAGGTAGATTTCTGTTTCTCAGGGACCTGTCAGGTCCCTGACTCCTTTCCTGTCTCCAGCACATTCCCTCAAACTGTGTTCTCCTCACTCAGGAAACGGAAATCTCCAGTCAGCTTGGCACTTCCTTTCTTGGGACTTTGGATGCAAGTGTCATTGTGTTAACACGGGGACTGTTCCCCCCTGACAGTGAGGCAAGCCCTGGCGCAGGCCACGTGGTTGAGCCAGCAGGTGTTTGAGGTTGAGATTTCAGTGTGTCCCCATTTGGTTTCCATGCCAGGGAGAGAGCTGTTGCTCTGCAGCAGCACAGGGGTCATCACCATCTCGCTCATGTCAGCTGTCACCTTGCGCCACCACTGCCCTGTGGACTTACCCTACGTAATGGGATTGAATGCATAGAGCATGACATAGCTGTTATTTCCATTATATCTGTAAGAAACAGAGGCTCCAGGCGCTGAGGTGGCTACGGCAGGCATAGAGTGCAGCCGAAACCCACCTCATTTCTCCAAAGCCCATTCTGTTCAACACCACCTTATAATCTGTGTCTTTGAATTGCTACTAGAGCAGCCGTGAGTGGCCACTAATATATCAGATATATTCTTATGATGACCTCTCTTAATCAAACATAAATAATACTGTGGTGCATGAGCCTGAGGGCCAGACAGACGTCGCTTCAAACTCTGGCCCTGTCATTGCCCAGCCCTGCACCCTCAGACAAGTGACTCCCCTTTCACAGCCTTGATTTCTTTATCTGTAAAATGGAGATCATCTTCCTACCTACCTCACACAATGCTGTGAGGAGTAACAGAGCTAATACATGTAAAACCACCCAGTGCAGGTTTAGGGCTCAGCAAGCGGTAGCTGTTTCTAATCACTGCACCTGCTTTCCTCTTAGAGCCGATTCCCATCTGCATTTCTTATGGGAAGAAAATCTTACGCTAGTATGCATGAAGACCACCTTCATTGTGTCTCCTCAGCTTCCACAGGCCTCCCAGCTCATCTGCCGTTCCTGCGCTAATCAGAATTTCCTGACTTCTCCCTGTTTGTCTCAGTTAATGCAGAAGGAAGGGGCTGCTGGCACAGAGGAGCCGAGGCGTGGGCTGACACGCCTGTGATTTGAATGTCTTTACTGTAATCTAGCAAGCGTGTGTGGGGGCTTCTGTCAATACCAGAGCGGCCGGCCAGAATGGGCAAATACCGGCACCCTGGCCATCACTGCCCCTGCAAATCATCAGAGTGGCTCTGGGCTGAAGCCCACATTTCCCCTAACTGAAATCATCTGAACAGTGAGCTGGCTTCACGATGAGACATTGATTCTTTGTTTAGGGCTTGTTATGGTGACAGGGGCCCAGGCTGGGAGTCTGTTTCTGGCGTGCCTCGGCTGCCATGCAAATGGTTCAGAAAGCTGTCTTGGTCCTGTCACCCCAAAATGTGGCATGGCCCAGCCCAGCCCAGCCAGAGTCATCTGACTATAGCCATGCAGCAACCCACCTTCCCAAATGCACCTGGTGGTCCTGGGATCCCTGGTAACCCAGGCCCTCTGAGGGCGGGGGAAGGAATGAGCTGGGTAGTCATTAGACCATGAGCCCTGTGCCCTTAGGCAATGTGCTTCATCTGTGTGGGCATCCCTTCCTTAGCCATGAAGTGGAAGTCATTTAAGAGGAATCTCTGTTCTGGCAAGGATCCAGTGAGTGGAAGAATGCAGGTCATCTGGTCCCAAACGAGAGCTCAGCAGACACTGGCTGCCTTCTCCCCACACTCATGCCAGTGTCTGGCTAACCTGAAGTCATTGTCATCTAAGGCTGCTAGCCCCACTCTCCTTCTGGTAAACAAGGGCTTGGCATTCTTTAGGCCAGCCACCACATTGACATTTTCTGTGTTGGCTGGGACCTCCCCCTGGCTCCTTGGCAGCTGCCACAGCTGACCCTGTAAGAAGCCCTCAGACCAGCACAGCCTTCTCCCAGCTGTGGGAGAAGTGCTGTGACCCCAGCAGGGAACTTGGAGGCATTTAAACAAAATGCAACTGAGATGGGACTGCTGGTGAGAAATGCGGCCAAATTGCCTAGCTTGCTTTATTCTTAAGTTTTTAAAAGGACTGTCAAGTGGGTCCAGGCTCTGTGCCGGTCACTTTCACCTATACCAGGGGTTGTCAGCCTTAGCTACACTGGACTCTGTTGGGGAATTTCAAAATCTGTGACTGTGGTATTGGGGATTAAAAGCACCCAGGTAATTTTAGTGCATAGCCAAAGATGAGAACTGTAAACCTCCACCATCTCATTGATCCCTGCTTAATCCCCCAGCAGTCCCCGGAAGCAGGTGGCTCTCCTTACATGTGATAAGGATGAGGATCTGAGAGGTCTAGTCACTTCCCCAAGGTGGCACCAGGGGCAGCAAGGAGCAGAGCTGGGACTGGAACCCAGCTGTGTGCCCCGCCCTGCATGAATTAGAGCCTGCCTTCTAGGAACTTGCAGTGCACTGGGGACACGTCTGCCTGGCACAGGTGGTATTTGGGTGGAGACGTTGTAGGGGGAAATGGGGTCCTCTTCATCTGAACATATCTAGTAAGGTTATTCCAAGGAGGGGTACCATGAAGAAGACAGCCAGGAGTGAGAGTGCACAAAGTGGTCAGGGTGTGGTGAACAGTGCAGAACATCTGGAGGAGATGTGTGTGTGAGTGAGATGGACGGGGTGTCATAAGCAAGACAGACAGCTGGAGAGCATCACATAGAGCCTTGAGTGTCATGCTCAGGAGCCGGGCTGGCCCCACCTGCACGGACCTTTGCAGTCACACAGGGCCGCAGGCATGGCTTAATGCTCTGCTGTTACCATCCTGAAATTCCTAACATTTTCACCTTTGAACTGGTGTTTAATAAATAGGACAGTACAGTATGGATGTTAGCAAAAGAGACATGCACAGAACATGTGTCTCCATGGGGCCTCATCATCCCAACCCCAGGCAGCTTTCCAGTGCCTGCAGCACCCAATTCCAGTGGACCCAGGACGCAGGGGCATTCAGCAGGACTCTTAAGTGCTCACAAAGTAAGCAGGTCCATGTCAGACAGCCCCAAGAGGCCACACTTTCCATTAGAACCAGAATTTACTTCAAATACAGAAAGAAGGCAATAATGTTCTTTTTTATTTTTATTTGATTTTATTTTTTTCTGATACAAGGTCTTGCTCTGTCATCCAGGCTGGAGTGCAGTGGTACGATCATGGCTCACTGCAACCCTGACCCCTGGGCTAAAACTTCTTCCTGCCTCAGCCTCCTTAGTAGCTGGGTTGATAGGCTTGAACCACCATCCATGCCCAGCTAAGAGTGTTTGTGTGTGTGTGTGTGTGTGTGTGTGTGTGTGTGTGTGTGTGTGTAGAGATGGGTTCTAGACAGGCTCTCTCTGTGTTGCCCAGGCTGGTCTCAAACTCCTGGTCTCAAGAGATCCTCTCCCCTCAGCCTGTGATGTTCTAAGAAATATGAATGACCAGGGAAACCTATCATATTTCTTGTTTACGTTACTCTGTACTTAGCCAACCATTTATCCCAAAAATGATGACATAGAAGGAAAGGAAAAGATAAAACAACCATGGTTTATGTTCCTTTCTCATCAGTAAGTTGGAGACAGAGAATGTGCTGATAGCAAGAAGTGAAATAGGCCGGGCGCGGTGGCTCATACCTGTCATCCCCGCACTTTGAGAGGCCAAGACAGGTGGATCACTTGAGGTCAAGAGTTTGAGACCAGCCTGGCCAACATGATGAAAGCCCATCTCTAGGAAAAATGCATATTAGCCGAGTGTGAGTAGCAGGTGCCTGTAATCCCAGCTACTCAGGAGGCTGAGGCAGGAGAATCTCTTGAACCCAGGAGGCAGAGTTTGCAGTGAGTCAAGATCATACCACTGCTCTCCAGCCTGGGAGAAAGAGCTAGACTCTGTCTTATAAATAAATAAATAAAAACAATGGAGTTAGTTTTGTGCAGTGTTTCCACTGTCTGGTAAGAATAAAATACAAATGCATGTACAAGCTATAAAATACAGTTCTACATATGAGTTAGCATTTAAAACTGGCATTGCACAAGGTCAAGCTGAATGACAAAGTTCGTGCAAATATAGTTTACGTTTTTCTTTTTTCTTAGAATGACAATAAACAGTAAACTTAAAAGCATCCTGATCTAAAAAGACACCGTAAAAGACAAAAGCTTTATATTTTAATTAGGCACTTTTATATTTTAACAGCACTTTTTCCTGCATATTTATTTTGTACTTGGTCCTGTAAATTATGTTGCCAGCCTTGGTAAGATCTAATCTCCACCCTCAGGGAAAACAGTTATTTGTTGAAAGTCTATTGTGGAAGAATCTGTTTGTTATAATCTATTTCAATCTTCACAGCAATCCTGTGAGTAGGTCGGGATTGTATAATTGTCACAGATGAGGAGGGACAAGTTAAGTCACCTAAGAACACGTAGCTAGTACAGTCAGAGTCAAGGTTCAAATACAGGTCTTTCAACTCAAACTCCACCTGTTATGGAGACCTCAGCCTCCCAAGAGTACTGGGATTACAGGCGTGAGCCACCGTGCCCAGCTGACATTAGTTCTTTTAAATGTTAAGCAAGGTCTCTAAAGAGGTCTGAGATTCTTTCCATTTTTCATAAGAATCTCATAAATGGGCACATAAAATTTTGATTAAAAATTAAATCAGTAAAGGAAGAATATAATACTCTAAGTATAGGTCCGCAGAACAACGAAACTTGCTGAAAAATCTGATGAGAGGTTTTATTTTTATGCCAATAAAAATCAGCCATGTTGTGGATAGAGTCATTTATTTCTGGATGTATCAGAAACCTCTGGATCATCAGTTTTACCTGTTAACAAAGATTCAACTCATTAACGATAGCGTTTCCAATAGATTCCATATGTCAAGAAGATAATCCAGGATTGTAACTTGTCTTTTTGTAACAAAGTTTTTGACAGGGTTAAGCAGCTATGTTTTACTGTCCTTCCGGTCATACTTGGAAAACTCCACTAATGCGGTCTAAGCTTGAACACTCACGGCCTGAATTCCCTGAATTAACATTGCTATCAGCCACTAGCCCCAGCGCCTAGAGTGTCACCTAAGACAAAGGGCTTAATCAGCCTCTTGGAGAGCTAAATCAGCCCTTCTTACAAAGGGGAGAATAACGAGACACCTTGCCTTACTCTTCTCCATGCACAGTGGAGCGGGGGGCCGCCATTTCCACTGCAGGGCACAGGTGGATAAGCTGCTGGGAGTGGCTCGGCATCTCGCCGTGGGCCTATGGCAGAAAGAGTCTTCACAGTGGTTTGTTTACTCCCATGAGCTGTCTGTCTCTGAAGGGCTGGTGCTTTCTGTGTCTACGAGAACCTAAAGGGTTCCCATTTTATTTTTTTTGTTTGTTTGTTTTTTGTGATGGAGTTTCGCTCTTGTTGCCCAGGCTGGAGTGCAATGGCGTGATCTCGGCTCACCGCAACCTCCACCTCCCAGGTTCAAGCGATTCTCCTGCCTCAGCCTCCCGAGTAGCTGGGTTACAGGAGTGTACCACCATGCCTGGCGAATTTTTGTATTTTTAGTAGAGACAGGTTTCTCCATGTTGGTCAAGGCGGTCTCAAACTCCTGACCTCGGGTAATCCACTCGCCTCAGCCTCCCAAAGTGCGGGGATTATAGGCATGAGCCACGGCGCCTGGCCAGGGTTGCAGTTTTAAAGAGAACTCGCTTGTCCAGGGAGGTCTGAGGGCAAGCAGTTAGGACTGAGGCCACAGGGAGAAGCCACATGCATGCTGCACACCTGGGCCTGGGAGCCACTAGCTTTTAATCCTGACTCTGCCACATCTGAACCCTGTCACCTGGGCAGATGTCTTTACCTCATTTATTCCTCTGTAAAAGTTGAGTGTAATTTCGACTTCATGAAAATTTCCAGAATGTTAAAAAGAGTTGTGAAGTGCATTTCACTGTGCCTCCCACAGAGTTAAACTATAATTATTGCCTTTGTCTCACAAGGCGAGTTGCTCCAGGGAAAAGAGCCTTCTGTGCCTGGTGCCGTTTAGACCTCTATGCGTGGTTCTGGGTGACAGCGTCACTGCCTTGCGGCAGGATTAAGATAGAAGAGTTTGGCCCTGAACAGACATTTTGCTCACCTAACTCCTATTCATCCTTGCAGGCCCAGCCAAAGTGTCCACTTAACCGTGGTTTCTGACCTGCCGCCCTGGGAGGATTAGCCTTTTCCTCTTTGGACTCCTGTGGACACTTCCCTCTACCCCACCCTGGCAACACTACACTGTGGTAGTCTTTCTTCCCATGTCTTATTCACACATCTGATGCTGTTCTTTAAGGTCTTTTCAGAAAAAGCCCCTTGTCACATTTCCCCTGAATCTTTCCCATCCATGGCCATGTCCAGTTGTGTTTTTATGGCACAGACATCTGGTCCAAGGAGATATCACCTCCTGTGAGTAGACAGAAGGCCAAAAATGTTCATGTCTCCCCAAAGGTGAGATTCTTTCTGCTCTCCTGCAGCTAAATTCTGCCGCCGGCTACCCTCCTTTACAAATCTGGTCTCAAACTCCCTTGAATATATAGGGCCCTCAGCAGACTTCTTCCTGGCAACCCTGGGCCAAAGCTCCAGGAGTGGATGCCAACAACGTCAGTGAGCATTTCCTCGGAGCAGCTCAACTCCCCGTGCACGGTGGCACTCGCATGGCATCGTGCTCTGAGATCTCTTTGGCATCAGGCCAAGCAGTGTCAGAGACTCACTGATACCACAAGGCTCCGGTGGCTGGAAGCAGGGCTCAGCTCATTTTATGGTTCTTTAACCAACATCCCTGAGCTTCTAATTAGGAGTCGGGGTCTGCCCGGGGAGCGCAGCGATGGGTTCAGCCTCTGGCCCCTGAAGCTCCTGGTGAGAGGGGATACCAGCGAAAACTGCCCCAGAACCCAGGAGTGCATGTGGCACCATGGGAGCAGCGAGCAGGGATGAGTGACTGCCACACAGAGGCCTGCGTGTGTCAGGAGGACGGGCCAAGCAGAAGGAATAGAATGGCAAAAGCAAGGAAGAAGTTGGGGAAGGAAGGATGTGGCACATGATCACAGGATGTGTTTGGAGCATGAGGTATGCGGAAGACCAGAGGCAAAGTGACACAGAAGGACTCTAGGAAAGCAAGCCAGGCTCAGCTTTGGGGGGTCCGTTTGCTGGTTAAGGAACTTTTCCTTTCCTCACCTATATCGGGCCCTTGTGTGTGCCACACATGTTGCTAGGTGCACAACATTGAACAACACAGATGCCATTCTGGCCTGTGTGGAGCATATAGTCTAGTGGAAAAAGAGACGAATATTAGTCAAATATTCACACAAAGGTAACATCTGTGCAGAGTTCCTGAGTAGGATAGTGACATGGTTTGATTTGTGTTTTAGAAAGCACTCTAGCCGGAAGAGCTGGAGGAGAACGGGAGGGATGAAACAGGACAGAGATGTGGCGTTAAACCTCGGCTGTGGTTTATGCCTGTCCAGGCCTATGCCAAGGGAGTGGACTGGAAAGCCAGGGGTGAGCGTGAGACACTTCACACATAAAATAGGAAGGGCTTGGGAAGTTTGATAGGTCCACTGCATGTAACCATGGATAATGACAGCTAAGAAAAAAACAAAAATACATTTGGGGTGCAGTCTTGATGGGATAGTAATTGGAAGTTTGGGGCTATTTTGAGCTTGAGACACCAGCAGATCATCAGGTGGAGGTTGAGATGATGGGTCTAGAGCTTCGGAAAGGTGTCTGAGCTGCCAGGATTTGTCAGCAATCATCAGTGTGTGAGTGATGCTATGTGCATGGATGAGATCACCTGGAGACAGAATTGCTTCCCCTGCTGTGGTCCCAAGAGTGAGACCAAAACTTCGAACCACGGGTAAAATTCTAGCTGGGCTTCTGTTAGTTATCACTAGCGGGTTTCTCAGCTGTTGAGCAAGGAAGATGTAAATCCATGCCAAAGTAATAAATGGCACATAAAGCTATTTTTCCGAAGGAACTACTGTGTTTTTGTTTTTTTTGTTTTTGTTTTGTTTTTTTTCTTGTACACAAAGTAAAGTTTGTGTCGTTTTCCTTCTTGCTCTAGCAGCCAGGAAGCTCAGAGCTAATTTTGTAACTTAACTTAGAAACCACACAGGACCTACATACCCATATTTTTTTTCCCAAATAAATACTTTTATATATCTATGTATTTTGCAGCCCTGATGTTTTTCTTTGTTGCTTTAGATGCTCATATAAGCTGCCTCAGATCCTTTGTAAAATTAGGTAGGGTGTAACTGTATAAAAATAAGTATTCTCCTTACCCTAATATTTTTGGGTCATCCTCACAGCCCTTGTGCAATAAGGCTGCCTGGTTTCTGAGTTAATATTGGCTAGATTTAAGCAGGAGGAACTCTTAGAACTTAGGGAAGCTCGACAGTAAATTTAACACTCACACAACTCATTAAAATAGGATAAAAGTGGAGCTTCAAACATCTCTGTGTTTGCTACCGAGGCTGGGGGGGTGGGGTGTTACCCTTAATTCAGCTCAAGATATGAAAGTCTGATCTTTCAGAATTGAGAATACACCGCTGAAATTAAAGGCTTGTCTGTGTAGATAAGCACTCCAGACGTGTTCAAAGAAAGATTAAGGTGTTAACTCTATACAGATAGGATTTTTTTTTTTTTAACTCAGGATATCATCTTTTTGACTCATATGGTTTGGTAAAAGCCAACTTACTTATCAAACAGCATAAGCACAAAATCGATTAGATAGTGTATTTTATTTTTTATCATCCCTATTCTTTAAAATAATTATTTTTAAATTTCAGGTTGCTATTGGTTAAGATCACTGTGTAAACGGTTTTCAAAATATGTCCCACAGCCAGTGGCCTAGGTACTGCAAAGATGCCTGGGATGTGGGGGGATGAGAAGGTGTCCAAGCCTGGAGAGCCCAGCCACCTCCTCTGCTCTACTCCCAGGCCCCCCACAGCAGCCAAGCTGTGCATTGTGGAGCTCAGGTAACAGGGCTCCTTCTGTATAAAATCCTTTTTTTTTTTAAATGGAGTCGCACTCAGTTTCCCAGGCTGGAGTGCAGTGATGCCATCTCAGTTCATTGCAACCTCTGCCTCGCAGGTTCAAGCAATTCTCCTTCCTCAGCATCCCAAGTAGCTGGGATTACAGGCGCCTGCCAACACACTTGGGACATTTTGTATTTTTAATAGAGGCAGAGGCAGGGTTTCACCATGTTGGCCAGGCTGGTCTCAAACTTCTGACCTCAGGTAATCTTCCTACCTCACCCTCCCAAAGTGCTGGGATTACAGGCATGAGCCACCATGCCTGGCCTAGCAGGGCTGCTTCTGCATAAAATCCTATCTGAATAACGGATTCCACTGCTAAAAGTGAAAAGTTTGGACATCTTCACGTTAGAGGGCATGTTCCGCTAAATAGCCCTCGGGGTATGGAAGAGGAGGTAGGAAGTAGAATCCGTTGGTTCCTGTTCTGCCTCCCACCCTCTCTGTAACTTTGCGGGATGACTCTTCCTCTCTGAAACAGCTTCCTCATCCATAAAGGAAAACAAATTCCTTTATAATAGCTACTTCACTAATGAGGGTTAGAAAAATTAGCAGATGGGAGCCAGGTGCGGTGGCTCACCCATGTAATCCCAGCACTTTGGGAGGCCAAGGTAGGTGGATCACTTGAGCTCAGGAGTTCGAGACCAGCCTGACCAACATGGTAAAATGCTGTCTCTGCTAAAACTACAAAAATTAGCCTCTCGTGGTGGTGGGCACCTATAATCCCAGCTACCCAGGAGGCTGAGGCAAGAGAATGGCTTAAACCCGGGAGGCAGAGGTGAGACCCTGTCAGCTCAGAGGCACTGAACTGAGAGAGCACCACTGCACTCCAGCCTGGGTGACAGAGTGAGACTCCATCTCCAAAAAAAAAAAGAAACAAAAACAAAAAACATTAGCAGATGGGGAAGCTCTGCATATAGGAATTTAAGGACTGGTGGCTCTCACACTGTGCCTCTGACCCTCCTCTCCCCTCTGCACTTCCCAGGAGGAGCCGATCACTTTCTGTGAGGAAGCCTTCGTGTCCCACTACCGCTCTGGAGCCATGAGGCAGTTCCTGCAAAACGCCACGCAGCTGCAGCTCTTCAAGCAGGTGCCACCCTCCCTGGTCTGGCCTGGGTCTGGCTGCCTAGTGGGGATTTATTTCTACAGCTGTCTCCAGTCTGAGCACTGAGGCCACAGGCTAAAGAGGCTCAGGGAAGGGGGATTGGGTGAAGAGGGCAATCACTGACCAGACAGACCCTTTGCAAATCTGCCATGCGGTTTTCCAAGTTATCATAAACATGTAGCCAGTTTTTTAGAAAGTAACTTTCTTGTTGAACCTCACTTTGTGAAAACTCCATTTCAAAGGACCTCTCCTGTCTTGGATGCAGTAAGGTGCCCAGCTGAATGGTTTTTCCCCCTTTTCTTTGTACGAGCTGTTGTGTTTTTGTTCTTTCTTTCTATAGTTTATTGATGGTCGATTAGACCTTCTCAATTCCGGCGAAGGTTTCAGTGATGTTTTTGAAGAGGAAATCAACATGGGCGAGTACGCTGGTGAGAAGCATCTCATTTTCCTTTCAGGGCTTCAGGCTGCTGTCATTTAGCGTGTGTTTGACAAGGAGTGGCAATGACTTGCCCTTCCTTTATTGGGGCTTAGGAAGAGAGATTTCAGTGTGGCTTTGAAATGTTTGAAGAATTCCTCTTCTTTTTCTGATAAAGTGCACTGGCCCATGTGAAATCCCCCAGCCGAGGGTCAGATGCTTCCCCTGTGTAGACAAAGTCCAGTTAAAGTAGTGCCCAGCGTGGTCCACTGGGAAGCACACACAGTATTCAGTTAGGAGGCTTGGATTCAAGTCAGGGCTCTGCCTCCTCACAAGCTGCGAGACCCTGCATGAGTCATTGCCCCTCCTTTAGCTAAAGTTCCTATCCACGCCCTGAGAGTACCATGTTCCACCTCACAGCATTGCTGTTGAGATTAAATCAGAATACATGAGGAAAGGTTTGTGCAGTCATCCAGGACAGTCCCTGGCATGAGGGCTGTGTGCAGTAAGTGTTTCTTTTCTCTTTTTTTTCTTGAGATAGATAGTCTTGCTCTGTTGTCCAGGCTGGAGTGCGTGGCATGATCATGGCTCACGGCCGCAACCTCTGCCTCCCAGGTTTAAGCGATTCTCCTGCCTCAGCCTCCTGAGAAGCTGTGATTACAGGCACGTGTCACCACGCCCAGCTAATTTTTGTGTTTTTAGTAGACAGAAGGTTTCACCATGTTGGCCAGGCTGGTCTCAAACTCCCCACCTCAAATGATCCACTTGCCTCAGCCTCTCAAAGTGCTGGGATCATAGGTGTCAACCACCACACCTGGCCCTGATTCTTTAAAATATGACAAATTACTGCTGAGTGCCTGGTTTCTGTAGATCTGAAGAACTGAAGGGCTTATTTTCTCATTTTTCAGAGGAGGCATCTGAGGCCCAGAGAGGTATTGGTGGCTGAGTCTGCCTCCTGAATCCCAATATGACCTTCTTTCTAAATCCTATCACCTCAGTCTTTGGCAACGAAGGCAAAACCAGATGCAAAATAACACCCATGCTGCTGGCCCCCTTGTTGCTGTGTGTGTGTCTGGTCTGGACTACTGTGATTTGTAAGCTCACAGAGCAAGACACAGTGTCCGCCTGTAAATGTTGCAGGCCCTCCCAGCCTGTGCTGCTTGGAGAGCGTAGTCAAGAAAACCACCATGAAGTCTAGGAACGGCAATAGCAAGTCATTGATAATCATTTCCTGAACACCTGCTATGTCCAGAGCCCCATGGAGAACAAATGGAGGACCCAGTTCTGCCCTCAAATAGTGTTAGTCAGGAAGGAGAGAGAAATGCATAACTAAAGACAAGCAAAAATTAAACCAATGCAGGAAAAGGAGTAGAAGCAGATTTGGGTGCAGTTAGAATAGGGCTCTGTTAATCCTCACTGGGTAATGTAAGGGCTTGACAAAGGAGGCCTGGCTGGGGTTGTGTTCTCACACTTGGGTGTGAATTCTGAGAAGACAGGCTTTAGGTGTTGCTAAACCAAGTTCACTTATTCACTGGGTTAGGACCCACCATTTAAAATGAATAGAGTTCAACAACACCACCTCTGTTTTCTTTCCCTCTCACTCTCCGAGGGTTCAGCATGTGTCCAGCAGGGTCCTTTGAGTGGGACACACAGCTCTGAGGGTTCCTGCTCTGGTGCCCTTCACAGTACTTCCCAGAATATGGATGTCTCAGTGGCTGTTAACTATTCCAGAGGGCTGTTCAAAGGACGTCACATCTGAACAAGTGGTCAGGTTTACTAAGCAGAGAGAGTAGGGTATGGTGACCAGGCAAGGGGGCAGTATTTGCAAGGGCCTGGAAGCCTGCGAGGTTGCTGGCTTAAGGGCCCATTAGTAGTTTCCCGTGGTGGGACATAAGGCGGTGTAGCGTCACAGCAGCACAGGATGGAGAGGCCGCGAGGCACAACTGGAGGAGAGCGGCGGGTCTGCTTCGGAGCCTGACGTCCAGCCAGCAGGCAGTGGGGCAGCTGCTGAGGGCTTGCAGTCAGGGCGCTGCATGACCAGCTCTGTTGGAGAAGGAAACTATGGCAGTGACTCACTGCCGCCTCCTTTAAGAACAGGACATGGGACCCTCCACAGAATTCTCTGAGACCTGAACGCTGAAAGCAATTTTGACTGGTCGTGGTGGCTCACACTTGCTATCCCAGCACTTTGGGAGGCTGAGGCAGGCGGATCACCTGAGTTATCAGTTCAAGACCAGCCTGGCCAACGTGATGAAACCCTGTCTCTACTAAAAATAGAAAAATTAGCCAGGTATGGTGGCGGGTACCTGTAATTCAGGAGACTGAGGCAGGAGAATTGCTTGAACCCAGCAGCTGAGATCACGCCACTCCACTCCATTCTGGGTGACAGAGTAAGACTCCATCTCAAAAAAAAAAAAGCAATTTCAAGACCTCCCAAGGGCAAATCACCTCTTTAAGTAACAGCTTCTCTGAATTCTCTTTTCCCAGGCAGTGACAAACTATACCATCAGTGGCTCTCCACTGTCCGGGTAAGTGCATCCAGTTCTGAGCCCCCTGGACTCCTTCCTTGGCTTCCTGGCAGCCTTCCGCTTCCCTGTGCAGCCCAGAGCACTCCATTCCCTCTGCTGGAGATGCCTTTCTTTGTAAAGCTAGGCTCCTTTCATGCCAGATGGAGACTAGAAGGATGGAACTGTCCAAAGCCATCACTTGGTAGGGGCAGAAAAAGGCATGAGAGGCTTCCTCCTCTGCAGGAAGCCAGCCAAGGAAAGCTGAATGGAATGTTGTTGTCTTAGAGCATTTAGTTGCGGGTCTCCTTCTAGGGCCAGAGCAATTGTCATGATTGCGGGCAAACCAAACCTGCATCCCCCTTGCTGCTGTGTAACCTCTTCTCCTGGGAAGATGGAGAACACATCACTGGGAGGTTGACTGTTGTTGTGAACAGTGTCTTGTTATGTCAGGAGCCGGGTGCATAGGGCTTCTGAAGCCGCTAAAGAATTTGAAATCTTGCCTTTCCCTTCCATCAGCTTATAATTGAGGTGTCCTGAAGGCCTACTGTGTGCCAGGCACCATGCTGCATCCTGGGGATGCCGCAGGGAGCAGGGTACAGGCCCTCCCTGGGGGAGCTCCCTGTTTTGCTGGAGAGGCGGGCACGTAGCAGGCAACGCCAGCATTAAGTGATAAGTGTTCCCTCCTGCTTATGCGCCAGCGCACTGCTGCCAGGCGAGTCCCTTGGAAGTGGCTGCAGTTGGCGGAGAGTAAGCAATTCCTCCATGAAAGACTCCCTTTGTTCCTCTTGTATGGCTAAACACAGCACTTGGCAAATCAGAGAGGAGTAATAAGGACTTGTTGATTGATTGATAAAGGGAGTTTCAATACTCCAAAGGACCATTTAAATGGGATACTGAGTAATTTTGGAAAGCAGTATGGAATAAATGAGTGGGTGAAAATTTCCTATTGTCCTACAACATAGAATGCTTTCTAGGTCAAATTGTAATGTTTTTAATTAAAGCGCAAAATGTCTAACGTGGGCAGTCACCAAAAATTGTGCTAAAAGTTAAGGCCAATAATTACATTACTATGTCTTATTCTCTTAGGTACCCACTGGTTCCAGCCTCTCTCCATCCGAATCGGTTTTTTTAAACTACCACAGACCTGATTCTGTGATGAATTTGATTTAAAATACTCCACACTGTAGACCCCTTAGCCTGGCATTCCAGGCCCTTCATGAGCTGGCCCTAACTGGCTTCCCAGCCTCGCTTACTGCTTTTCTCATGATATACTCATGGGAGTGTATCATGGTACAGTACAGTAGCCACTTGTCACAGCATAAACCATGGCTTTTCAGCTTCTGCACTTTTTTTATGTGCTATTTCCTGTCCCTAAAATGTTCTCCTCCCGTCTCCTACATCAACTCCTATTTATCCTTCATGGGCCAGGTCAAATGTCTCATCCTCCAAGGCCTTCCCTGATCTTCCAGGTCTGCACACTCCCTCTGCACACAGCCACTGCAGCCACCATCACCTGCTGTTGTGGTTATTTACTGCGCTGTCTTGCCTCTCCAACTGGATGTTTTAGAAGGCAGAGACCAGGCCTCCCTTGGCCTACTGCATTCAGAACCCTCACGATGTGTCAGCAGGGATGAGACTGAGAAATGGATTCACGGACAGCTATGAAAACGTCCCCTATGCACTTCAGGTCCTTCCACTGCGGGAAAGCCTTCCCTCCTCCTTCCTCCCACTTTTGCTCCTAAAGAAAGTGGACAGGAAATTGCTGTGTTGGATTCAACTAAAGCCATGGTGAACATTTGTGGCTATTCATTCTTTCCTTTTCTCAAGATTTAGATGTTAAGGAAGGCAGCCTACCAGAGAGATTTTAAAAAAACAACACAGAAAACCAAGGCAAGAAAAGGAAGTTGCACGGTGAGGGCAGTGTATTTTCCAACTATCCTGGCTGATCAGGGCCCCGCTTTCTGTCCCGGCTTGGTGTCAGCTGTGGAGTCCACAGTTATTAAACTTACCTGAGTGTCATCCGTGGTAACTGGAATTTCTTGAAAAGCCACACATGCCCATAGGGAAGCCCTTGCCCTAGGCAGCCTGTGATCCACTTCCCTCCAGTCAGGGAACAGGTGCCAAGCAGAACATGGAGCCCAGAGTCCCCCTCTACAAGGAATCACACTCTGCAGCCCCAGCCCACACACACCCACCCAGAGCTGCTCCGCCATGACCATCACTAACTGGCTGCGACCAGTTATCATCCAGGCCTGTTTCTTGATGTGAATTTACATACCTTTGAAATGTTGCTTAACTTGATTGAAGAGAAGCAGTCTTTGTTGGTGTTAGATGACTCTGTCATCAGCCCAAATTGCTAATTGACATTTTTATTGTAGAAAGGAAGTGGAGCAATTCTCAATACTGTAAAGACAAAAGCAAACCCAGCCATGAAGACTGTCTACAAGTTTGTAAGTACTGGTCTTGCTCTCAGGAGCCAAACAAATCAGTCCCTTAGCATAATGATACTCTTTATTTACTTATTTTTGAGACAGGGTCTTTCTCTGTTGCCTAGGCTGGAGTGTAATGGCATGATCACAGCTCACTGCGGCCTTGACCATCAAGGTTCAAGCAGTCTTCCCACCTCAGCCTCCCGAGTAACTATAACTACAGGTGTACACCACCATGCCTAGCTTTTTTTTTTTTTTTTTTTTCCGGTAGAGACAGGTTTCACTATGTTACCCAGGCTGGTCTTGAACTTCTAGGCTCAAGCAGTCCTCTTGCCTTGGCCTCCCAAAGTGCTGCGGTTACCGGCATGAGCTGCTGCATCTGGCCAAGCAATGAAACTCTTAAGTGTACCTGGTCCTCTATTGCCAAGATGACTCAGGCTGCTGAGCTCTTTCCTAAAGGTCTCAGTGTTCTCCAAATTATTTAGCAGATTTTATAACCAGTTCAGTGACATTTTTAATATATAGTGTTGCTGCTCACATTTGCCACAGTAGAGAAATGGGAGGCTACTGGTTTTAGCTTTTAAAATGTAAACTAGATGGCTGCAATTCAGGCTGCACCCTGCCTCTGTTTCCGAGACCCAGAAGCATGGTCTGTCTGGTGTCTGGCAAAGCCTTCCTGCAGGCATCCCCCGTATTGGGTCAAAAGCAGCTCCTTTGCAGGTGACTGAAGAGTGTTTGTGGTGGGATACACCGCTTAATTTTTGTCCCAAATTCTTCTTCATCTCTCTGATCACTGCCCTATAGGTAATGCATTATTTGTAAGACTCATGTCCACAGCCAAGTGGAAATAGGAGAGCACATCTGTTCCTGGCACTCCATCTTTCACAAGCATCAAGTATTTTTTCTTGTGACTTCTCTTCCTTGCTAATTTGACCGTGAGCCACTGAAGTGGGGTGGTTCTACTTTATTTCCATTTTTAATTTTGTTAGTGCTCTCTGTGCTTAAACTGTAGTTATTTTAGCAGGGTTGGTGGCTGCCAGCAGAACCACACAGGTCTAATATGACCCGAAATCAAAGCCAGGGTATCTGCCGAAATGAGGTTTAGGAAATGACATGGTAGAAACCCAGCAACGTGTCTGTTCCGGCCATTCAGCCTGGGCAGAAAATCGGTCCTGGGGCCCTGCACTGGTGACATAGAATGGATATTCTGAATCTTGCAGCCAGAAACGTGGCTGCTGTACTCTTACTAGTAGCTGTCACCAGGCTGCCGAGATAAATAATTATAGAGAGCAGAAGAAGGGCTTTGGAAGGAAAAGAAAAAAAAAAATCTGTGCCATCAAAATGCAGAAAGTAAAATCTCTGCAGCCTCTTTAAGGTTTTTTTTTTTTAAACCTTTTACCGTTGTATTTGTTTTCATAGCCATTATGTTTTCGACTTGATGATCCCATTTTTCCTTCCTTTTTCTAGTAATCAGAGAAGGTGATTCTCGGCGGACTGAAATCAAGCATAGTCCCTGCTGGAAACAGAAAGGGAATCTTAACTTAAATTAATTTTTCATGCAGGCAAAAGATCATGCAAAAATGGGAATAAAAGAGGTGAAAAACCGCTTGAAGCAAAAGGTACTTGAAGTTCTTATTCAAAATGTATAAGCACCGTGTATGAAATGCATGGCCACAAAAAAGTATGATGGGATCAATAGAGGGCTGTTTGATACAGTGTTGTTAACACACTTCAAAATGCATTACCAGCTGTCCGGGAGTTTTCACACTGTTATAAATATTCACAGACAAAAAACTGTCTTCAAATAACATTAAGACTCTGGCTTAAACCCACAAAGGCAAGCAAGTTCAGAGCTACCACTGTCGGGCTGTCCCTTGCCCACCCCACCAGGCCTGGGTTCACAGGCGTCTGTAGAAATTGGCTTGGCATCGCCATCTGGCACCTGCCCACCCCCTAAGGCCGACGTCTGCCCGAGGGCTGGTGGTAACCAAAACCAAGAAGCATCTCCAGGGAATGATTGCCATGGTCCAGCACATGCCACCATGCAGGCACAGCACAGCAGGTGGGGCTGAGTAGAATGCCATGGGCTTACCTTGCCCTGGGGGACTTAAGTGAGCAGAACCCAGTGGGCACTGTTGAGACTCTGAGTGGGAAGGAGAGGGCTCTGATTGTCTTCACCTGCCACCGGTAAAACTGGGCTATCATCCCAACTATGTCCTGGCTAAGACTGCCCCAGCCTGAATCTCTTGTTTTCTTTAATCTGACTTTTTTATATTTTATTTTATTTTAATGTTTTTATTTCTGTAAGCTTTTGGGGGAACAGATGGTGTTTGGTTACATGAGTAAGTTCTTTAGTGGTGATTTGTGAGATTCTGGTGCACCTATCACCTGAGCAGTATACACTGAACCCAATTTGTAATCTTTCATTCCCTCACCCACTTCCTAGCCTTTCCCCCTGAGTCCCCGAAGTCTGTTGTATCATTCTTATGCCTTTGCATTCTCATAGCTTAGCTCCTACTGTTACTAAGAACATACAGTGTTTGGTTTTCCATTCTTGAGTTACTTCACTGAGAATAAGCATCTCCTATCCCATCCAGGTTGCTGCGAATGCCATTAAGTCATTCCTTTTTATGCCCCCAGCCTGAATTTCAAGACTTGAGACAGTGAGGTGACTCTAACAGAGACTTTTTAATATTATTATGTTGCCACCCTTCTTTAAGCTTCTGTTAAGGATGGTCCAGGCTAGGAGCTTTCTCACTTAGTTCTCAGAACAGCCCAATGGAGTATTGTTCCGATTTCACAAGTAAACAGACTGCAATTCAGAGGTGAAGTCATTGCCAAAGGCCACCCTGAGCCTAGCAGAGTCGGGATTGGATTCCAGCTCCGTCACCTTGTGGCGGCTGTGCGTTCTTACCACTACCACATGCACACTGCCTTCCTCAAACAAGTGTTTTGTTTTCCAAAAGATGTTTGGGATCCCCTACTTCATTATCCCTGTGCCCCCAAATGCACCACACTAATAAGGGCCTTTGTCTATCTCTGCAGTTTTTAAAAAATTGAAAGCAGTTTTAATTTTCTGAAGTCAGAAAGGACCTCTAATTAACTTGAAAGGGTCGAAGGAATTGATTCCTTTCTTTTAATTGGAAAATAATTTGCTCTGACTAAGCATTTAAATCCTTAGTTTCAGCTGAGAGTGGATTTTTAGCAGCTGAGATTCACATCCTGAAATAAAAGCTCTGTAATGTAAATCCAGATAGACCTTAAACTGTAGTCTGTTTGCACCCTGCCAGAGACTGGCAGGTGGCATTCTTTACTTGGATATTATTTAAGTCCCTAAATATACCTTTTTATCTCCCATCCCAGTTGCATGTAGCTGATTGGACTGCAGATATAAAACGTAGTGGCAGGGAGCAGTGAGTTTTCCCTCCTTGATGCCTGGATGGTAGGTTCTGGTTGGTATTAGAATATCCCCTGAAGTAAGCAAAGAAAGTGGTCCCTCCTCAGGAAGAGGCCCCATGCACCCTCATTGGGCAGTTGCCCTCTCTGCAGACCATTAAGCTACAGACATCACCTTACCTCCCTACTTGTATGTACAAGCCTCTGGCCTTAGGAAAATCCCCTTCTTATGATATGTAACATTTCTGCAAATAACCAGTTAAGCTCAGATTTTTAAGTGTGGTTCTTCAAAGGTTTGTTTAAACAATCTAGATCACTTTCCTTACACACTATCTCCCTTTCTGTTCCTTGATAGTATCTAAAGCAGATGTCTCCCTCCCCTTCCCTTCCCCCTGCCAGTCTTTTCAAGAATAGCTTCAGGAGATAATGTTCTATAGAGAGTGTCAGTACATTTCAGGTGACACAAATGGTGAAGGCATTTTATAGAAATGTGGCTTGTCACCATCGGACTGTTGACAGATCTATTAGTGCACCCTTTTCAATTTTCACTTTTCCCCCCTTCGGTCGTACAGATTTCTACAGACTTGATATTTTGCAGTTGTTCTTGGAAGAGAGCTATTTTGTAATTGAAACTCTAGCATTGCTCGCATCTACGGGACTTGGGGCTCCAGCACTCTCCAGCTCCTTTTCTTGAGCTAATTTAGGATTTGGCTGCACCTGACCTCACATAGCAGTAGAAAATATTTCCTTGGCTGTTTTTGTCCTTCTCCCCTCTGCTCCCTCCCCTTCATCAGGCAACAAATGTACCTCGTGAATGTACCCCAGATGCCTCTAATATAGACATCTCAAGTTTGGTTTCTGCCACGAAATCGAGGCAATTCCCAACAAAGATCCAATTTTCAAATGTGCTGGGTTGCCACCTGGCCTCCTCTAACTCTGCATAGCAATGGTGACCTCGCAGATATAATCAAGAACCCAAGCTTGCCCTCTTCACCCTTGCCTTGGGTTTGAATTGCAAATAGAAAATGTGGGGCCGACCTGTGGAGAGGTCACCATGGTGTGTGGAGGGTCCATCTCTAATATGACTGAGCTGGGCCCCTTCTCCATCCCTTGTTCATTTGTGCCGCACATTTTCAAAGCATCTGAAATCAGAGCTTTCAGGATATTCGTGTAACCATTGGCAAATAATTGTTAATAGATCCAGTGGTGTGGCTTTATTCCATACCTGCTCTGCTTCAACCCAACAACAAAAAAAGAAGGATGGATAACATATTTCTCTAGATAAATGGAGCGAGGTGGTCAGGTTCTTCCATAGCTTGGCCTCCTTTGAAGTGTGACTTGCTCAAAATTAGGAAAAAGAAGAAATGGCAAAGATGCTACCCAGCCATCGCTTTCTAAGGAAGAGTGTAGTGCTTTCATCTGGAGTGTCTCCCTGCAGAAGAATGCCTCCTGGGTGGGCTCGTGACTGTCAACAAATTGCATTCCACTGCAGCACCAGGCGGGGCTGGCACGAGAATGCCCTGCTTTAAAAGCAGTGGTGCAAATACATTTCTCCTCACCCTCAGGCAATGTTAAGATATTCACATGGGATGTCCTCTTTTGCCTATTGAGGAACCCCTGAAATTTTTCTTTTTCTTCAATATCAAAATGAGTTAGCCAAATGGGCCCATTTCACAGCCCTTTGTAAAGTTTCTGAATCTTTTGTCTTTTTATTTTCTTTTTTTCTTTTTTTGAAACAGGGTCTTACACGCTGGAGTGCAGTGGTGCAGTCACTGCAGCCTTGAGCTCCCAAGCTCAAGGGATCCTCCTGCCTCAACCTCTGGAGTAGCTAGGACGACAGGCATGCACTACCATGCCTGGCTAATTTTTTTTTTAGAGACAGAGTTTTGCTGTGTTGCCCATACTGGTCTCACACTCCTGGGCTCAAGCGATCCTCCCTCCTAGGCCTCTTAAAGTGCTGGGATTACAAATCTTTGATCTTTAAAAGACAAATTGAGCTTGTTGATTTAGAGTCTCTGTGGTTGAAAGGAGCAAATTCACAGTTGGTTTCACAGAGGCTTGAATTTCTGGCCAAACAGTTCCCATTGAAGGGAGTGAGTAAGTGTGCGTGGGGCAGGGAGAGCTAGGTAGACTCTTGTAGAACAGATGCTTTCACACCTTATCACACAACTGTCAGCTCCCTGTCTCCCGACACATTAAAATACGCTGCAGCCTCAATCACTGAAATTCCAACTTTGGTTACTATTTTGATGTCAATATTCATATTTTTAATTTGCATTTGCTGTGCTGTGAGGTGGCCTGGGAAAAGAAGGGTGCAGCACGAGTCTGAAAATGGAAACGGGAGTTCTCACACCCCTAGCGTGAGTCAGATGGGAAGGCCTCTGCCTCACGCCCATAGGGGCCTTTCAGTTCCTCCACATGGTGGTGTGGTGTTTGGGCTTCTGAGGCAGGCGAGCAGGGCTCAGTGCGAGTTGTGTAGGATATTAACTGTGTGACATTGGGTAAGTTACTAGACCTCTGTGAACCTAGCTTTTCTCATCTGTAAACTACTGGATCGTTGGAAGGAGTAGAAGAGATAATATGTTGAAACAGCAATACTTAGTAGCCATTCAATAAGTGAGAGTTTCCCTTTTGTCTGTATTTTTTTTTTTTCTTTCCAGAGTCTTGCTTTGTTGCCCAGGCTGGAGTGCAGTGGTGTGATCTTGGCTCACTGCAACCTCTGCCTCCCAGGTTCAAGTGATTCTGCTGCCTCAGCCACCCGAGTAGCTGGGATTACAGGCACCCACCACCATACCTGGCTAATTTTTATATTTTTATAAAGACAGGGCTTTGCCATGTTAGCCAGGCTGGTCTCGAACTCCTGACCTCATGTGATTCTCCTGCCTCGGCCTCCCAACGTGCTGGGATTACAGGCATGAGCCACTGTGTCTGTCCCTCCCTGTCTTCTTATGTCCCAAATCTGGAACAGCCAGTCTGCCCAAATACCCACACGTGCACACCTGGAGACCATGTCCAGGGTGAGTGGATGACCGCCCTTGAGGTTGTCCACACGGCCACCAGAGGAATCTTTGTAGGACCCAGCACTGACCAAGTCACTCCCTTGGTTAGAACATTTCGGACCTTTCCAACCTTCCACCACCTTGCCTGGGGGCGGCCCAGGGGTGGAATGCCCCGGCTACTGGACCACAGCATGCCCTGCTGTCTGCCTCCCTGGGCCCAGTGCTCTACTGTCTCCTCACTGCCTCGTAAGTCCTTTTCTTGGCTCCCAGCCCAACCCCTACTGAAGACTACTCAGAACCCTCTTTGTCCTCTAGTCTCCTGAGACCCTGGGTCCTTACCTCCCCGATTTCTCATGGAGACTCATGTCCAGAGACCTATTGTATGCCATGCCTGCCTTCTCCTCAGAAGAGCGGAGGTTAGATCATAGCCACGATTTGTGATTCTAGTAAATGCTGAAGGAAAATGATAGGAATATGATGACCACTAAATATTTCTTCCACATGTCTTTGTTTTGTTTTTTGAGACAGAGTCTTGCTCTGTCACCCAGGCTGGAGTATAGTGGCACGATCTCAGCTCACTGCGACCTCCACCTCCCTGGTTCATGCTATTGTCTTGCCTCAGCCTCTCAAGTAGCTGGGATTACGGGTGCCCGCCACCACACCCAGCTAATTTTTGTAGGTAGAGACAGGGTTTCACCATGTTGGCCAGGCTGGTCTCGAACTCCTGACCTCAGGTGATCCTCGTGCCTTGGCCTCCCAAAGTGCTGGGATTACAGGTGTGAGCCACTGTGCCCGGCCCCCATGTCATTATTTTAAATGGCTATATCAGATTTTATCTAATGAACATATATACATTATTTAATAGTCCCATTGTTGGCCCTTACATAAGTTCCAATTTTTTCTAGGCAAATATCCTTATAGGTAAGACTTAGGAGAAATTCTTATTATTTCATTAGGATAACTAAAAATGGGATCCATGGGCCAAAGGGCATGTAGATCTTTTGGGTTTTTTATATAAATTGCCAATTTCTATTCCCATGAGAAGGGTATGAGAGTACTTGTTTCCCATGCCCTTTGCTGACAGCTACATTAGTTCTTAGGCCACAGTTTCTTTAATCATGAGTATCAAAAGTTGCTGATCTTACATATAGCTCCCTACTATGTGTAAGATCTCTACCAGGAGATAGAGCAGAGAATTTGAATGTCCCCCACCGCCTTGTTTTTTTCTCACTTTGTTGCCCAGGCTGTAGTACAGTGGCGTGATCACAGCTCACTGTAGCCTCAACCTCCCCAGGCTCATATGCTCCTCCCATCTCAACCTCCCAAGTAGCTGGGAATACAGGCATACACTGCTGCATCCAGCTAATTTTTCTTTTATTTTTTTGCAGATGTGGGGTTTCCCCGTGTTGTGCAGGCTGGTCTTGAACTCCTGAGCTCAAGGGATCCTTCCACCTCAGCCTCCTTTTAAAGTGCTGGGATTACCGGTGTGAGCCTCCACACCGACCTCTATTTCTTTCTTGACCTGGGCTCCTCCTGTTCTGCTGTCTGTGACATCCTGGGAGGAAGCTGTTGTCCTTCCCCAGGTGGAGGAAATAGTAAAGAGACTAATAAATCGGTGGTGTGTACCACAGGGCTTTATAAGAAACCTTTTATGTCTTTGGATCTTCTGCTAAACGAAGGTACAGCACTGCTTTTTGACACATAGGTACATCTGTATATTGGACACATTGCCCTTCCAAATGTTTAACAAAGATTTATTTGCCAGCATGTACTAGATTCAAGGCTCTAGGTTAGAGAATTCAAACCCCAACAAACTTACAGTTGATAGGGATACAAAAATAAGATAGTGCAAAGCATGGCAGCCTGTGATCAGTGTAACCAGGGGCTTCTGAGGAGAAGCTTACATCAGAGGACTTGCTGAGCAGCTCCTCAATTCAGAATACCTTCACTTGTGCTGTCGTTACGGGCTGATGTGGCATGAAAGCACCAGGACTCACATAGCTCTGGGTTCCTCCGCCTTCTAACTATGTGGCTTTGGGTAAATTACCTCTTCTGAGCCCTATTTCCTCACCTGTAAAAGCAGGATAATCTCATTTACCTGTGATCATTGTGGGAACTCAATGTGAGAATAAAGGTCAAGGGTCTGGAGAAGCGCAGGGGTAGGCCGTCCACACAGGGAAGCGCTTCTTTTTAGCAGGTGCCCTCTCCATTTTGCAGGGGGTAAGGGTCTGAGGTTCAATTTGCACAGTGCTGTGACGTTTTTCAAAGCTTCCTCATATCTCATTTCACCCATTCTCCCAGTAGCTTTGATGTTTGCCAAGCAGGTAGTAGTCTCCCATTGCAAAAATAAAGCCATAGGTGCAGAGAGGTTGAGGGAATTGGAAAGATTAGACAACTAGTTAATGGGAAAAACAAAAACTAAAAGATGGTATTTTTACTTACAAGTGTGAACTAGGACGCGTTTTCCAAAACAACTACATGAATTGTTCTTTTTTTCTTATTTTCATTTATTTATTTATTTTTTTTGAGACGGAGTCTCACTCTGTCACCCAGGCTGGAGTGCAGTGGCGCGCAATCTGGGCTCACTGTAACCTCTGCCTCCCAGGTTCAAGCGATTCTCCTGCCTTAGCCTCCCAGGTAGCTGGGATTACAGGTGGCTGCCACCACACCCAGCTAATTTTTGTATTTCTAGTAGACACGGGGTTTCAACATCTTAGCCAGGCTGGTCTTGAACTCCTAACCTCGTGATCCACCCACCTCAGCCTCCCAAAGTACTGGGATTACAGGCGTGAGCCACCGTGTCCAGCCATATTGTTTTTTTGTTTTTAAGACAGAGTTTCTGCCGGGCACGGTGGCTCACGCCTGTAATCCCAGCACTTTGGGAGGCCAAGGCAGGTGGGTCACGAGGTCAAGAGATCGAGACCATCCTGGTCAACATGGTGAAACCCCGTCTCTACTAAAAATACAAAAAATCAGCTGGGCATGGTGGTGCGTGTCTGTAATCCCAGCTACTCTGGAGGCTGAGGCAGGAGAATTGCCTGAACCCAGGAGGCGGAGGTTGCGGTGAGCTGAGATCACACCCATTGCACTCCAGCCTGGGTAACAAGTGTGAAACTCCATCTCAAAAAAAAAAAAAAAAAAAAAGACAGTTTCACTTTTATTACCCAGGCTGGAGTGTAATGGCACGATCTCAGCTCACCACAACCTCCGTCTCCATGGTTCAAGCGATTCTCCTGTCTCAGCTTCCTGAGTAGCTGGTATTACAGGGGCATGCCACCACACCTGGCTAATTTTGTATTTTTAGTAGAGACAGGGTTTCTCCATGATGGTCAGGCTGGTCTCGAACCCCCAACCTCAGGGGATTCGCCCACCTCAGCCTCCCAAAATGCTGGGATTACAGGTATGAGCCACTGCACCCGGCGTATTTTTTTCTAAATAGCTATTACCTTAGAGCAGGTGTCCCCAAACTTTTTACACAGGGGGCCAGTTCACTGTCCCTCAGACCGCTGGAGGGCCGCCACATACTGTGCTCCTCTCACTGACCACCAATGAAAGAGGCACCCCTTCCTGAAGTGCGGCGGGGGGGCCAGATAAATGGCCTCAGGGGGCCGCATGCGGCCCGCGGGCGGTAGTCTGGGGACGCCCGCCTTAGAGTTTTCTATTAATACCAATATTTTCTTACCATGTTACCTTGCAGCTTCATTATGTTGTCAGCCAAACACAAACAGACACACATACCTGCACACAAAATTTTCCCTAAACCAAAAGTGAATTTGTTCATGTTTGACCTTATCCACTCTCTCATATCTATCCTGGAGGATCTTCACCTGGGTCCAGAATGCCCCTTTTGCCCATTGTTGCTTTCTAGCACAGACGGAACCCCTCCCCCTCTTTTTCCATCTGGCCTGAGCACCTCAGGACAGCCCCTTTCCAAAAGAGCTATTTCTGTTTGGCTGTCGACAACCTCTTTCATCACTATGCCTGAGACTGGCTGATCAAATGTGGGCCACTTGATCCAAGCCCTCCCTGTAAAGCCAAGAGGTCATCATCTCCCTTTGTCATTTACCAAGCATTAGAGACTTCCCCAGGACTGGGAAGACTTCCCCTTTCCATGCAGCCTTGATTCCGTAGGAAAGGAGGCCAGCTGGTATGAGGCTGGATGTGTGAGGTCAAATACTGGTGGTGGGGGGCTGGGTTGTATAATTCCTATAATTTACTGAATAGCTAATAATGTTCTTGACACTTAGGTTACATTATCTGTCTCCTTTAATCTTCGTGCTACTGTAGCCCCATTTCACAGATGAGGAAACCGAGGCTCAGAGATGTATACATGTTTCTTCTTTCATGTATTATTTTTCAATAAGGGGCCACTTTCCTCCATGTCCCACCATTCTGTCTTAGCTGAGAAGTTAGAAGCAAGCAAGCATCAAGTCTCTCATGTGCAGAATTTAATGAGTATTAAGAGTATATGCTTTTTTGACCAAAATGTGTATCTTGCTTTTATTATTTAATTCTGGCTGTGAGATATTTTTATTTGGTAAGAAAAATGATTATTTAAATGGTATTTATTTGTACACATATTTTCTGCTGTGTTCCAATGAAGATTTAAGCAATTTCCTTCACTTCAATAAAACACGTGATCCTTATTGCTTGAGTGAGCTCATCCATGTTTCCAATAACCCATGTGTACAGTCAGCTGCCAGCTTCAGCTACCAGAGCCATGACCTGCCTTTTGCATATTGGGGTTTTTCTTTTCCTGGTAATTTGACTTCATTCATCAGAAACACAAATTAAATGTAAATTTCTGGATTTAAAAAGATTTCTTTGGTCCCTAAATGTTTCCCAAGTCAGAGTCCTGATTCAGACTTCAACCTTTTTTTTCCTGAAGATAAAGATTAGGGGTAGGAAAGGGTAGGAACGAACACATCTTATTCACAAACAGCAACATCATCAGTAAACAAATGTGGAAAAAGTGTCCATAGTCACAAATAATTAAAGTAATGCAAATTAAAGCAACAATGAGGTCTAATTTTTCACCTCTCAAATTAGCGATACATTTTAAAAATGATACCGCTTACAAGTCCCGTGAAACTGGTAATGCATCCATTGCTGGTAGTTGGTGTAAATTGGAAAGCAATTTGATAGAATGAATAAAAAGCCTTGAAAATGTTTATATCTGTTGACTTAGTAATTTCATTCCTGGGAATTTCCATAAAAAAATAATACGAAAGAAAGAAAAACTGCAGTATTTATCACTGGTATTTCAAAAGTTAAAAAACAATGAAAAAGAATAGAAAGAATCCTAAATGCCCAATAGTAGTGGAATATTGAATTCGTGGTGTATTAAATTATTGTATATCTGCTCAATGATATATGCATTCAGTAAAATTTTTGTGATGACTTTGTAGCAACATGAGAATGCTTATAATATATTAGGAAAAAGCAGGATATAAAATTATGTACGAGCTGTGATTGCAAGTAATTTTTAAATGTCTGCATGTGGACAAAATGAATATATAAAAATGAAAATAGCCGTGTAAGAGAGTAGGATGAGCCATAATAATTGTTTTCCTCACTGTTGTGAATTATTATGTTAATCTTTATAATTTAACGTGGATGGTGTTGGTTTCTCTAGTTCTTAAAAGTCAAAGAGCCAAGTTAGTCATCCATTCCCTCCATGTTCATCAGGAGGACAGGCTCAGAATGTCACGGAGAGAGTTGCATGTCAGGCCTCTCCATTGTGGGGTGAGAGGGAGCACAGGTGCCAGAACTCCACGGCCAACCTCGGACCATCCTTCTCCCTGCAGGATATTGCCGAGAATGGCTGCGCCCCGACTCCCGAAGAGCAGCTGCCGAAGACTGCACCTTCCCCACTGGTGGAGGCCAAGGACCCCAAGCTCCGAGAAGACCGGCGGCCAATCACAGTCCACTTTGGACAGGTGTGTACCATGCCCTCCTAGGTGTCCATTTTGGTTTTTCGGATTTCGTTTTTAGCAGCAGCTGTAGCACATGCAGCAGTCAGTTTCGCATTTCAGTTCTCTCTGGCAGTGCGGCTCCATGGAGGTTTTCACATCTTTAAATGTTTATTTGATGTAAACACATTTTGGAGGCAAATTTTTAAAACTTGGAGGAGACAGCATGGCTGAGGTCATAAATGAGCTGGATGTTGAATGAAGTCATTAGATGCACTGATGCCTCCCCTACGCCAAGGCACTCTGCCTAAGGTGCCTCTGTTAGCTAAGCATCTCATTAGAACACTTTAGCATCCCGGGCCCTTCTTTGCACCTTCAAATAAAAGGCAACAAGCGAAGTCTTAAAAAAGAAATCAATTAGGAGTTCTTTATTAATGTACTTCCTGAAAATCAATATCAGGAGTTGTGCTTCTGAGAGTAAACACTCGTGCTACAATTCTACACATTCAATTCTTTAAATAACTGTTTTCAACAACCTGAGCGTTTGAAAAATTATCTGTTTTTTTCCCTTTAGTAAAACATTGCACTCTGTATAGAAACTAAAATTTTTCATCCCCTTCCTACTTGTAGTTATATTTTTGGTTGAAAAGGATTGTGTACCCTTTCCTGCATCTCTTGAATTGACTTTTGGTTAGTGAAAGTCGTCATTTGGAGGGATTTATGAGAAATGGCTCTTTTAGCAAGATGTGGCTGTAGCAGGAATTTGCAGGGTTATTTATTTTTAAATCACCTGGTTCTGTAGCCATTTATTAGATGATACATGATTCAAAGTCTTTATGGTTTTTATCTTAAATGTGATCGCTATTTCACCACCTGTAAAGAACCTAGAAGCCTACGTTCCTGTTTTGAACAGACCTTTATCAGGGGCCTACTATGCACCAGCCATTGAGCTATTCAGAAATGAAGGGAACTGACAAAATTCTTGCTATAGGTTATTACCGTAAGGGGCGAGTTGGTTGGAACATAAAAGTCACCCTTCTCTAATCAATATTTTCAGATAATATACGTTTATACATCTTTAACTTGGGGAGGTTCACCCCTTTTCTGATTTTATACTTAAAAGAATGTTATAAAAATTGAAATGAAATGCAAGAAAGAAGAATCCACAGGGTGATACTCATTTAGTTAATGAGTATTTTCAAATTGCACTGTGTCCGCACCCCTGAAGAGTCGCCTCCCCCAGCCCCAGGCTCAGGCCCTGTTGGAGAAATCCGCACCCCAGTTCCCTGGCTGTGTTTGCTGAAAGCACAGCCCCTGGTTGTCGCCAGCGTGGCATTCCAGAGTCAGCTTCCTGCTTTCCTTTGTCCTCATTCCTGCACACACTAACCTTCCCATGAAAGGAGCCCCTCACTGGAGTTTGGAGCCCATTACAGAGAAAGAGGGGGCGGGGGAGAGGGATTTCATGGTGTTAAACATTCCATTTTCGAAACACACAAAAAAAGGAGGCCCTATTTGAAATGGAGAAAGACCTTCTTTCCATTTCAGCCAGAAGTAGAGATTCTTTAATGTTATTCCCAGCTAAATGCAGAATAAGAGTATGTGTGTGCGCACGGGTGGGGGATAAACAATTAAAAAAGCCACCCCAAACTCTGTTGAAATAAGAGCTGTCTGTGCCTTCACAGGTCTGCAAACTGGAGAGGATGAAAGTGGCTTTTTTTCCCCGTTTGTCACTTCCCTCACGTGGCTGCCAGCATTATGCAAGTGTACAGGAAGGCAGGATTTTTTTTTTTAATGCATGCATGCGGATTAAGGTCAAGCCCCTAGTATCAGCCATGCAGCGGGCTCTCCCTTCCAGCTGCAGCCGCAGAGCCTACCCACAGCCGCGAGATGCCTTAATTGAGACGTGCTGTCAAAGTGACAAACACATTTGCATACAGTCTACACTCTATTTATTTTCTCTGGAAAGGTCTACAGTCTGCTGTTGGTTGAACATTCTTAATCAGTTTGCTGTAAGTGAACTGCCAGCTAGCTCAGTTGTGCCGGCCCCTTCTTCATTAGGTGACAGATTAGCTGCAGGGGGAGTGGGGGTTGTGCCAGGGAAACCACGGACCCCTTTCTTTTAACTCTTTGCAGCTTTGCCTTCATGGTAGGTTGTCCTTGAGTCTTTTCCTGGGTCCCTGGTTTGATGGACTGTTGACCGTAACAGGTAGCGTTTCTAGAGCACCTGCTACCGGCAGGCATGAGTTGTAAGGACTTGATATTCTTCCCAAAGAACAGCTTTGAGTTTCATTTCAAAAATTTTTACCACATTCTGTTACCATCTATACTGTTATTTTTACTTGATAGTTTTCTGTAAACAAGACTCAGACCAGACATCTACACCAATCTTAGCCTCATCTTCAGAGATGCCATTGGTAAAATTACAGGTTTGATATACTAGTCCAAGTTTATTCTAACATACGAAACAATTTTAAGTACTCACCTGTGGATCACCTAAAGCACTCATGTAGCCCTAGTGGTGTATATTCCCTCTTTTTGGAACCAACAGACTCCTCAGTATCTTTTTTTGTTGTCTCCACCATATCCCTTTGAGGAAGGGACCATTAGCCCCATTTTACTGAGCTGGAGTCAGAATCATGAAGGAACCTGCCCAGGCCACTTCACCAGCTTAGAACCCCAAGCCCGGACAGCCCACCTGAAGTCCACACCAGCTCTCAAACCAAGCAGGAACTGCAGCCATGTGATACACCTATTATAAAGCTGCTGTACCCCACCCTGGGCAAAATCATCTTAACCAGTCAGAGAGAGCACCTATTTTAACCTCAAAAAAATTCTTGCCTTGGATCTGTGTTTCTGTGGATTTCATTCTTTAAGAACACTTAGCTTGCCAGTGGGGATGGAGACCGTTGAGACTGTTGCCTTCATTTCTCCACCTTGCAAAGCCGGTGCCTGTGCTGCCTTGCCCTCTGTCCGAGTGGAGTTCCTCCTTGCAGGCTGTGACCATTCCTCCATTTCGGCATGAATCCGTTCATCTATCTATTGAGACCTACCATGTATAAGATAAATAAGTTCTCAGTCCCCACCATTGCGGGACATAATGATAAGACAGACCAGCAGATGGACAGGCCCAGTTGGAGCGATAAAGACAATGAGGGAAGTGGGCTCCAGGCGCTCCCAGGGCCCCGCTCCCAGGGCCCCTCCCTCTTTCTCCAGGTCCGCTGCATAGTCATAGTTAGTCCACTTCAGAGTCCCAAGTCGGACCATAATTAAAAGATATTTTGTCAATAGCCTGACCAACATGGTGAAACCCCGTCTCTACTAAAAATACGAAAATTAGCTGGGTGTCGTAGCGTGTACCTGTAATACCAGCAGGCAGGAGAATCGCTTGAACCCAGGAGGCAGAGGTTGCAGAGAGCTGAGATCGCACCACTGAACTCCCGCCTGGGCAACAGAGCGAGACCTTGTCTCAAAACAAAAAAGCTATTTTGTCAACAAACTGAACTCCCTAATAATTCGTTTGTTTTCTAAAGCAGACGTATTTTAGGTCACTCAGCTTGTAAGGAGGAAAGTAAATAGATTTTTAGTTAGCGTCTGCCTCCTGATCACTGTAGTTTCTTTAAGAATGCAGAAGTATCAACTTGAGAATGCTTGTTCCTGCCTTGGAAGATGTTGCAGTTTAGAGAGGCTTTCAATTACTATTTTCCCCAATCAAGTTTAGTGTCATTGGGGAAACAAAGCCCAGGGGACAGTCAAATGAGATAAAAGTGCCAGCTGTGTTTATTGATAAGCCTAAAAGGAGAATATTGCATCAGACCTGAGGCCAAATGTTGCAAAAGCGTCACCTGAAAATGTGAAGACTGCGTTTCTCTAGGCAGGTCTCGCCAGGGTGGAGCTACCCATAAACTCCTAGCAAGGAGGAGCTGAGAGAGGGCCTTGCACTGGCTGCTCCCCAGGAGGGAGCTGGAAGGGGTGATGGAGCTCAGTTCCTTCTCCCAGACTTCCCGGGAAGGCATTCCTTCTCCTCTTCCTCTGGGCAGGACTGAGCAAGAGGGTGCTAGGCCAAGTAAAGGATTCCCCCCTGGTTTTCTCTCCTCAGGGAGGAAATGGAAGCTCCCTCCTTCCCAGGGCTATAGAAGGAGTGAGGGAGTGGTGTCTTCCCCAGCAGCCCTGGGCACCCCTTGGTTGTAAGAGCTGGCCTTGACCCTCTTCCCTCCCGAGACCCCCTGTGGAAACTCCTCTGCTCCCTACATTTAATAAGATGGGCAAGTCATAGATGCTTTCAAACCCGTGGGCACTGACTTGAGACTTTGCCATCAGCGGGCGAGGAAGAAGGTGTTTGACTCATGGTGCACATGAGGAGGCACGCTGGGACAGCGTTGCTGGAATAAGTAGCTAATTCCTACTCCAAAGCCAGCAACAGCAGCACCTCTGCTTCTCTTGGCCATGTGCAGCTCTCCCTCCTATCCGGGAGAATGGCCTGATTGTGTGAGTTCATTGATACTGGGCCTTAGTCTAAGGTGCCATGACTGAGGCTTCCCTAACAATATCACAGCAAACCCCTTCCAGGGCCCCTTCTTATGTTTCCCCCAAATGATTGATCCTGCAAACAAAGTAGGATCTTCCAATCTGCCTTCCGATCTGATAGATTCCAAAAAGCATGTATTAAAAGGTGCTGCCTCTATTCTTCACCCATCTGAGGAAAGGATTCTAAACCTCTTTAATGTAAAGTTTGAAAAGCTGGTTAAACCAAAATCAAAACCAAGCACCACTGTGGCTTCCAGGGAACTGGAGCAGAGAGGTCTGGATAGCAGCCCCACGAATAGCTCTTGGGATGTGGTTGCCAGCTTGTCCGTGCGTATGGAGAATTCTGGCATCAGGGGCATGAGCCAGATCATTTAGTGCCAATCCCATGCTAGACTGGAGAAGATGCCGAGCCAGCAAATGCCTTCTCAGCACCCTTGGCTCTGAGTTCCCTGAGAGATTACTCCTGCACCATTGAGCTTGGAAGCCTCACACGATTCCCTTCAGTTCAGCCACTGCCTCCCCACCACTTCCAGCAGGTGCTCCCATGTTCTCAGGATACTGCACAGCCCAGGCCTCTGGTCTGAACATACACTCCCCACCAAGCTCACTCCTCCATCTCCCGCCCCAGTGAATGACACAGCTGGCCATCCAGAGCCAGGCTCCACCCTCCCTCTTCCCAGATCCTCTCCTTCTGCCCCCTGAATACTGCTTCATCCTCTCCTCTCTCTCACCTTTGCCACAGCTGTGGTACAGGCAGCATAATCGCTCACCTAGACGGTTTCACACACCCCTAACTGACACTCCCTGTAGTCCCCATGTGGCCTTGCTGGGGTCCACTGTCAGCATGCACTAGTGGCCGCCTCACACCTGCTCCCAGACTCTCCTAAAGACTCCATCTTCACCCTCGAGCCCGCTTCGTGACCTGTCTGTTCAACCCCAAAGCAGACCTCCCAGGAAATTCTTCCAACTCCCCTAGGAAGAGTTAGTTACTCCTGTCTTCGTGCTACCCCAGAACTTTGCACATACCGCTTGTCACACAGCCTCACAATTGTTTCTTTGATGCTTATCTTCCTACCAGAAAGTCCACTGCAGGGCCTGGCACTGAGCTGGCAGTCAGTACACTTCCTGGGGTTTTATTATTGGTGTGGATATTTAAATTAAGGAATAATTGATTGTTGTTGAAGCACTCACTGTACGTTCAGCAAGTTATTTTGTTTCATTTCTGTTGCTATGCTTTTACTTCTAATTCATTTGAAGAAGAAAAATGAACATTCCTTTAGTGGTCACTATTTCCAAATTCACTTTCCGTAAAGAAGGATTTTGAAGTGAGGCTGGGCATGGTGGCTCACATCTGGAATCCCAACACTTTGGGAGGCTAAGGCAGGTGGATCACCTGAGGTCAGGAGTTCAACACCAGCCTGGCCAACATAGTGAAACCCTGTCTCTACTAAAAATACAAAAATTAGCCAAGTGTGGTAGCACATTCCTATAGTCCCAGCTACTCAGAAGGCTGAGGCAGAAGAGTCGCTTGAACCTGGGAGGTGGAGGTTGCAGTAAGCCAAGATCATGCCACTGTATTCCAGCCTGGGCGACAGACTCCATCTCAAAAAAAAAAAAAAAAAAAAAAAAAATAGAATTTTGTTTCCAAATAGAAACAGCCTTGTATTGTAGAAATTTAGATCCTCTCATTTTATTTTGTTTTGATGAGTTCCTCAGGTCAGTCCTGAGGCACTCCCCATATGTGCCCCAGGAAGGGAATGGAGAGGAATGAGGCAGGAGACTGGGACCCTCCCTTTTTCTGTATCCCAAGGATAGGCAGAGCTGTGCAGGAGCAGCACAGTGGAGAAAGCGGTCAGAAGGGAAGGGCCCGTCATCCCTTGAGTCACATCAAGTGAGGCAAGCAACAGGATAAATGAGGCGTAAAGATTTTATCTGTGAAAGAGACTAGGATACATTACCAAGTGCAAAGTGTGACCCTAACGTGGGTTATTCTTTAAAAAAAAAAAAAAAAGCTTTAAAGACTTTTCTTGGGAAAGTTGGAAAATTAGAAGATAGACTGGAATATTTAGATGATGATATGGGATTAATGTTAGTGTAATTGGTTCATAGGGGTTTATCTTTATTCCTTGGAGATGCAGGCTGAAGTCTAAGGGGCGAAGTAACATGAGACTTGAAACTTACTTTCAAATGGTATTTGTAAAAACATTACACATCATGTACACACATAGCCTCACACATACCTAAGATCCGTTTGTAGAGAAGACAGAAAGCTAATATAATCTTCCCCAAGATGTACCTGCTCAGAGGCAAATGTAGGTTAGTTGCCGGATACAGTGAGGTAGAGTGGATGAAGCACAGGTTTTAGAATCGGGCAGTTCTGGACTTTAGTTTCAGCTGTGCCACCCACTAACTGGTGACCTTCAGTAAGTTACTTAGCCTCAGTGAAATTCAGTTTCCTCATCTATAGAGGAGTCCACATCACAGATTGCTATAAGGATTAAATGAGATACTGCCTTTAGTACCTAGCTCAGCGCTGGCACACAGACCACTGGTAAATATCAGTCTCTTTCCCCAACACGCAGGAGTAGAGCTGGCTGTCAGTCATTTGCTGACACTGCCTCCCACCCAGCCCTGTCTACTCACTGCTTGGCCTTCACCTAGGCTCTCAGAACACGCACTCCTTCAGGGGCAGCCCTCTGCATGCACACATGGCAGCTGACCTGCATCCCTACACCTCTGGGTGGGAGAGGCAAAACCTAAGCCCAGAGTCACCAGGCAGAGGGAGAAGGCTGGTAACTGGCAGCAGCAAGAGCAGATAATGCTGCCCAAGTCTGAGTCGAACATGTGGAAAGACGGGGGCCATGGGGCAGGTTGGGGAAGAAGGTACCAGGTGGTGAGCATTGCAATCTACAATGCAGAGTCATCTTTTCAACCCATCCCAGCCACATGCCCACAGTCCATGAGGCAGCACACCCTGCACACCTCTCTTTCAAACCCTGTTGTTTCCAAAGCATATTTCTCCTTTTCCACTGCCCCTGTTTCTTCCCCTCTCATCCATGTCTTTGTGTGAGAGAGCAGAGCTACGGTGGTGATCTCCCCACTCTGCTCCCTCCAGCTCCTTCTGCTCTGATCCAGCCTCTGTGCCCACTGTAGGGTGACTGTGACGCTACCCTGCCTTCCGTCCTGGTGGAGTGGCTGTCCAGAGTTGTTGGAACTCATTCACTGCCATGACCAAGAGCAGTGTGGCCCCTAATCGGTGGTGCATCTGTCAAGTCTCCCTGACGAGGGTGACTGGCTGGGCCTGTCTTTCCACACGCACCCACCTTTTCAGAGGCCAGGCTGGCCCAAAGATAGCTTTCTAATGAAAGGTTAACGAGGCTGGGGTTTGCTCCTTTGAACAGACATAACCAATTTTGGTAGGAAAAACTTGCCAATCAAAAAAGAGAAATCAGATTCTGGAAATTCATAATGATTGAGTTGAACATTCAGGAGCCGTGTAATTCGGCATTCAGGGTGGCCTTCTCAGGTGGTATTCCTCTCGTTATAGAGAGCTGGAGAAGACCAGAGAGCTGTGCAGTGAGGCCAGGGCTCCTGATGCGCTGTGGAAGAACTGAGAAATGTCAGCAGCCGAGTGGAAATCCAGGTGCAAAATAGTAATTTGCTGTCTAAGCTACACCACCTTGGTGCAGCCCAAGTTAAGGTAGGCTGCAGAAGGGCTAGGAGCCAAGCTCAGTCCGCTTCTCCAGACCTTCCATACCATCCCACCTTCCAGAACTTGAGCACCATAAGGTCAATTTGAGCATCCCATATGTGCTAGGTGTTGGGATGGTCTAAGAGCAGTGTGGGAAAGGCATGGAGATGAATTGCTTACCTCCCACCAAGCTCCACCCTGAGACCTGGAGGAATTGGGTCTCTGTTCCAGCTCCAGGGATCGTGCTAGGCCATTGCAGAAGATTAGCCTACTGAATCCCCCCAGCCATCCTATGAGGGTCTCGGGTGGTATCCTCCCTTGCAGAGAAGGTCAGTCAAGGCTACAGAGGTCAGAAGCAACAGGATTCAAAACCACATTGTTTATTCTAAAGCTCAAGTTCTTGCCCAGCGCTCTGCTGAAAACATGGCAGTTTCCTAGGTTGTAGTGAGAGGGCCATTGCAGCCGCCTGGGCAGAGGTCCCAGGATCCCAGGAGGGTGGACCACAAGTGAGGCTGTTCCTGGTGTCCTAACAGATATCAGGCCGTCCTTAATGTTTCTGGGCCTCAGTTGGAACCAAGACAACTAAGCTGGTATCCTGCACCTGGCGTAGGCTGCATGCATCAAACTCACCCCCAGACCCCAAAGGCACACTGGATGATTTTCTGGTGTGTGTGAGAGAGTAGAATGCAGGATAAAAACTGGGCATGTGTGGGAGTCAGCACCGGAGTACCAGGTGCCAGTCTAGCCCCAAACCCACAGTTACTTTGGCATCAACCTATACATTTAGCAGGGTCTACATTTAGTTAGACCCGAAAGAGAAATTGTTGGCTTATACCAGCTTCAGGTATGGCTTGGTATCCAGTCATGTTCATCACACTCCAGTTTTTTGTTTTTTGGTTTTTGCTTCTGTTTTTGTTTGTTTTGCTTTGTTTTTTTGAGACAGTGTCTCACTCTGTCACCCAGGCTACAGCACAGTGGCATGATCTCAGCTCACTGCAGCCTCAACCTTCCAGGCTCAAGCTGTCCTCCCACCACAGCCCCCTAAGTTTCTGAGACTACAGGCACACACCACCACACCTGGCTAATTTTTTTTCTTCAACTTTTCCTTTAAGTTCCAGGGTACGTGTGCAGGATGTGCAGGCTTATTACACAGGTAAATGTGTGCCATGGTGGTTTGCTGCACAGATCAACCCTTCACCTAGGTATTTAGCCCCGCATCCCTTAACTATTCTTCCTGATGCTCTGGCACCCCTCACTGTCCCCCACTGACAGGGCTCAGTGTGTGTTATTCCCCCAGTGTGTCTGTATGTTCTTACCATTCAGCTCCCACTTGTAAGTGAAAATGTGCGGCGTTTGGTTTTCTGTTCCTGCACTAGTTTGTTGAGGATAATGGCCTCCAGCTCCATCCATGTCCCTGCAAAGGACATGACCTCTTTTCTTTTTATGGCTGCATAGTATTCCATGGTGTATATTTACCACATTTTCTTCATCCAGTCTGTCACTGATGGGCATTAGGTTGATTCCATGTCTTTGCTGTTGTGAATAGTGCTACAGTGAACATGCATGTGCATATATCTTTATAGTAGAATAATTTATATTCCTTTGGGTATGTAACTATTAATGGATTGCTGGGTCAGATGGTATTTATGCATTAGATCTTTATGGAATCACCGTACTGTCTTCCACAATAGTTGAACTAATTTACACCCCCACCAGCCATGTAAAAGCGTTCCTTTTTCTCTGCAACCTCTCCAGCATCTGTTGTTTTTTGACTTTTTAATAATCACCATTCTGACTGGCATGAGATGGTATCTCATTGTGGTTTTGATTTTCATTTCTGTAGTGAGTAGTGATGTTGAACTTTTTTTCATATGTTCATTGGCCACGTGAATGTCTTACTTTGAGAAGTATCTGTTCATGTCCTTTACCTACTGTTTAGCGGAGTTAGTTTTTTCCTTGTAAATTTGTTCAAGTTCCTTATCAGGATTTTCTCCCATTCTGTAGGTTGTCTGTGTACTCAGATGATAATTTATTTTGCTGTGCAGAAGCTCTTTAGTTTAACTAGATCCCATTTGTCCATTTTTGCTTTTGTTGCAATTGCTTTTGCATTTTCATCATGAAATCTTTGCCCATGCCTATGTCCTGAATGGTATTGCCCAGATTTTCTTCTAGGGCTTTTATAGTTTCGTATTATACAACTAAGTCTCTAATCCATCTTGAGTTACTCTTTGTATGTGGCGTAAGGAAGAGATTCACTTTCAGTTTTCTGCATATGGCTCACCACCTCTCCCAGCATCATTTGGTAAATAGGGAATTCTTTACCCTTTGCATGTTTTTTGTTTGTTTGTTTGTTTGTTTGTTTGTTTGTTGAGACAGAGTATTGCTCTGTCGCCCAGGTTAGAGGGCAGTGGCACAATCTTGGCTTACTGCAACCTCCACTTCCCAAGTTCAAGCAATTCTCATGCCTGAGCCTCCCAAGTATTTGGTATTATAGATGCATGCCACCATACCCAGCTAATTTTTATAATTTTTAGTAGAGATGGGGTTTCACCATCTTAGCCAGACTGGTCTTGAACTCCCATCCTCAAGTGGTCCACCCTCCCCTGCCTCCAAAAGTGCTGGGATTACAGGTGCAAGCTACCATGCCCAACCCCCATTGCTTGTTTTTGTCAGGTTTGTTGAAGATCAGATGGTTGTAGTTGTGCAGTTTTATTTTTGAGTTTTCTATTCTGTGCCATTGTTCAATATCTGTTTTTGTACCAGTACCATGCTGTTTTGGTTACTGTAGTCTTGTAATCTAGTTTGAAGTCAAGTAGCATGATGCCTCCAGCTTTGTTCTTTTTGCTTAAGATTGTCTTGGCTATTTGGGCTCTTTTTTGGTTCCTATGAATTTTAAAATAGTTTTTTCTAATTATGTGAAGAAGGTCAATGGTAGTTTAATGGGAATAGCATTGAATCTGTAAATTACTTTGGGCGGTATGGCCACTTTCACGACACTGATTCTTTCTTTTCATGAGCATGGAATGTTTTTCCATTTGCTTGTATCCTCTCTAATTTCCTTGGGTAGTGGTTTGTAGTTCTCCTTGAAGAGGTCCTTCACTTCCCTTGATAGCTGTATCCCTATGTATTTTATTCTTTTTGTAGCAATCGTGAATGGGAGTTCATTCATGATTTGGCTCTCTGCTTTGTGTATAGGAATGCTAGCTATTTTTGCACATTGATTTTCTATCCTGAGACTTTGCTGAAGTTGCTTGTCAGCTTAAGAAGCTTTTGGGCTGAGACAATGGGGTTTTCTACATATAGGATCATGTCATCTGCAAAGATAATTTGACTTCCTCTCTTTCTATTTGAATACCTTTATCTCTTTCTCTTGCCTGATTACCTTGGCTAGAACTTCCAATGCTATGTTGAATAGGAATGGTGAGAGACGGCATCTTTGTCTTGTGCCAGTTTTCAAGGGGAATGCTTCCAGATTTTGCCCATTCAGTATGATAGTGGCTGTGGGTTTGTCATATATGGCTCTTATTATTTTGAAGTATATTTTTCAATACCTAGTTTATTGGGAGTTGTGGTTTTTGCTGTTGTTATTGAGACAGAGTCTAGAGATAGCTCGGTCACCAGGCTGGAATTCAGTGGCAGGATCTGAGCTCACTGCAACCTCTGCCTCCCAGGTTCAAGCTATTCTCCTGCCTCAGCCTCCTGAGTAGCTGAGATTACAGGAACATGCCGCCACACCGAGCTAATTTTTATATTTTTAGTAGAGACAGGGTTTGACCTTGTTGGTCAGGATGGTCTCGGACTCCTGACCTCGTGATCCACCCACCTCAGCCTCCCAAAGTGCTGGGATTACAGGAGTGAGCCACCGCGCCCAGCCAGGAGTTTTTAACAAGAAGAAATGTTGAACTTCATCAAAGGCCTTTTCTGCATCTTTTGAGATAATCATGTGGTTTTTGTCTTTAGTTCTGTTTATGTGATTCATCACATTGACTGATTTATATATGTTGAACCAACCTTGCTTCCTGGGGATGAAGCCACATTGATTGGGTTGGATAGGTTTTTGAAGTGCTGCTGGATTCAGTTTGGCCTGGTTAATTTTTGTATTTTTTGTAGAAACAGGGTTTTGCCATGTTGTCCAGGCTGGTCTCGAACTCCTGAGCTCAAGTGATCCGCCTTCCTCAGCCTTCCAAAGTGCTGGGATTATAGGCATGAGCCACTGTGCCCAGCCTAGACCCCGGTTTTCTGCTTTGTTTATTGCCTTGCCTCTTCTGCTATGGCCTGCAATCCTTCCAGGTGCAAGACCAACAGGAAAGTGACTGTGACTTCCTAGTAAATCCCACGCAAGGCATGGCATTTACTTGCTGGACTTTGATCATAAGTCCATCGGAACCAATTATTGAGGCCAAGGGTTTCTGTGTGCCTCAGGTAGGGCCCTACCTGAAGCACATACCTCAGGGGTCATTCCTGAAAAGGAAATTGGGGCCATTACCAAAAGAAGGGAGAGCAGATCAAGTTGATAATGTGCATAGAAGCCAAACAGGAGACACTGTCTCAGCTCTTTATCCACTTGTCTCACAGCAGAGAATGGTTCATACTCAGAGCTGTGGGGATTCTAAAACCAAGAGAGCATGCAGGGCTAAGAGTCAAGGTCAGACCTGAACCAGAGCACCAGCTAGAGGAGGGACAGAAGAGAAATGGCAGGTTAGTGCATGGCAGACCAAGGAGGCAGGATCCAGGGTATAGGGGTGGGCACAGCTGTCTGCAGCTGCCTGTGATAGCTTCTGGAGACTCAAGTGTGACAATGTCCACTGCAATCCCTGGGCTAAAAGAGGAGAAGGGTAGAAACTGAGAACCTGGGTCATTCATTCAGCAAATCATCACTGATGCCTGCTCTGTGCCACATCTGTGAAAGCAGAGATGGCAATGACACGGTTCCTGACTTGAGGGCTCTGACTTTCTCGTGGTGAGTGGTTCAACTTAATCCTGATGGACAGAATCCATCTGGTAGTGTTGAAAGGCCCAGATTTGTGCTTGTGTGAACATGTAGTAGGGCATCTCCAAGTCCGCTTTTTGTTTGTTCTAAACTCCAACGAGTTTGGTCCTCGGGGTGGTCTCCCCACCAGCATTCTCAGGAGGTGTCCGTCACCTCCTCGCGGCCAGCTTGCTGGAGATCACCGTAAAATAGAGGGAATGTTCTGTTAACACCCTTGCTTCAAAGACTCGGCAGAGAGCTTTTCTTTCTAAGATGCGGAGAGAGAACCAAATCACAGAAGCTAAACAAGGTGGCTGTTCCAGGCTGTCCTGCCATGAGGTGGCAGCTGATTTCATGTTAAGGGTCTGCGCCTGGTCCAGGCAGTCCCCACTTGCTTTCTCAAGCTAGTTGCAATAGACATTTCTCACCTTTTAAGTCATTTCTTTGGCACAAGTTATGGTCTCCAGAAAGGCTCAACTAAAATACACGAAGAGGAACAGAAACTAGGCTGGCTGCAACACAGCTGATTGATTGAAGTATAGAGTCCAGCCAGAGAGGAAGGTGTGCGCTAGGCTTTGCACCTAGGATGCATGTTTAGTCCTCCCTTCCCTTAGATGGAGCTCCTCCCTGGCTCTGCCCTGCCTCTAACTCTACACTCCCTTAGGAGGCACAAGGCGCTCTACCTGTGGTTTCTAGCAGTACCTTTGTTCTGGGAGCTCCAGGTTTCTGTTTCTAGCTCACTCCTGTTTCACAAGCTTCAGCTGCTAGACTGTCTTAGTCAGCCCTTGGACTTCCCAAACCAGCTGCACCCCAGTTCCACCAAGGTGTCAACCCCTCTGTACCCATACATTCCTCATATCCCTGGGGTCCGGTGTCTCTCTTCTCGACTGGTCTGTGAGGCACAGGGGGCATCAGAAAACATCAGTGCATGTTGAGATAGGCTGGCCCTGCAGCCTCCCAAATGTGGATGCCTCTCCAGGATTCTCTCCCTGATCACTGGTTTGCCTGTATCATCAAGAGGCCATACCCAGGCTCCAGGACCCTCCCTGCCAGAAATCCCCATCTTCCCCCTACCAAGCCCGCCCTGACCACAGCTGAGCCTTCTGGGCTGGAGATTCCTGCCATCCTCCAATCCTGGCAGTTCCAGCTCACCCTGCAAGACTGTGCCAAGTGCCCCTGCCCTGGGCAGGGTCCCTTCTTCTCTAGTCCCTGGTACCTCATATTTATTTGTTCACCATCTCTTCATGGGCATCTGCACTGGGGGACCCAGAGATGAATCAGCCCCTACCATCTCCGCGACCAGGAGTGATTTTCCTCCTCTATTCCACCTGACAAAATCCTCCCAACCCTTCAGGGCCCTGCTCAAGCACCCCCTTCCCTAGACAAGCCACCCCTCCCGCAACTTCTCCAAGCCCTGTCATTCCCTTGCTGATATGAGTCAGCACTGTCCCTGTGCTGACTTGCTGGGGGTACGTTTACACTCTGTGCCCAGAAAAGGACAGAACTGGCCTCCTCTCTGTATCCTTGGCACCCTCACAGGGCCTGGCACAGACAGGCTGCCCCATGAGTTTACGGAGTGACCAAGTGGTAAGTGAGTGCAGGCAGGAAAGGCAGTGAAGTGGGGAAGAGGCAAGGCTGGGTCCGCTCACTCCCTGTGCCCTTGGCCAGCCAGTCAGTCAGCAGAGCAGAAGAAACCCAGCGCAAGGCAGTGGCTCTTGTTCTGCGGCGCCTGCACACACTTTAGAATCCCTGCACGCGGCACTGGGTTGTGAGAGACAGGATCCTAAGTCCCCCGAGGATCCTCCGTCAGCAGTGTGACAGCGGGGCTTCTCTGCCAAAGGGCTGACCAGAGCCTACAAACAGCACTTCTTTAAAGGTCTGTGTCGGAGCTGCTCAGAATCCAGCTCCCTGCCAGGGAGATATTGAGCCCAACAGGATAAGAGCAGGAAATTGGATTCAGCGAGGCCAGAGGAGACATTTTCTCAGATTAGAATTTTCTGTGCCAAAGGTAGGGAGTTTATCGCAGTAGGGAAGAGGAAATAAAACATAAAATATTGAAAATAAATTATATCCCACAAGCAACATCCTCTGAGAGAGTCAGCTCTGTGTCTGTGGCTGCGCGGGGAGTCCCCGCCCCATGGCCGCAGGAGTGCTGTGCCAGAGGCTGCTTGTCGCACACATCCACCATCAGTCCCTAGCCCTGGCAGAGCCGGCAGTGCCTTCAGGCTAAGGAAATTATTAATCTGGCCGTGCCCAGAGGACGAGAGGGCAAGGACTAACCAAGAGATGGAGAGTAAAAAGGGGTTCGATGGACTGAGGGGTTTTCGTTACAATGTAGACCACCTATGTCTCAGCCAAGCCCCTTCACAAGTGTTGTCTCACTTAATCTTCTCAACAGCCCTCTAAGACTGATGCATTTATGATGATCCCAAGATAGCTGATGCTCAGAGAGGTTAAGCACCTTGCCCAAGGTCACACAGTAAGTGGCAGAGCAAGAATTAAAAACCAGGCCTATCTGATGCTGGAACCTGGGCTCTCCCGACTCTTCTCAGGGGTAGGGGAGCTTGAATTTTATCCCACAGGTGCCTTGGAGCCAATGAGAGGTTGTATTGAGGGAAATGGCAGCTGGGAACATTTATGCTGGATCACTGTGGAAAGGAATGGAAGTAGTTGAGGCAAAGAGACCACTGATGATGCCAAGAACATTGCTCAGGCCGGGTCTGGTAGGAGCCTGATCTGGGACACTGCTTATGGCGGGAAGATGAGAAAATGATCCGAGAGGCATTTAGGAGACTCAAAGGACAGAACTCAGCAGGTAGCCGGCTTTCCTGCATGGGAGCGATGGAGTTCATCATAGAATGGCACGGGGCTGGACGCAGGCGGTTTCTCTTCATCCAGCCGGCATTCTCCAGTGAGGCTTGAAGTGCAGTCCATGAGGAAGGGATGTCCCTTGGGGTTTGCAGGGTTGATGGACACCTCCTTCAGCAGCCCAGAGTAGAAGTTTCTCCTCAGGGGCAGAACAGCCTGCTTGAAGAAAAGATGGTACAGCTCCCCCGACCCTCACTGTGCTTGCATTTTCCCCGGGGCTGTCTACCAACCACCTTCCTTTTTATACTCTCCGAGGGTGCTGTAAGCACCAAAATACCCATAACTTACTGCACCCCCTCTCCTCAGCCTAGGGTATGGAATGTTATGGCTCCTTCCCTCCAGGTTGCCAGCTCTTCAGCCCCCAGGTCATTTCCACCAAGGATGATGTACAATATTATGCTAAACCAACTTTATGGGCAGCCCCTTAAAATGCAAGCCTGTGCCTGTGATGGATGGAGAACATCCCGTTGTTTAGCCAACCACTTACGGTTTGTTGCAAACTTGCAAGAACCACACACGGGCCTCTTGTTAGGCCTGTTATGCCAAGGACCCCTAAATAAATAGTAGTGTGTGTCTTGGCGCATCAGGGCTGGAGTATGGAAATAGAGGTACTGTATAAATAATGCATATTTACAAAATAAATATATCCCATACATAAGTGTGTGCGGCCATAACCAAAGCACCTAGCTTAACAACCACGGAAAGCTTCGAGGGTCTGCCAAGTGATTGGCTTCCATCCATCAGTGTGCACCCGCATTAGAAATGACCATCGCAGGGAGGGGGTCCTCCTGCACGCTGACCTTGAGGCCTTTGAACTGAGGCAAGTGGTGAGATTGCAGGTGGGCACCCTGACACACAGCTTTTCTGCCAAGGTGTGAAACCTACCGCAGCCATGTGTTCCTGCAGATGTCTTAAGGTCTACCGCCAAGCAGAAGGCTGATTAGCGCCAAGTTGCAGGACGTAATGGGTTGCACCTCCAGGAAGAGGGCTGGCTGGGGGAGGAAGAGATCTCGTTATGCAGATTGACTTAGGCTTGCGAAGGGAGCCAGTGAGTTGCCTTTCCAGGGGACTCTTACCCGAGCCCTGTAACTTTCAGCCATTCACCCTGAAGGCAAGGCTGGGCTTTCTGGAAGTCAGTGCCCTGTCTCTGCCGCCCCTTTTTGAGCTCTGAACTCCACCGGGCATCTGGCTCTAGCATCTGGAGCGCCAAAGAAGCAGCTGACAGAATGGCCGCTGGAGTGGGCGCCCCTCCCCTCGGTTGTAATGGCACAATGCTGGATTTCAGTATTTTAAATGAAAAATATATGCAGTTAGCTGTGCGCTGACAATGTCCTTGAGGATTTGACAGTGAGATTTTCCAGCAGTTGGTCTTCGTTAGGATCCTGGCGGTGTTTAATAAGGCAGTCGAACTGCTGGCACCTTGGGTTCCTGTTTGTTCTCCGAGGGCTCAGGGGCTGCTGCGGTAAGCACATCGACCAGAGCTGATCATTACAAGGGCGTACGCCACCATGAATAAAAATGTCACACGTTTTCCCATCTCACAGCGGTACAAAATGTCAGTCCTGTCAAACACACATTGCAGGGAGCTGTGTGCAGTCCGTACAAATTGGAGAGCCGCATATTCCCCCAGCCTTCTGATATTCTTCATTTGAAGCTGAAGAAAAACAGTTGTTAACCTATTAGCTAGGATTTTAAACTCTGCTGAGGCGGTGGATGGGTAGACTTTGACACAGATAGAAATGTATTCCAAGGTCCAGGAATTTTAAAACCAGGTTCTCCATCCATTTGTTCTGAGGGAAGGGGGAAAAAAAGCCCCCTCTGTCTAGTGAACCTGACTGTCTTTCTTTAACAGACACACTAGGGAAATTTTGGGATATTTCATATCTAAGCTTCCCGTTGCTTCCATGTTTGCATTCCACTCGAAAAGTCTCTTGCTTTTGGGGATGGCCCTGGGGCTTAACCCATTAGGCTAGGAAACCTCTTAAGTAGAGAGTTTTTCCCGCTCAGAAGCATGGCAGAAATGTTGCCAGTCTTGTGGACAGAGTAACTCAAATGATGGGGACGAGGAAGACTGGCTGGTCTGGCATTATTCAGACACTGGGCAGTGGCTTCACTGATAGTTTGATGCTGCTTCCCCACTCTTGAGCAGGCTTTTACTTCACACTTGACCACATGCCAGGCCTTGTGCCAGGAGCCACATGTGAACCCTCAGGACTCATCCTCTTAGGGGAGGGACAGAGGTTGGAGTGCCCAATTTTTGTGAGCCAGGAAGAGAAAGACTTCTCGGGGAAGGGAACAGAGTCACGAGGGATGAACAGGAATCAGTCAGGTGGGCGAGTGAGGGAAGGGCTTATAGGCTCAGCACGTGTGTTGTGAAGGGCCATGGCCCATGGGGGCCGGCTGGAAAGAAAGGGCTGTTTGTGGTGGGGTTTACTTGGGGAAGGACCGTGTCTTGAATGGCCTGCTGCGGACAGGGGCGGGAGCAGCTCCCCTGGGCTGCCAGTGGCAGGGAGAACAGTTGGAGGCTCGTGGCGGCCTGGCCTAGGAGAGGAGTCCTAGCCTCCGTTTCTAAAGGGTGCTGCGCACTCCTATCTGGACCTCTGCAAAATCAGGAGAATGATTCTGATTTTCTTGTTGCATCCTGTTGGGGTGGACATCATTCCAGAGATGATAAATTAGCCTGGTTTTGCTGAGCTGGCCCTGGCCCTTAAATGTACTGAGCAAATTCTCATCGAGTAGGGACACGGGCCTCGTGAAATACAGGCGGCTGCAAAGACAACCCTTTCTGTGTGGTCAGAACAGAGTTGGCAGGACAAAAAACTCAAAGGACGTCAGAGGGTAGACTCCCCAGGGAGTGAGAAGAGACTCCTCGACCCCAAGGGGATGTGTTTTAACATCTTCCTTCTGCTGTTTGTATGTCAGGTCTCATGGGAGGAGCATGGGTTTCTTTGGAGTCAGGCATACTTGGGCTTCATTCCTGGTTCTGCCACCAGTTAGCTGTCAGGCCTGGCCTGGGCAAGTCACTGAGTGACATGGCCTCAGTTTCTTCATCTTCCACCTTCTTGCAGGTTTCTGAGATCAATAGAGACCTTGCATGTAGATCTCCTAGCACAGGTCCTGGTACATAGCAAGTGCCAGAAAACAGTGGCCCCAGAGAGGAGCCCCTCTCCCCAGCATCTGGAAGCCACTCCTCTAATCTAACCACGTGTCCCCCACCTCCTGGAAATGTCACCCAGGCACCTCGATGCCATCCTAGATGCATCCCAGCAGCAAAGCCCCTGCCTCCTGCTTCTGTCTGGGCAAAGAATGGCATATGTCAGCAAGGTCCCTGCCCCTGCCCAGGCACCGGCCGCATCTGGTACCCGACCTCCAGCCGTCAATGGGATGCCACCTATTCAGACCGTGCACCTGCACCCGACTAAAAACAAAGGGCTCCCCTCCCCCTGCCCCACTGCTGGCCCTCCTCCCTCCCCCGCCTCTGTCCCCCAAGCGGCTAGGGTCACCCGGCCCCCACGCAGCCTTCCCTCACAGCTGCCTCGCTGCCTTTGTTCAGCATGTGAACTTCCCCGTCAGCCAAGCTCCTTGCACGGGAAGTAATCAGGGATCTTGACAAGGCTTCAAACCACAAATGCCACTACAAATTAACCAGCACCACTACAAAATACTACTCCTGTCAACATCGGGGAAGAATGCACTGCTCTTCAGGACCAGTCTGAGACGTCTTTCAGCTCAGCACTCACTCACAGCAAAGAGAGTGCCCGAACCCAGCCGGAGAGAGTGGTTGACAGGACTGGTGAGCCCCTGAATCCTGAGCGCACCCTCTCAGGAGACCATCTCTGTGAGACGCTGCGGCAGGTACTGCGGCTTTTCTTCCAGGACCCCCTTCGATCCTGAGCACCCCTCATCCCCCTCACAGGTGGCACCTCCAGAGGGCAAGTCATGAGGCACTCAGAAACCTCACTGTGGAGTCCACCATCCCGAGAGTGAAGCCCACCATTCAGAGAGTGAAGCCCAGCCCCACCTCTGTGCGTCCTACCAATGTGCTGTGCCTTTAGGCGAGAGGCCTCCATTTCCCTGCCTGCAGAACGGCGCCCGTAATGGAGCCTCTGTCTGAGACTCTGCAGGACCACTAGGATATCCTGAGTATTCCCCCGGCCCCTCCCATCCTCCCTTCCTTTCCCTGAAGTAACACGTCCTTGTCGCCCTATGTGAGTAGATTCTCACCACGTGGAAACCTCTTCCTCAGCCGTAATGTGGAAGTGCTTCCTGTGCAGCGTCTTGCAAGGAACATCCCTTTAGAGTGACAGCTTGCTACCTCTGCAAATGCTTCAGGCCTCAGGGTCGCCACATCCCCTCTGAGTGCCCCACTGAGTGGCTCAGGCAAGAAGCATGCTGTACACTACTGACATCGGGGCCTGGTCTTCTCCAGCTGCCCTGGCTGGAGCTCTGAAGCAGAGACAGGCATTTGATCCTCCCCAACAAGCAGCACAGCCCTCGTCCAGGGTGGACGGAGAGGAGCGGAGACAGCCATGGGAGCTGGGGGCTAGGCAAGAGCTGTGCCTGCGAGAGAGCTTATTGGGCATCTCAAAGGAGACACTCCACAAAAATAACGCTTCAATGCACTCTTTTTTGGAGGCATATCAAAAGAAGCCCTCTTTTATTTCCATGCCTTGCATAATAGCAGATTTCCAGTCCCAAAGAGTAGAGGAGCCTTGCTCTCGGCCCAGAGGCCCTTTGTAAAGCTACAGAAAGCTTTGTCTTCCCCTCCCAACTGGGTCTTTTTCATGCACAGGTCAGAGCATTGATGTGGCTACTAGCCAGGAAATTAACCAGGTGAACACTTTCCTTGTTAAACAGCAACAGGGTTTAATTGTGAATTTGCTCTCTCCCCTCTCCATTCCCTAGCTGTGTATCTGACTGGGACGAACTGAGAAATGCCAGGGTCTATCCAGCTTCCCCCTCTGGGATGAGGCCTCCTCTATTGAGGCAGGTAGGAACCCGGCAGGGAAGAGACAATTCAGAGTGCACATTTCACACAAAGAATCTGAGACCCCCTTTCGGGCCAGCTTCAGAGGCTAGTTCTGTCATGCACCAGCTGCCATCAGGCACACCCACTCCGATCTTTGCAGGCACAGCCCTGAGCCTTTAGCGAATCTGGTTGGGCCCTGTGGCCTCCAGCATCTGTTCTCTTATACCTCCTCACCTATCTCATGCCCAGATTGGGATCTGGCCTGTCTCCTGCCAACTTTGCCGTTTCACCTTCTGTGTGGCCCTGCTGTCCCAGCAGTGAAGTGGGGATGCTAATTCTGACGGCACAAGGATGTTGAAGGGATAGTTCCAGATATCCCCTTCACTGGGGTCTGAGTGAATCCATGGGTCCGTTCCCAAAACAAATGCCTGCCCTCGCCCCTGTACACAAACATCAAAGTACCCCTGCCCCAGCCCATAACTCACTCAAGACGAGCTCGCCCTCTTCTAAAGGCCTGCCGTCCACCGGCCCTTTGCAACCCTGGGCAAGTTCTTGCTTCCTCTCATCTGTGAAATGGGTAGCAACCCTCATTCCCTGCAGAGGAAGCTTGCACTGGCGAGTCTGCAGCAGTTGCTCGGCCCTGGAAGTGCCAGCAGCAGGAAGTGTCTTGGCTCTGCCCACAGCACAGGCAGGCTGGCTCCCAGGCAGCAGGGACACCACCTCCCCTCCCCTAGACACTGCGCTGTCTGCCCCCAAGTCACCACCTGGCAGTTGAGCATTTTCCACCGTACATCCCCGTGCAGAGCGCCCACTCAGCCATGCCACCCAGGTAATTAAATTGATATTCCAACACGCCTTCCCCTCCTGACCTTTTGGAAACAATGTGTTTTGCTGCATCAACAAATTAACTGCAAATCAGATGCTGCCCTCATAAATCCCGGTTTCATATCCAATGAGCATACTCACCTGGCCCACACAGCTGACAGATAGAGATGCCGAGGGCCAGGCGGAGACCAACAAAGGCCAAAGAGGTCCCCTCTTCTCTGGGACTTCTGTGTCAATCACGCGTTCGGTCTTACCCTCTCTTGTGTTCACATCTCCCAGCACTGCTGTGGCCGGGGCCAGTGGGTTGACAATATGGAGGCCTGGGCAGGCTCCTGTGATTGGAGGGGAGTGTCTGTTCTTAGAAGCCCACCCATGCTCCTCCAATGCGTTTTCTATACCAAGGACGTCAAGGTTTCTCTTATTGTGTCTCTGATTATATCCTTCCCACTGAGCTCAGAAGAAAATCCACAATTCTCAGCCTGACATTCAAGGCCCTCTATTATCTGACCTTCCCCCAGCCCCTCCCAGGTCCTGGCCGACCCCGTCCTCATATTTAGCCTTACTCTTGGCTGGCTGGACCACTGTGGATCCCTGTCTGCTGTTCCCTCACTCCCTACCACCCCCAACCCATGGAAGAGCCCTTCATCTGTCCCACTTGCGTGACAGCACCCTCTACCAGAGTCTGGTTCAGACACGCGCCCCTGTGCCTGGGACGCCACACACTGTTTGTTAAATGAATGGACAAATGAAATCACATTCCTCCTTTGGAAGGTACCACAGAGAGATGCTCAAATAAGGAAAGAAGGAGAAGGTGTCAGCTACTCTGTCATCAGCCTTTTCTCTACAGCACAGATCTCTAACAACAGATTCTAACTTCAGAAGGAACAAGGATTAGAAAAAACATGTCAGAAAGGCTTCCAGGTGACTTTGGAAATTTTAGTTGACAAGGATAGCACAATGGGCTAAGAATACCTGCTTGTTTTAGTTCTTGCTACTAGCTGTGTGACCTCATACTAGTCTCTTAACCTCTCTGGGCCTCCTGTTTCCTGGCTGTGTAACAGGGAAATAATCCTTCTCTAACTTGCCTCACCAGGGAGTGTGAGGTTCAAAAGAAAGAGGAGAAGTTAAAATGCTTTGAAAGGAAAATACATTATATAAATAGAAGAGATTATTATTAAAATCCAGTCTCATTCAACAGAACCTTGCTGACAGCCCACAGCTTTGGAAAAGCAGGGTCCTCACGTCCACAGGACTTTTGTGGAAAGACCTGTGGGTCCCATGGGGAAGATTGAGTGGTTCCATTTCATCCTCCGGATATCGGACCAGAACCTCATGCGGCTGTCACTGTACTCTCATCTCATCCTCACACCAGCGCTTGTAACCTGGGAGTTATTTCCATTTTACAGAAGAGTTCACTGAGACTTCAGAGGTTAAATAACTCGCCTAAGTGGCAGAGCCCATACTGAACTCAACTAGAAAGTGACAGAGCCAGTTCTGTCAGTGAACCCATGTATTTCTAACCCAAAGTCTGTTTCTTGGGATTTACCTCACCAATATTTCTTTCTCCTTAAGAAAGATATTTTCCCGTGGTGTAGGTCGAATCCCACCAGACTATGCAGTTCTTAAGGACAAGGACTGTTTCTTACTCTGAATCCCCTGGTCCTGGCCCCCGAATGCTTGCTCCATAAACACACACAGGAGGAATCCTTCCACTCTGTGAGTCAATCTGCTTCCCCACCAGACTTGTTTTTCAGGAAGGCAGGTACTTTGCATTGACCATTGAAGAAACCTCCAGCCCTCTCCCGCCTCTGCTGGCCCTCCCACCCCTCCTGCCATGCCGCAGCTCGGGAAGTGCCAGAGGAACTGTCTAATTGAACTCTCCTTAGCAAAAGATCGCCAAAGACCCAGTCTTTTTTAACTGACTTAAGAAACAGCAGTCTGTGTAGCCACATTTCAACCTGGCCAGGGGACAGAGGATCACATATAATGTGACCTCGATGCAAAGATGCCCAGATCTCTTGGATTCTCTGCTGCGTCTACTTTAAAGTTTTTCCTGTTTTACCTTTGCTTCCTTCAACGGTGGAAAGAGCACTGGATTCACAGTCAAGAAGCCTGAGACCTGCTCCCAGCCCTGCCCATTACCAGCTGGGGGCGTTGAGCAGATCGCTTTACCTCCCTCCAATCTGTTCCCTTGTCTGTGGCCACTAGGACGCTTAGCGAGGCCAGGGGCACCAGGGTAAAACAGGAGCAGGCTCAGGGGCCCACCGCTACGCTGTGTGCTGGGGAAGCAGAAAAGCAGAGCGAGTCAGATGGGAGACGAACCGCTCCAGGCTCAAAACAACTTTCATGAGTCCTGGCCAGCTCTGCCATCTTCTCAGGCCTCACCCAACACTGTTGTGGTCCCCATGTTCAGCTAGTGACAGCTTCAGCTTCTGGAGCACCGGGGCCACTCTCTGGAAGAGGGTGTGCTTTTCTGAGTTCATCCTTTCCTAACTCATCTTCTTACCCCATCTTCCCACCCAAATTATCACCACTCACCCACTAAGGCCTGCTTAATGGTCTCCAGAGTCCTCTTCCTCCATCAGCTTGGGATACCCCAGCTTGTTTGAAGTGCATCCACCATGGTCAATGGCTACACCCTGTCTAGGAAGCAGAGGCCTCCCCGGCAGTGTGTCCACTGTGTCCCTGGCCCTGCAGCAGGGTCCTGGTAACTGGGCTCACAGATGAGGACACTGAGGCCCAGGGAAGTCACTTGCTTGTCAAAGTCACTCAGCAAACCAGCTGGTCCTGGAGCCTCTGTGGTGGGAGCAGAAGGACACTGCACACATCAGATGCTCTAGCGTCCAAAATCTGAGACTGCTTCCCATGGGGTCACTATCTAATCTGCTGGTGACAATCCAGGTGCTCACCTGTCCCCAGCCTCAGCTCTGGTCCCCAGGGCCTGCACACTCCTGGCAGGGCATCCTGATAATTAGTGCAGCCCTCCCCCAGGTCCCGGGGTGGGGAGTCTTTAATGCACATCCCCTGGGAGTTCACCTTTCTCTTGCTGGCAGCCACCCCACAGGTGTCCCCATGATACGCTCCAGCATCAGAACAAGCCCAGGATTCGTGAGTGCAGCCCTCTGTCCCTGTGTGATTCCTCTAATGACAGGGTCCCTTCGTGCCAACAACCCGCAGGGAAACCTCCCCGAGCGTCAGAAGGGGCAGCGTGTCTTCCTGCTCTTGGTTGCTGTGGTTGGGTTTTGTTTTCTCTGTCTGGTCGTGCCAGGACATCTGTACCACATTCCTCTTTCTTGGCATCTTTACATCCCCCGGCTGACTCTGTTAGCTTCTAGGCTGGGTGTGGTCCAGAGGCTGCTTTCTTCCCACCATTTATCAATTCAGTTGCAAAAAAAACCAGCACTTCCCAACGACAACCAAAAGAAAATCAGTTAGTTGAAGAATCTGGAGAACTGACTTCTGGTGTGTTTTTACATGTACCAGGAAGTTTAAGCCAAAAATAATTTGCTGGGCACCTATTAGGTATCAAGTACTCTACTAGACCCTACGACAAATAGAGACGTGCGAGCTGATAACGAAGAGTCGGTGTGCTGTGGATCTGAGGCAGGGTTTCACCAGAGATGAGATTGCAGAGGTGGATGTGGGGCCCTGATTCTGGAGGGCTTTGAACACCAGACGGCATCTTCCATTCATGGGTGTTATAGGGAAAGCAAGTCTATGTTCACATAAATTTGGGAAATAGGACTTTTATAAAAGAGTTAATAGGTTTTTGCCTGGTTTGGGGGGGTGCTTTTCTCACAAGACTCGCCAGCCCTTGCTATGCTAACAGGCATTGTGAATCCCCAAAAGGAGAAAGAAGACGGCATTTCTCAGATTTGCCTGGCTGGGGAACCTCCCTTTTTCCCTTCATACAAAGTGTCTCCCAGGATGGTGTCTCTCAGCAGATACCCTGCGAGATGCCAGCCTTCCACTGAGGTGATTTAAGCTGGCAAGTGGCATGATTGGGTGGGCATTCGTGGGCATTTTTAAAGTCCATTCTGGAAACAAATATGGGAGAGGGAGAGGCTGGAGGCACGGAAACCTGCTGATGGGAATGGTTGCTGATGTCTGTGGCGGCCCTGTGCACAGCTCACTGAATCTTCCTAACGGCCCACCTGGGGAGGCGCTGCTGTTACCTGCACTTTACAGATAAGGACAGTAAGGCTCAGAATGGTCAAATCGTGGGCCTGGAGTAACCCAGGGAGTTAATGGGAGAACTGGGGTTCTGTCCAAAGCGTCCGACCCCAGAGGCCACCTCATGAGCACGCTGCTGCTCTGCCACCTAGCAGGAGCGGAAATTGCCCAGGCCAGAGGTGACAAGCAGTGAGGACAGTGGGACTGGAGAAATTGGTCCCCCGAAGTAGAAAGACCAAGCATAAGAGAAGCAGTACTGGGGAGAGTAGTATAGGAGATTGGGGTGTCCAAACAGAGGATAGCAGCCTGTGTGCCTGTGAGGGTGTGGGCTTCCCTTTCCCTCATCATCTCTTCCTCTTGATGAGCAGTGTGAATGGGTAGGAGGGCCTGTTCCCCTTTACCTCACACACTTCCTGTAAGCCATGAAGGGGAAAAACATGGCGGCCTTACCCATTCCCAGGCAGCATCCCCAACTCCCAGGTAGCCGCCAGCTGAAGAAGGGTCACCAAGCGAGGGTCGGCCCTCACACCCAGCTAATGACATAGGATCTGAGAAGCCGGGGTGTATTTTTATCCTGCGTGTTCTCCATGTGCCACCAGGGAACCCTCCACCAAGTCCCCAGGCCAGCTTTCCCCTCAGGCTGCCCCAGCAAGTTCCGTGCAGGGACCCAGGGACCCACGGACAACTGGGACACAGGCCCTATCCTCCAGGAGCAGTGGGGCAGGTTCAGAAAGCAAGTTATAAGGCAGATTTGAGATCTGAAGTATCACTCCCACTCAGTAAAGCCCTAAATCAGCACTGTCCGAGGAAAACATCATGGGAGCTTCCTATAGGAGTCACCTGTGGAATTCTGAATATGAAACATAAACAGATGAAATTGATTTTAATATAATTAACCCAGTATATCCAAAATATTATTTCAACATGTAATCTAAAAGTTATTACCGTGGCATTTGACAGTCTCTCCTTGTGCTAAGTCTCTGAAGTCCAGTGTTTTGCACCTAGAGCACTTTTTTTTTTTTTTTTTTTTGAAATGGAGTCTTACTCTGTCGCCCAGGCTGGAGTGCAATGGCACAGTCTTGACTCACTGCAACCTCCATCTCCCAGGTTTACGTGAGTCTTCTGCCTCAACCTCCCAAGTAGCTGGGATTACAGGCACCCATGTCATGCCCAGCTGATTTTTGTATTTTTTTAGGGACAGGATTTCACCATGTTGGCCAGGCTGGTCTTGAACTCCTGACCTCAGGTGATCTGCCTGCTTTGGCCTCCGAAAGTACTGTGATTTAGAGCACATCTTAGCATGGACTGGCTGCTGGGGACATTGGCTCTTATATTGGCCAGGGCAGGTCTGGATTTTGTCCAGTTAAAGATGTATCTCTGTGACCTGAGTGACGGAATGGGAAGGAAACAAGCGGAAGCCTCCCGGGGATGGCTACGGGCCCGTGGCCTGGGTCTCGCGTGAATTTCTACTCTCCTTACTCGGCCTCCCTGTCTCTCACACCTGCAAGAGCATGGAGACGGGCAGGCTGTTGAAAGGACACTGCTGGGCTTTCAAGATAAAGGGTTTGAGCGTAGAGCTGAGAAGTCTGTGCTCTACAGGTTTTGATTCAAATCCTGATTTCAAAAACCAATCATTTTGTACAAATTTTACTTGTTCATCAGATGTTATTGAGCAGATTTTTTCCCAAGTCCCACGCAGCCTGCAGGCACAGGGATGAACCCCCTTGGAGACCGCCATGTAAAAGGTCCCGTGGGGGTAGCAGGTGAGGGACCCCACGCTGAGTCCCACATAGCAGGAGACAAGGAGGCAGTGCAAGTCAAGGCAGCACCCAACCTGACCGGCTCTTGAAGGACACGCACAGTCCTGCTGGAGCAGCTCGTTCCACCCGGAGGGCGGCAGGAAACAAGGCATGAGAGCCCAGTGCTACTTAAAGGGTCTGCCCAGGGCGGGCATGGGTGAAGGTTGAGAAAGGTCTGTGTGGGACACAGTGGGGTCCCGGTCTTGAGGGACATGCAGCGTCAGCCCCAAGCCTTGAGCAGGCACCCAAGGACAGGAGGGGGCGTGAGAGGTCTAGAGAGGCTGTGGGTGGCCGTATTGCACCTGGGAAGGCCCCCCGGCCTGTGTGGAGCATGGTGGAGGGCAGAGCTGGGGGCCTTGTCAGGAGATGATTGCAGTAGGCTGAAGACAGGCTAGAAAGAAAGAATGGGCAGAGGAGCCGGCCTCAGAGGTGGACAGTGGGGGCAAGGCGGGAGGCATCGAGGATGGCCCTCTGGCTCTGGCTCGGGTGACTGGGTGCCTTCCCCAGGCAGTGTGTGGAAATGCATTGAGTCTTCTCAGTGTATCCTGATGTTTTAAGTTTCCACTTTAATGCAGCTGCAGAGACTCCGTCCCACCCGACTGCCTCCCAAGATACAGCGCTCGAGGCCCGTGAGTAGCCAGCGGTTCCGCACTCCCCACCTAACACTGCCTGAGCCGTCCTCCCTCACCCTGACTAAATCTCCGGAGTTTGGACCCTCCTGCCTGGCAAAAGAGAACGGGGAATTGGGTTTTTCAGCTTCCCTGTCTGTGTGGCATGAACTTGAGCTTGCATTTTCTGGGCTTCTCTCGCTTTTTTTCTGAATAAGTTTGGTGACTTGCAGATCAGAGCTGTAGGTAGCAAGGGGCCACTGTGTGGTGTGTGTGCCGTGTGCATCATCTGAGCAGGTCTCACAGGGTGAGCAAGGGGTTCAAAGCCTTCCTCCACTCACCTGTTCCTCACAAAGGAAGCAGAAGTCTGGGGGCAGGGGTCTCCTTCCTGCCAGATCTTGGTCTGGAAATGCATTTGTACCTTCCTGCGGGTGGAGGCTATGTCCAGAGAGTATGCAGCTCTTATGGAGACAGGTACTGCTCCCCTGCCAGGCCTTCCTTGGAGATCCGCCTTCCCATGTAAAGTGCCAAGTAAGGGGCGTGGTGGTGCACGCCTGTAGTCCTAGCTACTCAGGAGGCTAAAATTGGAGGATCACTTGAGCCCAGGAAGTTGAGGCTACGGTGAGTTATGATTGTACCACTGCATTCCAGCCTGGGTGACAGAGCAAGACCCTGTCTCTTTAAAGGGGAAAAGAAAAAAAAAAGGATGAGGAAGCAGGAAAAAATATAAACCCACCACCAATTGGGAATGGGGTGGGAGGGCAAGAGATTCGTCCATGGTTTTTTAAAAAGAGATCCGTCCATGGAAAAATACTGGGTCTGGGTCCCATGTTAAGCATCAGTGGAGTCATGTTCCTTGGCAGGTCAGACTTCTGCCATGCTGAGGGATGTGGACTTTAGCAGGTGCCTTGAAAGTGGGAAACCTGCCAGGACCTTTTGGTGAGGGCTGTTTACCAAGGGAGAAGTTTCTCCATCTACCGTTCAGTGTGACCACCACTCTGTGGCCAACCAAAGAGCACCCTACAACCCAGTGTCCTAACCTCCCGCCCTCTGCAGTGCACGTATCCAAATCCATCTTGTGAAGGCAAGGAGGCCGGGGCATGTAGGTGACCAGGTGAACTGCGTCTGTTCACCTTGGGAGATGCACCCAGCATCCACTGGGTAGCTGTTCTCTGGGTGCATGTTGGCCATTCCATGGCACTGTTTCCCTTCCCCTTCCCCTTCCCTCCTCTCCCTACTGTGGGTGGGACTTAGAGGGCTAGGAGGGAGGCTGGGGGGACTTAGATGCCTTCCCCTATGACCACTGTGAGTCTACACTCCCAGCCACACATGACAGTGGATCCATCCCATATCCCCCATCAAAGTGCGGTTGGCCCAAACCCCCATCAGCACAGCTGGCAAGGAGCTAGAATATGTCTGCTCACTGTCTCTGGAAGGAAGATACAAGCAGCAAAAAGAAACTGCTTTGTGGGGCAGGAGGCCCCTTCTAGGCTGAACCTTGTGTGACTAGTGAGAGTTTCAGTACAGTCCTGAACAGCACGTATTTGGGAGGCCCACAGAGGTAGGCTTGAATGCTGAAGTCGTGTCATCTGGCAAGCACTGAAGCTCTCCGAGTCTCATTTCACCTCCTGGGCTGTGCCCTCATTCCTAGAGGGGTTTTGTGAAAAGGAAAATGGATGACATTTGTAGAGCACACACAGTGCCTGGCACACAGTAGCAGTTCTTATTCTTAACAGGTTTTTTTACATCCTACAGCTTCTAAGGAATGGCCCAGTTTATTAATAACTACCATTTGCCTAGGATTTTACAGTCCGCAAATCATTCTTAGGTACCTCATCCCAGCTGAGCCTCACAATAGTTCAGTGAAGCAGGCATCGTCACCACTCAGTTTAGCAATGAGAAAACTGATGCTTGGTAACTTAATCCAAGTTCCTCAAGTGCAAATAAGGTCATCGGGACTCTAGAACCTATGGTCTTGCCAGCATTCCAAGCTCTCTGGATCTTCCATCTTCTGATTGGGACCAGAAAAGTTTCAGGTTTCAGTTTGTTTCGGATTTTGGAATATTTGCATGCTACATCCTGGTTATTTGCCCCTAATCCAAAATCCAGAATACTCCAGTGACCATTTCCTTTGAGCATCATGTTGGGGCTCAAAAAATCCGGGATTTTGGAGGGTTTCAGATTTTGGATTTTCAGATTAGGGATGTTCAACCTATATAAAATGCTGGGGGAGAAAAAAAATCAGTCAAGAAAAAAAATAACCAGCAGCAGCTGAGATGTCTGTGGAATCTCCAGTGCCACATTAGGTCTGGCAGAGACACAGAAGAGAAGAGAATGAATATTCATTGAGCACCATTCATGGTGCCTAGGACTGTGCTGGGTACTTGTGTGATGATTATCTCATTTGTCCAGCCCAGAGCAGGCAGATGCTATCTCCCTAATTTATGGCCAACACCACAGGGATGATGATAGGCCTGATGACAGTCCTGCCTTTGAGCCCAGCTTGCCTCTCTCCACTGTCTGTCTTTGTTTTCTAGCAAACAGCCTGCCCTTAAGCCAAAGTCAGCAGCAGATAGCCCTTAGAATTCCCCTCAGAGCCTCAGGATCCTAGGCAGGCAAGGAATCTTTTGGAAGTCATGATTCAGGGAAGCATCAGTCCCCTTAGAAAAATTCAAGTATTGGAGACAGCTACAGTGGACTCCGTGTTGTCTTACTCGTGGGGGGATCTGTGCAGATGGAGGGGTGGACAGCCATATCCGTTGGCAACCGGGGACTTGGGGAGACACGCTGTGAGACACTGAGCAGCAGTGGCCTCAGGCACTGAGCTAATGCAGGAGGTGACTAGCCTGGCACTAGCTATGGCTGGACCTGCTGGTTTGATGGCATGCTGAAGAGGCAGGGGGGCCTAGGAGGACCAGCTCTCCTAGGCTTGGAAGTCTGAGAGGCCTGCCCTGGTTTGAATTACAGCTTGGCCACTTCCTGGCTATGTGACCTTAGGCAGGATCCTCACCTTCTCTGAGCTTTAGTTTCATCATCTGTAAAATGGGTTTAACAGTACCACCTGGTAAGGGTAATGAGGTTGTATATGTACAGTGCCTACCACAGTCCTTGGCATGTTCCCCAAACTTCTTCTGCCAAGCCACACCACTAAGAGACCAATTTGGGAGTCACAGAAGGTTGGTACTTTCTGGGCCACTAGGGACCACTGATTCTCCACGCACTGGGGCAAGCATTTCCAATGCACACTGCCACACACTAGGTGGGAACTGGGGAGACTTGGCATATGGAAGCGCGCGAGGGCCTCAAAGAGTACAGCCTACCAACTTCCCATGTCAGGGGCCATCAGCCACCAGCATGGACCCTTTGCTGGGTCCCTTAGTCACAAATGTTCCATACAGAAGTGCAGCCGTTGGCCCAGAGTAGCAGGGGTGGGGAAGGGTCTAGCCATTCAGACTTTCTGGAAGGAGCTTTGTAGCCCGGCGCCTGTGGCTGGAGTTCAGATGTTACCCGAGGGTTTGGGTTTTCTTTTTAAAAAGAAGCAAAAGGAAAGAGCAGAAGAAAACCATGCAAGTGTCTCATGGACGAAGGGGCATGGGTTGGGGCCTGCCAGGGAGAGGCAGGCTGCTGTCAGCCTGCTTGTGAAGCGCTTTATAAGCTCTGTATTTATTATTTCTTGCTCACCATTAAAATCAAATGTACTCAGTGCTTTTGTATTCAATACACATTTAACCCTGCCGACTTAGATTTCTCAGGTTTTAAATCCAGTGGGGAATTGGCTGGCTTCCCAAGTTTCCCCTCCAGTCCCCCTTGAACAGAGCTGGAAATCTCTGTTTAGCATTTTCTCCCCTGGCGCGGCTGGGACCCTCACGCCGGTGGGGCCAGTCACTGTTGTGTGCCTGCAGGGTTCTTCATCCCCAGTGCCCACCCTTCCCAAGCACCCCGGAAAGACAGGTGTGGTTGCTGAAATCTGACGAGACTTGTCTGTATCATCTGTGATTTGGGCTTAATTAAACCATTCTGTCTGTGTGTATATGTGCCTGGTTGTGGTCCGCCACCGTGTGAGTGTGTGTGCGTACGCGTGTGTGATTCATACATGTGCCTTCACCTCTTGCGCGTGCCTCTGTGAGTGTGTATTTGTGAGATTTGTGTACGTGGAAGTCTGGAGGCCTCAATGTATCTCGGGATGGTCCTGTCTGCAAGTGTAATTTTATGTCCGGCTTTGTCCACACCAGTCAGGTGTGTGTAACTCCGGGAGGGTCGGCAGCCGCGCTGGTGACCCACCGCCTCTGGGTCTGGCGTGTCTTTCTCTCCCTCCCCAGCCTCCGTGGCTCCGGTGCTCCCTACCCCCGCCCCTCCCCCCCTGCTCTGTCTGTTTTATCATCCCTAATGAAGCAGTCTCCTCCACCGATCCCGCTGATTGCCAACCCATTCCTTTTGTTTGTTGGCGCTGAGCCATTCAGCGGCACTCTGACAGCTCAGCTCGTCTAATTAGCTCTGTTGTTCTTTTTCCCCATGTTTCACCACGTTGCAAGTTCAGTTGAAGTTGCCACAAACTTAATCCCCCCATTTCAGCCACAAGTTCACATTCTTAACCCGCCTTTATTGTAGCGAGGAGCAGCCCTGTGCGAAGATGAGCTGACAGACCTTAAAGTCTGACCTTTCCTGAAAGCTCTGCCCCAGGGCCCCTGGGGCAGGGGCAGAACTGCCCCTTCACCCTAACCCACACTCCCTCCTTTTGTGGGGAGAAGTTGGGGGTGGGGATCATTCCAGCCAGGTGACCCTGCTTACCAGCTGCCAGAGCTGGGGAAAGCAGTTGAGAGTTAGAGGGGGTACGGGGATACCCACTTGTTTATTCAGCCCATGTTGACTAAATGCGAGTGTGTAGCAGGCCCGGTTCTAATAATGATGATACTAGCAACGTCATTACGCGCTTCTCAGATTCCAAGCAGCAGCATTCGTTTGTTTCTGAAAATCTTGCTGAGCGACCGCGACACACCAGGCAGTCCGCAGAATGCTAGGCAGGGACGAGAATCCTGAAACTCATCTTCTAATCCAGAGACACCCCCGCCTCGTCTTCCTTTTGTTGTTGATAGGAAGGGACACGCAGGTCACAGAGGAGCAGGATGCGCATTTATTGAGCCCCCACTATGTACCGGACCCCATGCAGGGCTCTCCCTGTATCTGGTCTTCACAATCACCCCATAGACGAAGACAGCCAGTTTGGTGGAATGCATTTGGTGTTTACCACATCCCTGATCTGCCAAACCAGTCTGAGATCAGACTGGCCACTCCACAAGAAAAACTTTGGTTAGATCAGGCATGCGCAGACCTGAGGGCTTGATGAGACTGCATAAAGACTTGCCTTTCATGCAGCCAGCTCTGTAATCTGTGTTCCTAAGCCACTGTGCTGTGTCGCCCACAAGCTTCTGGGGGGCGAGGGGTTTGATGTTCAGGAAAAAGGGCAGGCGGGAAATGGAGTGTGCACTGCTCTCCTTCCCTGTCTGTCCTGGAAAGTCAGCAATTGTGGCATCCCATCCGTAGAGAAAGCAAGCCCCCTGCCCTGGTAGGCTTGGTTGGTTTTGTTGGCACTGAAATTCAGAAATAGACTTTCTCAGTGTAGCTTCTCAACCCGTCCCTCTCTGGCACTGGGAGTGTACAGAGATGGCCGTGCCAAATTTAAAGCCATGTAATGTTGATTGGACCAAATGAGTGTCCTTCTAAGGGCAGCCTAACCCCTATCACAGGTTCTGGCAGGGGATCGAGGGATGAAGGCATCTTTTTCTGTGGGCCCTCATCTTGGTTTCAGAGGCAGCAGGTCAGAAAAACCCATGTCGCCTCTGCAGCAGCAGCTGTGAGGTTAGGAAGCTGTGTCCCTCCTGGTGTGCCCACTGCAGACCTCCCAGTGGGTCTCCACAGTGCGCACGGCCACATGAGATATGCAGCATCCAGGCTGAACCCCGCCGGGAGGAGCGGCACAGGGACGGCCTGGGAGGCGGAGAGATGATTTGTATTGCCACTCTCTCATGCCTCTCTTAGAGAGGAAAATAAGCACCCTGTGATTCTGCTGTAAAAAGAGCAAACAAAGCATGTGTACCCTAAAAACTAGTCTGAGTGAAACCCTTTCTTTCTACAAAACCAGCTTATGGTGTCAGAGGAAGATGGGAGGGAATTGTCACTGATAAGGGGCCTCTTTGTTCCGGGTCCTATGTTGACATCATGTCATTGGACCCTCACTGCAGCCCTCTGAGGAGACTAGTGGAACTATCCTCATCTTGCAGATGAAGAACCGAGCTTTCCAGGAGCACCTTTCTGATTTGAATAGGCCACAGAAGTAACTGGAAAGTTAATGCGTCTATCTGCTGCCCATTAGATGGTGATGTTTCTATGATAGGCTAGCCTTGTATAGCCTGTAGCTTTGAAAATCCCTAAACATTTTGTGGGGGGGTGACGTTTATTCAAGTCTTCGGAATGTTCCTGTGTGGCTTTTCCAACTCACTTCTTCTTGGGGGCCTCCCCCTGTACTCCCTCTAGGTGCGCCCACCTCGTCCACATGTCGTTAAGAGACCAAAGAGCAACATCACAGTGGAAGGCCGGAGGACGTCTGTGCCCAGCCCTGAGCAGTGAGTGCCCCATTGCGCTCCCCCTCTGTTTGCGAGAACCCTCTGTCTGCAGGGCCAGCACTTTGTGGAGCCCAAGCATGGAGCCCCGGCCTTTGTGAGGCTTCCCTGGGGCCCCCAGCGGGTGTTTCACAAAGGGGTCATTCAGGGAGCAGGGCTTGATCTTTTACTCGGTCTGGTTGTCACACCAGCAGGAGGCCCCAGAGTCCAGGGAGCGAGGCACTTGGGCTGGATTTCGAGTGTTGGGGTCCAAAGGGTACTTTGCTGGGTTCAGAAGAAGGTCCTAAGCCTCTTGTGCTGAAGAAGCCGAGTCACTAGGTGAGGGTTAGAACCTGGTCAAGAAGGCCGAGTGTTGAACTGGGTCCACCCACCTTCCTAGGCCTCCACGGCCGAGATCTGTGTACGACTGCCCTTATCCACTGCCCAAGCCCCACCAGGACCCTTTGCCCACCTGTGCCGCAGCATTTGTTACTGTGGTTTTTCTTACCCACCTCCCTGCAGCACGGAACTCCCTGGGTGTTATGCCCAGCACCTCCCGTAGGACTGGCCTAGAGTCACCTGCCCAGGAGGTGTGGGGTAGAAGAGGTGAATGAGGCAGAAAGACAAGCAGTGGCCTGAGATATAGCTGCCTGCAGAGAGTGAGGTAGAAGGCTGCCGACAGCCCTGAGTCCCGACCACAGCCATCTGCGGACGGTAGCGCTGCTCCCCTTTGTCTGCAAGGCATGCAGCCCTTGATCTCTATCCAGGCAACTCAGTGGCGACACGCTGGCTTCCTGTGATGCCTAGAAAAAATGCATGAGTTCATCTTGGTCTAGGATTGCTGGAGGAGTCAGAAAAATCACCCCAGGGATCCTGAAGTTCTTTGGGTGGAAAGGGCCCCCGTGTCTGGCTGGCTCTCAGAAAATGTCTAAGGGAAAGAACGTAAGGGACATGGCAGGTCCTAGCCAGAACTGGAACGAGAAGGGAAAAAATGATTCCAAATGCCAAGCTGGGCCTAACCTAAGTTGTAGTTCACTTCAGCGCTCTGGGATTCTCTGGTTGATAAGGGTATACAGTCTTTGAGGAACCAGCCCACCCAGACAGCCCTCAGACTTTGCCCAGAAAGTCGTGGAATTGTGTGTGTGGTATGTGTGCACGTGATGGCACACAGGGATGCTCAGTTATGAGATATTTGGAAGAGAGGACTCCTGAAGTTGGGTGTAAGTTTTAAACTTTTGCTCTGCACAATAGCCTGGTGGGAACATTGAGGGATGGATTATGATTGCCCCCTTGTGGAGAGAATGCTACATGGCACCTGAGTGCCTCCTTAAGGGGATGAAATTTATCACATTTCTTTAAAGTCACCTCTTTAAAACTGGACTAAACCTTTTAGACACTGAACCAGGATACAGGGTCACAGGCCTGTTGTTATTGAGATGTAAGCCAGAACATTCCTGCATTACACAAAATCACCATTTCAACAGCAGCTATACTCCACATGCTACAGAAAAGCATTACCGATTTTGTGGCCAATTTCCCGATGAGAGGCTGGACTCCTCATCACATTGACTCACAATGTTGCTTTTCCCTGCTGGGCAGAGGAACCGACTCCACAGTGTGTGCCAAAGAGCCTGTATCTGATAATCCCATTTTCCTACTTATCACCTGAACTGTGTCAGTATCGCTTTTAGGTTTGTTGGTTGGGTTGATTGGTTTGTTGTTTGTTTCAGTATGTCCTGTTTTCTACTTCTGTTGGGAAATATTTGGGGTTGAAATAAACCAGCAGGAGCATGGGAGCCAGTTTGGTGGTTGGCAAACTAACAGCAATAGAAAACAAATGACAGGTTTTCTGTGACCGTACGTCACAGCAGCTCAGCCCACAAGGAGATAGAGGGACAGGTTTCAGGACATCATTCCAAGGGTTTCTGTTCACATTTGTTTAACGAGGAAGGGGAGGTTGTTCTCCCTTAATGCCAGTGGCATTTCTGGTGCAACCCACTGTTTTTCTCTGTCTCTTCCCATGCTGCCTCCCCCACCCCCCCACGGTGCTCCTCCCCTTCCAAATGCCATGTCGCAACAGCACTTGGATGTGTTTTTCTTAACTGTCATCAGCTCCAGCTGGCAGGACCAACTTCTTGAAACACAGGAAGCATCCAGCGGAAAATATTTTAATAAAACAGACTCCTCATAAAATATTGTTTGGGGGAGGGGGAGGAAACCGTCTCCACCAATCTGTTGGCATTGTATTGAGAGATGTGAGAAGACAGGCCGGCAGCAGGGGCCCAATCCTAATGGGCCTTTGTTGGGTGGTGATTCTGTGTTGGGCACACAGACTTGGTGCCTGGCCCTTTAATCTGGCCTGGGTCTTCTTGAATCACAGATCTTCATCTCCACTGGGAATATCAAAGTGCTTCAGAAACTTAGAGGATCAGGGCGGCGGAAGGGGATGCAGGATGTCTGAAGTGGAGGGGAGAGATTCAGTCCTCCAGACTTCTTGCCTCAACTCTCACTTGTAATTGCACATTAAATAACCAGCTTTGGCCAGGCGGGGTGGCTCATGCCTGTAATTCTAGCACTTTAGGGAGCCAAGGCAGGCAGATCACCTGAGGTCAGGGATTCAAGAGCAGCCTGGACAACATGATGAAACCCTGTCTCTATTAAAAATAGAAAAATTAGCAGGGGGTGGTGGCGCACCCCTGTAATCTCAGACACTCGGGAGGCTGAAGCAGAAGAATCACTTGAACCCAGAGGCAGAGGCTGCCATGAGCTGAGACCGCACCACTGCACTTCAGCCTGAGCAGCAGGGTGAGACCCTGTCTCAAAAATAAAATAAAATAACCAGCTTTGTGGGCAGCAAGATGGGGCTGATTAAGAGCTAGATTGTCTCCTGGGGCCACTGAGCATCCTGGGACTCATCAGGGCCCAGAAGCACCAGCCAGCAGCTCTCTGGCCAGTCCACCCGTGAAGTTCATTTCTTCCTTCCCAGCCGATGTCCATCCCTCCGTCGTTCCATCTGTCCATTCATGCATTCAGCAAATATCTTTGAAAACCTACTAGGCGGAAGCTACGTGAGATTTTTGTAAAGGAGGCCTTAAAAGGGATTTCCCATGCTGACTCTTGCATTGACTTGCATTTTCCCAAAATGAAATTTTCCTATGTCAAATTTTCTTTTTGGATTAACAGTGGGTTTCCTAGCCCCTTAAAACTGACTGTTAGCAGTTTCTGGGGAAAATATTCCCTCTACTTTTCAGGTAACATTACTTAGCTAATACTCAGTTACTAAATCTCTTCAGGAAGTACTGGCTACTTCCATCACTATTGAGAGCACAGCTGATGGGACACCTCCGGGCTTCTCTGTGGCTTCTCTCCGGGTAGGAGGGATCCCACAGGAGAGGCTGTGGGTTAGACACCAGTCAGCAGGGGGCGCGGTGGAGCACCCATTGATTTCTAGACCCTCTTGGGCCTCGAGTCATTTCTTCTTCCAGAGTGGGAGCTCAGGCTCAGAACAGGAATTTGACCAGTCTTCCCAAGGTCACCCAGTTGAAAAGTGGCCAGGCCAGCATTCAGAATTCTTGATTTCCTTCTCTGCATGCCACTCTGATGCTGTCCTTGGAATGGAGCCCTTCAAGGTCCATCTTTAGTCTGGTTTTGCCCAGAGAGACAGCTCCACATCCTAAATGGAGATGCCTGCCCATCAGGCCAGCCTTCCTCTCTGGCTCCCTGAAGGCCGGAATTGGGAACTGGATCTATTCAGTCTTCTTACTGCCAAAGAAATTGTGTGAACTGGTGCCTGAGCGTTCCTTCTTGAGGAAGAAGAGAGAAATGACGTTTACTGAACATCCCTTAAGACTGTCAAAGGTCTTAGCTGGGCATGGTAGTGTGCGCCTGTAGTCCCAGCTACTCAGGAGGCTGAGGCAGGAGAGTTCCTTGAGCCTGGGGAGTTGAAGGTTGCCGTGAGCTGAGATCATGCCACTGCACTCCAGCCTGGGCCTCAGAGCAAGACCCTATCTCAAAAAATAAAATAAAAAAAAGATTGTCAAAGGTAGGTGGTAACTTTCCCATTGAACAGATAGAGAAACTGAGGCTCAGAGAGACTTTCCATAATTTGCCCAGGGTTTCTCAGGACACGAAAATGGTAGGATCAGCTGTCTGATGACAGAGGCCTAGTCCATTCTTCTCTGCTATCTAAGCTTTTCGTTAAGAACCTAATTAATGCCGGGCATGGTGGCTCATAGCTGTAATCCCAGCACCTTGGGAGGCCAAGGCAGGTGGATCACTTGAGGTCAGGAGTTCAAGACCAGCTTGGCCAACATGGTGAAATCCCATCTCTACTAAAAATACAAAAATATTGCTGGGTGTGGTAGCTCATGCTTGTAATTCCAGTTAGCAGGGAGGCTGAGGCAGGAGAATCACTTGAACTCAGGAGGTGGAGCTTTCAGTGAGCCTAGATCATGCTGCTGCACTCCAGCCTGGGGGACAGAGCTAGACCCTGTCTCAAAAAAAAAAGAAGAAACAAAAAAGTGGGCCGTGGCGGTTTCCACGGGGTGTACATGTCTGCCAGGCCCCAAGTTATTTTCCTTCTGGCCTTCCAGGTATAGGGGAATTGCCCATCCAACTGGATGCTTATAAAGAGCTGATGTCAGGCTCTGAAAGGCAGCACTGTGGTCTGAGCCCCCGGGCCTCTCAGGATGGCACGCTGTGTGCAGACTAAAGCCAAGGCAGGGAGTGACACACTGAGCCCCGGGCTCTTCTCTCTGCCAGGCAGCGCGTCATTTGTTCCCTCTGGGTGGCGGCAGTAGGGGCTGGAGCACTGGCCCTCACAGAGTTGCTGAGAGTATGCAGGAGACCGTTCTATGCATGTGCCTCCTGTTTAATCTCCACAGCCCAAATGTAGGGTGTCTTCTGAGTCTTCAGGGGGAGGGGCTTGCAGTGGTTGTGGATCTGAGGGGCCCCTCCTGACCACCTGCGTGCCGCGCCAGGTTCTTTCCAATGCATGCCTTGCCTCCTAACTGGTGAGACACTGAACACCCTCCAGTCACACGAGGGTCTAGAATGGCTGCATCCTGGTTATTTGAACTTCCACTGTACTAAGTAAGAAGGGTCCAGACTCAGCCACCAGGGCCCACGGCTGTCGCCCAGCTCACCTCTCTGGCCAGATCCATGCAAAATCTGCTCTTTTTGGGTAATTTTTGGTTTGTAAAAATTACCCAGTAGCCTGATAGACAATCTGGAAGGCTAGGAGAAAGAGACACATTCGTTCTGAATCCCATTAGCTCGTTCCACTGCTTCCTAGCGCTCCTGTAGCTCCCCGCCCAGTCTTCATCCTCCATGTCTTTGACAGAGCTGCAGCTTCCTTGTGGTATGCCGGCATTTGGACGTGTTCCGTGTGTCTCTGTAACACCTGTGGTCTGTGACTGCACAGGATCTCATTGTGTGTATGTTCATGTCTGCTTACCCATTGCCCTCATACTGGATCTTTAGATTCTTTCCAGCTTTTCATTCATATGAAAAATGCCAGGGTAAATATCCTTATTCTAGGCCAGGCACGGTGGCTCATGCTTGTATCCAGCACTTTGGAAGGCCGAAGTGGATGGATCACTTGAGGTCAGGAGTTCGAGACCAGCCTGGCCAACATGGCAAAACCCCGTCTCTACTAAACATAGAAAAATTAGCCATGTATGGTTGCACACACTTGTCATCTCAGCTACTCGGGAGGCTGAGGCAGGAGAATCACTTGAACCCAGGAGACAGAGGTTCCAGGGAGCAGAGATCGTGCCACTGTACTCCAGCCTGGGCAACAGAGTGAGAGTCTTAAAACGGAGAAGTAAATGGAACTGTCGACAACTCTCATTAACAAGGAATACGCTGAGCACTTTACATTCACCATTTCATTTAACCCTCACAAGAAACATGTAGGGGTAGCTCTTGTGAGATCCATTTTATAGAAATAGCTGAGACTTCAAGAGGTTGTCACTGCCCTTGGTCACACGGCTAGTTAGTAGCAGAGCTGAGCCTCAAACATGCCTCTCTAATGCCAGAAGCCTTTACCCTTAACCAGACATAAGCAGATTTCTGCTCCATATTGCTGAATAACTTTCTAAAAGAATTCTACCACCTTGTACTCTCACCAGAACGGGACTCCGAGAAATCTGGTTCTGAGGGACCGAGAGGAACACGTGACTGGCATTCAAACATGTCTCCAATTCCTTCTGGACAAGAAAAACTTCCGCAGGCCATGCCAGCTACGTAAACAGTGTGTGCCCCAAATGGCCAGCCCATGGTGCCTAGGAATTGGAGTGTCTGATCCTCTGAATTACACTGTGTGACCCCAGCACCAAAGCCCCAGAAGATTAAGATCAGAAGAAGCTGCCAGAAGCATTTAGTGAGAAAACCCCTCCCGAAGCCCAGGTCTCAGAACACTTTGCAGTTGACTCTTTGGACGCTTGCACCCATGCTCCGGCAGAAGCTGGCATGCGGCTTGTGCCCATTCAGCGGCCTCGCCCTCCTCAGGCCCGGACTCAGCACAGCCTGAGCAGTTCAGTCGCTCCCAGCTGTGGCTCACACAGGGGCAGAGCACAGTTCGTCCTGCACAGCCTCACAGCTGCCCTGCAGGCGTGGGCCCATCGCTTGGATGGTGGCCTAGTGCATGGGCAGAGCTTTGGCATCCAGCAGGCCTGAGTCAGCGTCCTGGCCCACCAGGCACCAGCCCGGACGCTCTGGGTATGTCTCCTGGCCCTCTTCGCTTACCACGATGCCTGTTAACATCTCCAGGAGCAAGGCTGGGGAAAATGCCCACAGGAGGCACTGGCATCCTGAGTGAGCCGGGTGTGTGGCCTCCCGTCCGGCCTTACCTGCTGAGGTGGCTGCCAAAGCCTCAGCACTACAACACCCCCGACACCGCCATGACCGGCCCCCTCTCCTCCCTCCCATGCCCACAGTCCCTTGCACTTCTCCTGATCTGGCAGTGACCTGCCATGTTGTAGTTTTCTCTTCATCTCACGCACACCAGGCACACCAGTAGTCTGTGAGCTCCTCCTCCGCTTTGACTCTCCAACTCCCAGACCAGAGCCAAGCCCAGACCTCTGCTCAGAGATGTTTCCTGGGTGAATGAGCAAAGGAATCTGTGAAGGCAGAGTGGTTTGCAGTCAGGAACCCGAGAAGCGGGGGAGGGGCGTCCAGTAACAACCGCAAACAGAATACCTACTGTGTGCCGGGTGTGATTAGGACGTGCGTATGAAGCTGCCAGTGCAGCCCCAGCCATCTAAGAGCCAGGAACTGTGCTCAGCCCCAGGAGCCAGTTTCCAAGATGCCAGCTGAGCCCTCGGCCCCAGGGGGTAGGGGCAGCTGTCTGGGCTCTACCCCCTGGCAGGCTGCCAGGGCCCACTCCCTGAGCAGCCAGCAGTCCAAACACATGAGCAGAAGGTCACAGACCCAATTAGCAGGGCTAGAGCCTTCTGGCCTGACCCTTCCTCTAGCCCCCCACACACAGTGGATTCTGGGCCCTGGAGACAAAACCAAGCCTGAAGCCCGCCATGGAGCCTGAACGTAGCCCGGAAAAACGGGACGTGCCAAGGAGACCTCATCTCTGTCCCCAGGATCCCCCAAGGATCTGTAGCAACACGGCCCATTTCTATGTCACCACTTCTGCCTGGCAACTAGGAAGGAAGGACTTTTCCCAGGAGCTGTCACCACAGGGGGAGTTAATTCCAGCTGGAAAACTGAGCCTTGGGGATGCTTTAGGAACAGGGGCCTCGTCCTCAAGACATGACTGATTTCAGTCACCCCTGAAGGACTTTACCATCCCACCCAAGACCTCTGCCTCTTCCAGATGCCACATTGCCATTTCTCCAGTGCCTGTTTTGTGCCCACTAATTTCACAAGTGTTGTTTTGGTTGAACTCTCTGCTCCCCCAAAAATCTTCGTAGCCTGGTCATTCAACCATGAGGGAGCCACAGCTGTACCCAGTGGAATGATGTGCCCTCAGTCCAGGATGTACACCCAGGGCAGCCAGGTCCCACAGCCACTGCTTTCTTCTCCACCACTGCTGCCACGGTTCCCAGAAGTCAGTCTCTAGATCTGGGCTCTGGGATGCAGAGGCCGTCCTCAGGATGAGCGGCAGGGGTTCTGCACAGTGTGTCTTCCCTGCAGAGGAAAGTGCCCCTGCGGTACCTCCAGCCCCATCTTCCCTCCACCGCAGAGCCTGAAGCCCACGTCCTGTGCTCAGGCCTATGCCTATGTGACTGTCCACCCAGCAGCCGTGGAAGGGCTTCTTGGGGCATGCTGGGGCATGGGTATGGATGTGTGAAATTGGCATTCATGATTTTTGAAAGCAGGAAGGAGTGAACCTACAGACTGAGAAGTAATTAAATAGATGCACGAATAGAGGCTGGAAAAGCGAAGGGCACAACCCAAGAGAGGGGGATGGGCAGCCAGGCATGCTTCCTGCTTGACTGCTGCCACTCCAAAGCTTTGCACCACCCCCAAACTTGCATGTTGCCTCTCATCCTTGCACTGGCTCCGGGGCCTCCACAGCCTGGTCCCTGCCAACCTTCAGCTTCTTCTCTGAACTCCCCACCCGACATCAAGTTCCCTGTGCCTGCCCCTCTCAGAGATGCCTCCAGGTCATGCCGCCTCTCCCACACTCAGGATTAAACCTGCAGCTCCAGCCAGTGGCTCACGCCTGTAATCCTTGCACTTTGGGAGGCCAAGGCAGATGGATTGCCTGAGTTCAGGAGTTCAAGACCAGCCTGGGCAACATGGTGAAACCCTATCTCTACTAAAATTAAAAAAAATTACCCAGACATGACAGCACAACCTATAGTCCCAGCTACTCTGGAGGCTGAGGCACAAGAATCACATGAACACATGAGGTGGAGGTTGCAGTGAGCCGAGATCACACCATTGCACTCCAGCGTGGGCGACAGAGTGAGACTGTCTCCAAAAATAAATAAATAATAAAAAGTCCGGCTCGGGCCGGGCGCGGTGGCTCAAGCCTGTAATCCCAGCACTTTGGGAGGCCGAGGCGGGTGGATCACGAGGTTGAGAGATCGAGACCATCCTGGTCAACATGGTGAAACCCCATCTCTACTAAAAATACAAAAAATTAGCTGGGCATGGTGGCACATGCCTGTAATCCCAGCTACTCAGGAGGCTGAGGCAGGAGAATTGCCTGAACCCAGGAGGCGGAGGTTGCGGTGAGCCGAGATCGCGCCATTGCACTCCAGCCTGGGTAACAAGAGCGAAACTCCGCCTCAAAAAAAAAAAAAAAAAAAATGTCCGGCTCCCACATCACCTCCCAAGTGGAGCCTTGTCCAAGAGCCCTTGAGCCAGGCACATCCCTACTGCTGTCCTCTGGCAGAGCAAGTCCCAGTGGGGCAGGAAGGGTCTGGTGTCCACACTCACCCATCTCCCCCACCTCCCCTAAACCAACTCACTGGACAGCCAGAACAGGCAGAGCACCCTGGGGATCGTCATTCTTCTCATCGTTGTTGCTTTTAAGCAGATACTCACCTGCAACTGAGCATACAGGTTCCTGCCTACAGCAGCTTCCTCTGTCGCCAGTTCTTCCTCCCTGAGAACAGTCCTAGCTCTTACCGTGGGTCACTCAGAGAAAAGCTCCAGTCCAATTCCAGAGTTTCCTCTGTGGTGCCTGCACCACTCTTATTTACCCCAGAGATCCCACAGTCTTGGTTCAGAACCACCTTCTATTTTTTTTTTTTAAGAAATGGTCTAGCTGTGTTGCCCAGGGTGGCCTGGAACTCCCAGGCTGAAGCGATCCTCCCACCTCAGCCTCTTGAGTCGCTGGAACTACAGAGATTTCTGTGTTGTAGAATCTCTGGCAGGAGAGTGAGGGTTCCCAGATGATTCTAATGTGCTGAGCTATGACCAACTGAGGACCACTCGCCATACCTGGAAAGTTCTGGGAAGGTAGGGACTGCCTTATTCATTCTTGAACACCTAGGAAAGACCCTGCACAGGATACAGATGCCCATCATCTATTGGTTAGCAGGTGAACGTGGCATGTGGACAATAGTGGATTATTCACTATGTGCTCAGCACCATGCAAAGCCCTTTACAAATAGTTGCATTTAACTTTTCCCATAAGACTCTCAGGAGGGCTGTAGACTCTCCATTTTACAGATAAGAAAATAAGGTTGCAAAAATGTGGAAAAAGCCCAAATGCCCATCAGTCAGCAAGTAGACAAACCGTGGTATAGCTATACGATGGAATACTACTCAGCCGTAAAAAGGAATGAATTAATGGCATTCACAGCCACCTGTATCAGATTGGAGACTCTTATTTTCAATGAAGTAGCTCAGGAATGGAAAACCAAACATCATATGTTCTCACTCATAAGTGGAAGCTAAGCTGTGAGGATGCAAAGGCATAAGAATGACACAACGGACTGTCAGGCTTCAGGGGGAAAGGGTAGGAAGCGGATGAGGACTAGAAGACTACAAACTGAGTTCCGTGTATACCCTGCTCGGGTGATGGGTGCACCAAAATCTCCCAGATCACCACCAAAGAACTCACTCATGTAACCAAACACCACCTGTTCCCCAAAAACCTAAGGAAATAGAAAATTTAAAAACAAAAAAGCAAGTTAGGTTCAGGGAGGTGAAGGGACTTTTCCAAGCTGGCCTGTCTAGGAAAGGGAAGGGTAGTGGGTGGTTAGACAAACTGGCAGCCAGGGGACAGGCAGGACCTGGCCTCACCCTGGGGCCTGTCCCTGCTCATCAGCACCCGGAGCCACGTGACAGAGGGACGCAGGGACAGCCAAGACATTTACAAAGTGAAGATCCTTTGTGCCTGAGTGAAGTGATCCTTTCAAAAATAATCGCCAGCTCCCCTTCACCACCTCCGGAGACCAAGTCCTTGCTGATTTTTCCCCGTCTTTATCTCAAGTACATTTAAATGTCAATTAAATTTGAAATATCTACATTTGTCAGCATTTCATTTTGGGACAGCGTGACGTGCTGCTGATTTGTCCACGCGATGTGACACATGAAAAAAACTCCCGAGATGCAGATCTTCCTCATTAAAAAATAAGCCGGCGCGATCCCGGCACGGCAGAGAGCACGGAGCACGTCCCCACTTCCTGACACCGTGTCTCTGACATGGTATTTAAAAAGGAACAGCCTCGCCTGTCACCACTGTCACATGCGCGTGCTAACCGGCGACACGTTAAACCAAACATTAGAAGGGGTTCGGGAAGTCATCTGCATGGGAACTCTGCGCCAAGACGAGATGGGCAGAGGCGGGAGCAGCCATGGGGGATGATGGGGTCTGATCTGTGACGGATGGCCAGCCTTTCTTCCGTGCCAAGACTCCAGCAGCCCTCGCCGGGCAGCCAAGTTTACGGCAACCTGCCTTTTCACAGACAGCTCTTTGTGTGTGATAAAATCCAGGCAAGTGGTGGGTGGCAGACTGCAGGGGAGTAGCTGAATTGGGTTAATGAGGGAAAAGGTACTTTTTTTTTTTTTTTTTTTTTTTTTTTCATATTCTGCCTTAAGCTAACAAAAACTTTAAGCCTGGACGTTTTCGAAGGTTCATCCTTTATCTCCGGCAAATAATCTGACTGTATGTTTCATGGGAGAACATGGGCAGCTGAGTTTAAATAAGTTTATTTTGAAACCTCACCTTTCATTAAAAGTCAAAGGGGAAATACCTTACCTCTTATTTCATTGTTTCCTACCCAGGAAACTGAAGAGAAAAGATCCCATAGTGGTTGAAAGTCGGCAAATCCAGATTCATTTCTCAGCTGTACCTTTAGCTGCTGTGTGACCCCGGGCAAGTGACTCCCCTTCTCTGAGCCTTAGCTACTTTGTCTGCAAAATGGGGTTGCAGTAAAGAATTCATGAGAAATGTATGGACAGCATTTTGCCCAAGGTTTGTAAGTACTGCTAGTGTTATCATCCCATGTGGCCTGGACTTGACAAAGCTCTGATCTGACCACATCAGACGGCAAACTTCTCACCTGGGTGCACCCCACCCCTTTCAAGAGACAGGTGGTATATTCTGGAGACAGCTGGGCCTCCTGTGGAAAACCACTGCCCAACCAGCCTGGCCTGGCCAGTACATCCAAGTAGAGAAGGAAAGTGGCTTGTGAGCTGGAAACTGTGGTTCCCTCTCTTCCCCCACCTGCCACAGTCTTGCCAGGGTGGGGACTCCCAGCCCCCTCCACCATCACAGCAGTGCGGGAGGCACTGGATGCTGACGGTGGCCGGAACTGCAGCAGCCCGATTTAACGAAGCCAAGGTGCAGCCCAGCACAGAGGCTCTGCGCTCCTAGGTGTGAAACCAGAAATTCCTGGCAGGTTGAGTGGCGTTTGACCAACGTGCCAAACTGTGATCTGTGCGTTCTCGTCATATCCAGAGGCGGGGGCCCGTGCTTGGATAGGCATCAGAAAGGCATTCAAGGTGGGCATGAGAGGCTCCCTCAGTTGGGCCCAAGCAGGGGCTGGTGTTCCCTCTTGTGTGTCTACGCCAAGCCCCACTCATAGGAGGGCGAGGGCCCTGGGGGTGGCCAGTCCAGGCTGCAATCCCCACTCACCACTTCACCAGTGAAGCCCCAGTACACAGCTAGCCTGGGTCTGCTCACGACAGCCAGGCTCTGAGTGCCTCTTGGTTGGGTGCACAGATGGACAGATGGATGGGTGGACTCATGAAGGCCTCGTCCTCTAGAAAATCAGTATGGCGACACCTCTTAGGCTCTTGTGAGGGGTAGAAATGGCCTCTATAAAGCACAGTGCCTGCTTGTTGATTATCGTCTTAAACACTTCCTGCCTCCCCCTACCCACCCGACACGCTCACCCTCAAACATCGTCCCATTCTTCACCTCTTAGCATCTCAGCACAGATGGGAGCCCAGAGAGAGAACACTTTTATGCAACAGCCACAGTCTGGGGAAAGGAGACAGTGTGGTATAGTCCAGGAAGATGGTAAAGTGGGGGTCCCCCAGCAGGCTGGCTTTCATTCATTTGCAAACCTCCCTGGCATTCATGCCCTAGCCCAGGTGGGGAGAAAGAGAACAAGAAGCCAGGCCCTTTCCTTGATGAACTCGACCCAGAAACAGAATGGCAAGAGGTTAAACGGTGTCTGTGAAGGGCTAAGCTGCACAGCCAGAGAGCTCTGCTGGATCTCCAGTGAGCTTCCTCAAAGACCCATCAAACTGAGTCTTCACCACCGAAGAGCAGTCAGTGCTCCAAGCAAAGGTGACAGGGAGGGTGGAATATTCAGGGCCTGGTGTGCAGAGATGTTATGCACAGCCCAAGTGCAGGGGAGGCCGACATAGAGCATGGAGACTGCCCTGCTCGGAGCTCAGGCTTGGCACGGCCACTCAGCAGCGCATCCCACCAGCTCCCCAGAGTGTGGCGGAAGCCCACGGCCTGCCCACCCTCAGCCTCTCACCTGCTCAGGAGAACAGTCAGTGCTACAGAGTGAGAGTGGGCGCCCCCTAACTTTGAAACAAGTCCCTGCAAATACCTGCGTATTATCGTTCCTAACCCTTTGCTCCGCAGGTTGATTTACTCACCATGCCACCAATTGCAGCAAGATCACCATTCAGAATGACAGATTTGTAGGTTTTAGCAGGAGAGTAACAACTGTGGGTTTGTGATTCAGAGACTGGTGGCCATGTGGAGGGTGGCCTTTCTGCTCTGTCTTATTCGCTGTGGAGGTGGCAGGAGCCAGGTGCCCTGGACCTGAGATTCCTGCAAGTCAGGTCTTCCTGGCCTCTCCACTGAGGTGGGAAGATGCCCCCGGACCAGAGCCCTCTCTAGTCCCAGAAGGGCTGAGTTGTGTCTTGCCCCTGACAGCCAGCAGGGCAGCCTGGGAGCAGAGAAGAGCCCAGTGCTGCGACACACCTCCTCCTGTGTGTAAGCCTGAGCTCGTGGCCTCCCCTCCAGAGCCCCGACCTCCACTGCAGTTCCAGGACAAAAGTCTTTGCCGGGCTAGCCTCTGAGGTCGGTGGGAGGAAGTTGGGGTTCTGATGTGAAATTGCTGGGATTGGTACCAGCCCTGCAGATTGCAGCAAAGCCCAGGCACAGGTCACTCGCCCCATCCCCCCCGCACAGCCCCCGTCTCCCATTCACTCTCTTGCTGTGGCTCTCATGTCCTTGGGCACATTGCCCTTTCCTGAAATAAAACCTCAAAAGAATTCCAGGACGGAAAGCAGAGAAGGGAGACAGTTTTGGCTGCGGATGAGGGGAGAGGAGGTAGCCACGCCAGCCCCCCCCACCACCCCGCATTCTCCCCAAACTTCACTTGACTCAGAGCAAGCCAGCCCATAGAATGGGGCAGGGGCGTGGAACACCCCTGGGTCTGCTCATACCAGCAGGTTCAAAGCGCTTCTTGGTGGGATGCACAGAGACACCTACTCTCCAGCACACAGGCCAGGATTTGAACCCAGGTTTGCCTGGTCCAGCTCGCCTCTGCTGAGCACACAGCCTCTGGTGGGCCTTGGTCAGTATATAATTCATAGGAGGCCGGCGTGGCGTTTCTCCAGGCTGTGTATGTGTTTGTGTTTATAGAGGTAGGGCTCACAGGTGGCTGACAAGGGAGATGCATTTTTTATAACAATGAATATTTAATTTCCACATCACAGATGAAAAAGACTCTCTGAAGAGACATCTGAGGGAAGCTCCAGAGAGTAGCCGCTAATCAGAAAAGGGCCTTCTCGCCAGTGCGCTTCCACATGGCTCACTTTTTTCTTGAACTTTTTTATTTTTTATTTCTTCCTGATTATTGAAGTAGATATGCTCATTGTAGAAACTGTGTAAGTCACAGAAAAATAAAAAGAAGCAGGAGGGAAAGAAATCACCCGTAATTCCACTGGCTGTTACTGACATTTAACCATGTACCTTTCCAGTTTTTTTTCTGGGAGTTTTTCCATCAGCCAATGACACCGAATGCGGCATGATTGCAGTTCTGCCTCATTTTACCTTTGTCTTCATAAACATTACTTTTCATGGGAGGACAAGAAGCAGCCCCTATGTCAGATGGTGGTTGCTGAAAATGTAGGGTGTTCCATGTTTTAATATTATAAACAGCAGTGATGAACATCTTCAGCTGTGACTCCTTGCTAACTTTGAGGATTAACCAAATGGAAGTGGAATTACTAGGACCCATGTGATGGATCATGAGTTTAAGGCTCTGGACACATGGCAAATTTAGTTTCTTTTCTGTCTAAAACCAGCTTGCTCTCCTGGGGACCCATCAGGCCCTCACATGGGAGCCCCCACCTCAGGCTGGCAGAGGGAGGCAGGGCCAGGCGTGGAGCCCAGAGCCCTGCTTCCCACCTGCACATGAAGTTCTGAGGGCACCCCTAACTGCCTGTTCTCTTCTCTTTTGTCTTCTTCTGCCCCAGCCTGGTAAAGCCCTTGCGACACTATGCGGTCTTCCTCTCCGAAGACTCCTCTGACGATGAATGCCAGCGGGAAGAGGGCCCGAGCTCTGGCTTCACCGAGAGCTTTTTCTTCTCCGCTCCCTTTGAATGGTCTCTCCTTCCTTCTTCCATTTCCCTGACCTCAGCTTGGTGACTCTGCGGGGCTGCATGGGGAAAGCGGGGGGCTGGTGCTGCTTGCCTTTGTGTCGGGTGGGGGTACCTGGAGCTGCTGCCTGCCGGTGCCAACATGCAGGGTAGAAGCCACCTCCACCTCTCAGGGTGTCCGTTCTGCCAACCCTACTGGGGCTGTGACAGTAGAATGAAGTGATGAGGTGATAGGGGAGCACTGGTCCCCTTTCCTTAGGGGGAAAATGTGCTTGGCTGCTGCTGGGACTGCTGGCTGCAGTTAGCCTGGTTGTTGATCTCCAAGTCCGTCTCTAGCTCAGCATGTCTTGCAAAGCCATGGAGATGGGAGTCAGAGTCTAAGTTAAGAAAGAAAACGTTCCTCATGAAATGTGTATATTAATGCCAGCATATCCAAGTGTTCTGATGTGCCTGGCTTTTTAAAAGATAATTTTAATCATTATTATTTATAGCCTAAGCTTCATACCAAATACAAGTAGTGATTTTAAAAGCTTCACCCACCATCCAGGCACCCCTAAAATTAAGCTGCTGCCGCCCTCCCTTCTTTATCCGCTCTTGCCCCTCCACCCACAAGTGTTTCAGAGCTGGGATTGAGCAGAGAGAGAGCTTTTGTCTGTCTCCCTTGTTAACACGGTTGTGTGTTTTTAGTGGGAGCCTTTAAGGGAAGGGAAACTGCCCTTTGCTGGATGCCCACGGTGCCCACAGCAACCTTCCAGGGAGCATGTCAATCATTTTGGTCACTGCACAGGAGATGCCTTTCCCAACCTCACCCTTGTGTCCCCTGCACCCTCTCCATTCCTAAACCCCAGCATCAGGTCCCTCTCCCTGGGGTGACTCGTGGGTTCCTCTGGGGACCTTATAATCCCCAGACTGCTTGGCCTCCTGTCATCAACCCCACAGGGTCAGAGGGTCCTGAGCCTTTCCTGTCACCAGGTCACTGGGGACCCAGGCAAATCACTCTCTTTCCCATGTCCTCACTTGGAAAGTAGCGGCCTTGCTGGGCGCAGTGGCTCACTCCTGTAATCCCAGCACTTGGGAGGCCGAGGCAGGCAGATCGCTTGAGGCTAGGAGTTTGAGACCAGCTTGGCCAAACCCATCTCTAAAAGAAAATACAAAAATTAGCTGGGTGTGGTGGCATGCACTGTAATCTCAGCTACTCAGGAGGCTGAGACATGAGAATCATTTAAACCCAGGAGGTGAAGGTTGCAGTGAGCTCAGATTGTTCTGCTGCACTCCAGCCTGGGCGACAGAGCGAGACTCTGCCTTAAAAAAAAAAAAAAAAAAAAAAAAAAAAAAGCCAGGCGCGGTGGCTCAAGCCTGTAATCCCAGCACTTTGGGAGGCCGAGGCGGGTGGATCACGAGGTCAAGAGATCGAGACCATCCTGGTCAACATGGTGAAACCCCGTCTCTACTAAAAATACTAAAAATTAGCTGGGCATGGTGGCGTGTGCCTGTAATCCCAGCTACTCAGGAGGCTGACATAGGAGAATTGCCTGAACCCAGGAGGCAGAGGTTGCGGTGAGCCGAGATCACGCCATTGCACTCCAGCTTGGGTAACAAGAGCGAAACTCTGTCTCAAAAAAAAAAAAAAAGAAGAAGAAAGTAGTGGCCTAAGCTGGTGTCATCCAACATCCAAGCATCACTCATCCCTTTTTTTTTTTTTTTTTTTTGAGACGTCTTGCTTTGTTGCCAGGTGCCAGGCTGGAGTACAGTGGCATGATCTTGGCTTGCTGCAACCTCCACCTCCCAGGTTCAAGCAATTCTCCGGCCTCAGCCTCCCGAGTAGCTGGGACACCATGCCCAGCTAATTTTTGTATTTTTAGTAGAGATTGAGTTTCACCATGTTGGCCAGGATGGTCTCGATCTCTTGACCTTGTGATCCACCCACCTCCATGTCACTTTTGATGTATATCAAATCTGTTTCTATTTTTTTAAACATTTTAAAAATTAGTCTTCTAAGCAATAATGTCTATGATATCATAGTCTTAATGTATTAGTTATTATTTCTGTTGCTAATTAAAACAAAAGTAGAACCATTGGCATAAGAAATGTCTACCCATGTGTCAACATAAAATACCTTTTAGGAAAAGGCACCCTGCTCCCAGCCAGGAGCCCACCAGTTCAAGTCCAAGGCCCAGCTCCATCATATTCTCTTTGAACTAACCGATGCCTTAATTATTTAAATAATGGTGAGAGCTTATTTCCATAGCCCATGACCTCAGAGGTCTGGACAGGCCTGTGTGTGTGTGTGTGTGTGTGTGTGTGTGTGTGTGTGTGTGTGTGTGTGTATTTGAAAAGAAACTGGCCCATCCTAACTCAAAATGGGTTAAAAAGAACACTGTTTCCTTCAGTTCAAGAAGCACACTGACCTTAACCCTTTTGGTTGTGCTCAGCTTGATGAAAGCATCTCTAATTCCTTGGTCAGGGTGAGCGAGGGACGTCTGAAGTCTCTCAAAGTTGGCTTTCATTCCCACCTCTTGTGGGTGCTGTGTGAATAGGTGAGTTACGTAACGCTCTGAGCTTCCAGTCCTCATCCATAAAGTAGGGTGCAAGTCCTACTTTCTGAACTGCTTGCATTGCTTCAGCGAGACAGTACTCTGATGGAGTCCCTGCCCATCGCTGGGACTGTTTGATGAGTCTCCCCTGTGTCCCCCACCCTGGTTTCTTCAGTGAGCCTTCAGTGTGAGCCTACTCTTGACCGCCAGGTGGTGCCCTTGCCCTACTTTACCAGTGCCATGGGCGCCTTCTCTGCCTGGCCTGGGGCCACCACCAGCCCCAGCCTTGTGGTTAGAAGAGGCAAGATGCAGCTCCGACTGGGGCTCCACTACAGGTCAGAGTTGACCCAGGCGCTGCCTCTCCATGTACCTAGTGGTGCCCTGGGACTCAGGTCCATGGGACCGAAGGCAAGTGGAACCCTTTGTGACCTGTGCTTGGATCAGCTGCAAGGTAGTGGTGTGCTTTTTTGTTTTGTTTTGTTTTGTTTTTGTTTTCAAACAAGGTCTCGCTCTGTCACCTGTCACCCAGGCTGGAGTGCAGTGATGCGATCTGGACTCACTGCACCCTCTGCCTCCCAAGTTCAAGTGATTCTCCTGCCTCAGCCTCCCGAGTAGCTGGGACTACAGGCATGCACCACCACACCTCATTAATTTTTGTATTTTTAGTAGAGACAGGGTTTCACCATGTTGGCCAGGCTGGTCTTGAACTCCTGGCCTCAGGTGATTCACCTGCCTCTGCCTCCCAAAGCACTGGGATTACAGGCATAAGCCACCACGCCGGGCCAATGGCTGAAAGGTTTTGATGTGTAAAAGTACAGAAAGCTGCTAGCACAGAACCTGTGTGACAGCCATGCTCACTGGAGGGCAATTGATGCTGTCACCAGCCTCTGCGTGTCTGCTGTGTGCTGGGCACTGCATTCACTCATGTAACCACCACCAACCCCTGAGTGCCTGAGGCTCAGAGAGTTAAATGACCTGCCATAGGTCCCACAGCAAGAAATGGCATGACCAGTGCTGAAACTAAGGCTATCAGGACAAGCTCAGGCCCAGACAAGTTCCCCCTGGGACACTGTAGGCAGCTACCCCCCGGGGAGTTTCCCCAGCTCTGTTCCCCATGAGCTGTTCACAGAGCCCAGCTGGGGCTATGGATAGGTCACCACACAGGGGAGTGGTGTGGGAGACAGAGAAGCCCATCCACCAGCCCGGGAGCCCCCTCCGTCCTGCCTGTTCCTCCCACCTTGTCTGCATGTCTCACAAGCTCACTAGCCAGTTTTATGAAAAGTAGTTTGGGGGCCACTAAATGAGTCCCCTCAGTGCAATTGAGAGCCAAAGCGATGCCCCTGTTCCCAACCCCAGGCCCACTGGCATGCCCAGCTTGCACCCTTGCACCCTCCCAGACTCCTGCCCTCAAGGAGACCCTGGGACACTCTCCTGTCCTGAAGGCTCCTCCCTGCACCCCTCAAGGCCTCCATGTGCTTGGGCTGGAGGCTGCCTGCTCCTCCCCGAAGGCCTGGATGGGAGGGGCCAGACTGCTGTCTCTCCCCGCAGGCCGCAGCCGTATAGGACACTCAAGGAGTCAGACAGTGCGGAAGGCGATGAGGCAGAGAGTCCAGAACAGCGTGTGCGGAAGCCCGTGGGCCCTGTCCCAGCTCCCCCTGACCGGGCTGCCAGCATTGACCTTCTGGAAGACGTCTTCAGCAACCTGGATATGGAGGCCCCACTGCAGCCACTGGGCCAGGCCAAGAGCTTGGAGGACCTTCGTGCCCCCAAAGACCTGAGTGAGCAGCCAGGGACCTTTGACTATCAGGTATGGCATGGGCAAGAGAGGGGGATGGCACTGTCTATACTCGAGGTGGGACCCCCATGTGACAGTGGAAAAGACTAACAGAGAAACAGTGACTTTCCAAGGCCGTTGGCCAACGCTCAGGGTCAGTCTGACTGCAAAGCCCTCCCCGGGTGCCGGGGCCCACACCACCCTAGCAGTGATGGTAGGAGAAGACGCTGGAGCCAGATGGAAACCTGCCCCACTCTGTGCAGCATACAGGGGGTAGGTGCTGCCAGCCACCCTCCCCGCAGCCCTGCTGGAACTAGGACTAGGTCCATCCCTGCCACAGCTCCTTGGCACAGCCTTTGGATCAAAGTTCTTGGTTCTGCATTACGAATGCAAGTCAGTGTGCCAGTTCCAGCATGACTTCCAATCCGTCACATCCCCTCTCCATGCCTCAGGTTTCTCAGTTGCAAGTGGGGGCTCTCAACTTTGCATCACTGGGTCACACTGTGGGGTTCACAGAGCTCCAGTCACTCATGAGTGTTGCCTGCTGGGAACGAGGACCCTGGGCCAAGAGAAGGGGAGTGGCGCCCAGGCCGTGCAGCTTGGAAGTGGCAGAGCCAGGACTCAAACGCAGCCTCCTCCTTTCTCCCCAGCCAGGGTGCCTTCTACCAGGCCCTGAGTCTCACTTGCCCTCCCAAGCTTACCGGTGGTCACAGGTGCCTGTGATCTGAAAAGTGAAAAGGGCCAGCCAGTAGCTGGAGTCCCTTTCCTAAAACCCCTTGGCAACCACCACTGGCGTAAAGGGATGAGAGCTTCCTCTTGAGTTCCTTTGTGCCACACAGTGAGGAGCCTGGGCTTGGAGTTCCAGCACACCTGGGTTCCCTGCTGGTGACATGTGGGAGTGCCCCCAGCTGCTCCAAGTCTGAGGAGCTAACGGGTCACACGTCTTGGCCCAGCACACAGGAAGGGTATAGGAATGGGCACACAAATGTCCCAACTCAGCCTGTGGTCACTGCCCACTTCCTTCCCTCCCAACAGAGGCTGGACCTGGGCGGGAGCGAGAGGAGCCGTGGGATGGCGGTGGCCTTGAAGCTTGCCCACCCGTACAACAAGCTCTGGAGCCTGGGCCAGGACGACATGGCCATCCCCAGCAAGCCCCCAGCTGCCTCACCTGAGAAGCCCTTGGCTCTACTCGGGAACTCCCTGGCCCTGCCTCGAAGGCCCCAGAACCAGGACAGCATCCTGAACCCCAGTGACAAGGAGGAGGTGCCCACCCCTACTCTGGGCAGCATCACTATTCCCCGGCCCCAAGGCAGGAAGACCCCAGAGCTGGGTATTGTGCCTCCACCACCTGTTGCCCGCCCAGCCAAGCTCCAGGCTGCCGGCACCGAACTTGGTGACTTCTCAGAACAGCTGCATACAGATCGGGACAGGCGAGCTGCCCTGAGCCCTGCCATGTTCCCAGGGCTCCTCCCTCGTGTTGTCCCCCAAGGCCCCACTGAACTGCTCCAGCCGCTCAGCCCCGGCCCCGGAGCTGCAGGCACTAGCAGTGACGCGCTGCTTGCCCTCCTGGACCCACTGAGCACAGCCTGGTCAGGCAGCACCCTCCCGCCACGCCATACTGCCCCGAATGTAGCCACCCCATTCACCGCCCAATTCACCTTCCCCCCTGCGGGGACACCCAATCCATTCCCACAGCCACCACTCAACCCCTTTGTCCCATCCATGCCAGCGGCCCCACCCACCCTGCCCCTGGTCTCCACACCAGCCGGGCCTTTCGGGGCCCCTCCGGCTTCCCTGGGGCCGGCTTTTGCATCTGGCCTCCTGCTGTCCAGTGCTGGCTTCTGTGCCCCTCACAGGTCTCAGCCCAACCTCTCCGCCCTCTCCATGCCCAACCTCTTTGGCCAGATGCCCATGGGCACGCACACCAGCCCCCTACAGCCGCTGGGCCCTCCAGCAGTCCCCCCATCAAGGATTCGAACGTTGCCCCTGGCCCGCTCAAGTGCCAGGGCTGCTGAGGCCAAGCAGGGGCTGGCCCTGAGGCCTGGAGACCCCCCACTTCTGCCTCCCAGGCCTCCCCAAGGTCTGGAGCCAGCATTGCGGCCCTCTGCTCCTCAGCAGGCCAGAGACCCCTTTGAGGATCTGTTACTGAAAACCAAGCAAGACGTGAGCCCGAGTCCAGCCCCAGCCCCAGCCCCAGGCTCGGTGGAGCAGCTCAGGAAGCAGTGGGAGACCTTCGAGTGAGCCAGGCCCTGAGGTGGGGATGTGCCGAGGCCCGAACGTCCGTCCACAGCTGCACTTCTGAGGCTTCCCCACCACTCTCTGCCCAGGTTCTGCTGATGGGAAGAGATGGGACCCCTCTCTGCTGCCCCCTTCTCCCCTCCACACTGCCCAACTCTGAGGTCTGGCCCTGGGGAATGGCACCAGCTCCAGCCTGGGCATCCACCCAGTTCCTGGGTGCCCATCCCACCCCACGGTTGCCCCTCCTCGGCACCCTTGATTGGGTTTTGCACTAAAGAGGTCAGCTGGGCCAGTCATTGCCCCAGACCAAGTCCTACCCACCTTCCCTCTGGAAGTGTCCCGAGAGGCTCCGAAGACCAGCTCTCCTGTCCCCACCACAACCAGGCCCTGCATGCCCACCTCCTCGGACACAGGTGGCAGGGTTACGCTCCAGTGTGAGCTCATCTGCACGAGATACAGGCGACTGCAGGGTTGGAGGTAGGACTCCCCCCGAGCTGGAGGGTTTACTGGTGGGGCACTTCCAGACTGTTCTAGCAATATATACACTTGTGCTTTCCTGTGTCTTCACCCCAAAACTTGTTGATTCTGACCTGGTAGGATCTGGGGACCAGGAAGTCTTGGGCTGCCTTGTGATGGCCAAACACAGCCCCAGCCACCCTGCATGGTGGCTGCGAGCACCAGCAACTTGGATTTGTAGAAGGAAACCAAGAACCCTAGTGTTTAAGGAGCCCCAGCCCTTGTCCAGCTCTCTGGTACTCTGGTACCTCCAGGTTCTCCTGGTCTCTATCACTGTCAAAGCTGGGGGCTCGGCCTCTTGTCATCTGGGGCTTTGTGGGCAAAGCTGGGTAGCTGTGACCCAGATTTCAACTCGAAGGTCAAGCTCAATGCCTCAGACTGAGGTGGAAGGCACAGCTGCCTCGCCTTCCTAGGTTGGAACTGGGCAGTGGCCATAAGCCCCTTCACCAGGGAGAAAGGACACACTTGGCCTCTGCCTCCTGGAACCAGGAGGAGGGCTGGAAGCCAGCCCCTCCCCACCTGAGCAGAGCTCTAGGCCAGCGCAGAAATTCCTGAGGCCAACGTCACCAAAGTCAGATTGAATGTTTTATTATTTTTCCTTTTTACCTTATTGATTTGATGAATCATGAAATTGATTCATTTCCATAAACCAAGTTAAAGTACGGCCCGACTATGTAAGAAAACAACCATCTGAGACATGCAGGAAATTGTGAGCATTTCCACCCAAGCTCTCATTTCCTATTTTTGAAGGGTCAGACAGTCTCCCCAGGGGTGTCTGAGGGGTCTCTGGAGGTCTCTGTCACCCAGGGACCCCCTCTGTGAGAGGCCACCACTGCTGCACATGGTCGGTGAGGCTTGGCGGCCATCCTGGGTCACCTACAACCTGTCTGGCGCAGGGGTGGGCTCTGGCTGCTGGGGAAGCCATGTCACTCCTGGGCCATGGCAGCACCTCCCAGGCACTTGGGTACTTCAGCACAGATTCCAGTTTCACTCCCTGGGCAGACTCCCTAGGCCTCATCCGGGACAGGACAGAGGAGGAGGAGGAGGAGAGGTGCTGGTGGCCCCCGGGAAGGAGGGTGGAGCCTGAGGGTGAGTGCCCCACGTTCACACGAGCACTACTCTCTTCACTTGTGGGACTGACTTTGCAAACCCAAGGATGAACTTTGTGTGCGCATTCAATAAAATCATCTTGGGGAAAGGCTGGCATCCCCGTGTCCTTCAAGCTCTTGGGGAGGGAAGGCTCCACAAGGGCCCTGAGCCATGTTTGCCACCCACTCCCGTAGAGGCCGGGGGCAGGCGCAGAGCAGTTAGTTAGGGAAGGAGCCAACTCCCGGTGCCCACTTGGGGCTCCAAGCCAGCTCATGCCCTGCCCCTCACAGACCAGGCATGGGGTTGGGCTGGCAACAGGCCTGCTCAGCCCTGCTGGGGCCACGGAACAGGCTGCAGGCCTGCAACGGTGTTGAGCGCACCCAGGAGCCAGGAAAGACTTCTAGGGGACACCTGGCCAGTTGCCCCACAGGTCTCATTAGCAAGAGAACAGCCTGGGAATGTGCCTCTGTTGAATGCTGGTGTGTGGAGGGGGATGTGGAGCAGTCGACCCCCCCCCAGTGAGGCTGGACACACCCAGTCTCACACCTCCCCCACTTGCCCATCATCTGACCACGCTCCTCTTCACAGAACTGCCCTCGAAAACGACAGGCACCCGAACCCAAAGGAGCTAGGAAGGGGACAGGGGGCAGCTGGTTTTCATCTGCATGGTGGACCACCACATTACATATCCTAGGAGTTGCAGCTGACACAGGTTTTCCAAATCCCTGACTCAATAACTGACCCAGGAACTAGCTGAGGCCACGGAACCGGATGCTTCCTCCCCAGGTTCCCAAGGGTAATAGAGAAAGTTCAGGGAAAGGCAGTCCCACCTCCTACAGGGATAAGGACCAGGCAAACCCCTCTCCATCCCAGCCTCTGCTGACTCCCCAGTCCCATGTCCCAGTGCCCCCAAGTGGTCACGTGGCTCCACCTTGGCCATCCATGCCTCTGGGACCAGCTGAAACTGAAAGGAAAAGCTGACTGTTGACCCAAAAGTGTAAACGGATCTCCTGCCTGGGAAGCAGGAAGGACGAAAGGGCACATCTCCAGGTCCACGAGGCTGGAAGGCGCCAGGCCCTCAGGCAGGTGCCCTTCTGGGATCAGAGGTCACGATGTGATGGGCATTGCCAGGGAAGGGGCTGGGAGCAAGCAGCAGAGTCTCCCCTGGGTCTGCCTCTGACACAGAGGCAGCGCCAGTGTTTGCTGAGCTCCTCTACTCGGCAGGCAATCCAGGGTTTCCTTTGAGTCCTCTCACAGAATCTGTGTAGAGGCAGTCAGTCATCACAGGAAGGAATGAGCTCACCAGGCCACTAGGGAGGACCAGGGCTGGAGAGCCAGAGGTAGGCGGGTGAGCCGGCGGGGGGCTTGCTTGGTGAAGAAACGTTGCTCTGTCATTCTTAAGCCCTGGCTCCAGCCTTCTTGCCAAACCCCAAGTAGGCCCCATATCCACTCTTTCCCGCAACTCTGGCCAGGGAGATGACACTTCAGACACCTAAACAGACACCCGGAGGTCCTTCCCATCAGACGGGAGGGACAACGTCCATTCTTTCCCCATTGCCATCGTCTCTGATCCTCACAACAGCCCTGTGAGGTAGGCAGGGGGTGGCTTCTTCCCCATGTCACAAATGACCACAGCAGGGTGGGAAGCTCAGGGCAGCCCCTCCTCTGCTCCCTCGTGCTGCCCTGGCCATGGGGGCGGGTGGGTCTGTGCTTCCCTTGCATGACTGGCTCTGGCTCTAGCAGACACACCTGCCTGAGGGGATATTTGTTCTAGGAGCCAGAAGCCCAATCGGCCTCTGCTTATGGCCTCCCTGACCTTCCAGCTGCCTCCACGGCAGGAGCAGCTCCCAGAGGCGGGGGAAGAGGCGGGAGCCCTGGCCTGCCTTCCTAGAGAACCTGCAGCTTTAGCTGCCCCTGCCCCGGGGCTGGAATGGCTGTCCCCATGCTGCAGCCGCCTCTACCTGGGACCAGCTACGCCCATCACACAGTCATGGACACACAGCAAAAGCAGCAGACATGACCTGGAGCCGTCAGGATGCACACTAGCATCTGCAGACAAACATGCCCAGGTACACACTCCTCCAGACACACACACACACTCCTCCAGATACACGCACACACTCCTGAACACACTCCTCCAGATACACTCCTCCAGATACACACTCCTCCAGACACACACACACTCCTCCGGATACACTCCTGAACACACTGTGCACTCACGTGTGCCCTCCCACACAGCCGTACACCTGCCGAGGCGGCACCCCGTGGGTGGGAGGGAGGAGTCCACGGCCTCTCTAGGCTTCTGCTTCCCTGAGTTGCTCCACTTGTCCTCCCTCCACGACGGGGCAGAGGCGGAGGCTCCATAGCAATGTCCCGAGCCCTGGAAGCAGCTTCCTTGGGTCTCCTGGTAGAAACCATCCAGGATCTCCAGGTGCTGGCACCGGCCGCCAGGCTGGCCTAGATGAGCCTCTCCTCTGGTGGCACCTTGAGGACACTGTCCATCTCCAGCCGGGCCCCGGCCACCTCCTGCTGGCTTGGGCTATAGGTGCCCTCGGACTGGCGGCGCTTTCGGGCTGCAAGGATCCCTGAAAGGAGGCCCAGGAGGAGGAGGAGGAGGCAGGCACAGGCTGCAGGCACAGCCACCTCCAGCAGTGGGAATGGCAGTGGCAGGGGCAGGCCTTTCTGCAAAAGACACAACATCGAAGCCTAAGTCACAGAGAAGGGGAGGCCCCAGGGCTACAGAGCAGAAAGGGCACCAAAAGGATTGTTCAGAGAAAATCAGAGCAAGGAGCAGGCTGCCCCGGGAGGGGTGAGACCCCCAGCCCCGGGAGTATGCAGGCAAGTGCCAGAAACCACCTGTCAGAGCCACTGCTTCGGGGAGTCCTGTACAACAAAGGAGTTGTGGCTAGAAGGACAGAGACAGACATTTACTGAACACCCAGCAGGAGCTAAGCATGGTGCGTGGGTTTCACAGAAGCCTGCAAAGGTCTGACAAACAGGAGCAGGGGTGGGCTGAGCGGCCCCCCTGCCACAATAACAAGGTCAGAATCCGGGCTGGCCTGCTGCTTCGGGGTGGCAGGGGGATGGGGGGTGCTGCTCTGACAGCTTGTCCCTGCGAGCCTCAACCCAAGCTTGGGGAGAGGGGGCAGCAAACCTCCTTGCTGTCTCCAGTCACAGGCTCCCAGGACACCCCATCAAAACCTCTACATGCCTGGGACTCTGAAGTCCCAGGATCTAAGGATTCCAGAGGCACGGGAGGCACATGGGGTCTCAGACTCACCAGCCTCCCTCTGTACCTCCAGGCCTCTCATCCTGCTGTGACCTGGGTTCCAAAACTAGAGAGGAAAGTTCCTCTTGGTCCTGAGTGGGTCCTGCCAGCCTCCACCCCTGGGCATTTTGGGGGAGGAGCTGTAAAGCCATTTCCTCCCCCTGCCCTGGAAGGTAGCTGGGTGGGGAAGCCAGAGACTGTAAAAGTTCAACTTGAAAGGAAACATTCCCAGTAAGTGGAGGGGATTTGTGTTTTATGACCCAGGCTGCCAGAAGCCTGTGGAGATCAAGGCTGCTCCCCAGGCTTCCCTTCCAAGCCCAGGAAGGGGTGTGGTGGGGAGGTTCACAGCCTGCCGCCTTGGTCTGTCAAGGCCCCTCCTGGGCTGAGCCCCTGGAGTCGGGGGCAGCCTGCACAGCAGCCAAGCCTACTCTGGAGTAGACTCCCAGGCCCCTCCGTGCCTTCCCACTCAGGACACTGGCTCAGAAACCCCCGGAGATGAGAGTCTCCTGGATTCACCAACCTAAGTCCCAGAATGCCTACATCCTCTGGGCCCTTAATCCTGGTTGGATCGGCAGAGACCATCTGTCCTCACTGCCACTGCCCTGGGCACTCTGGGGAAGCCCCTGACCCGGCCAGGAGCTCTGTGCTCTCACCAACCAATAGTGGCAGCCCCCAAAGCTCTCCCTGGAGTGGAAATACCTCCTGTGTGGGGAGTGTGGAAGGGATCCGAGGCTCCTGTCACTGCCTCCTCCATAACAGTGGCCCAGGAATAGTCCCACGGTGCTACAGTGTCCCCGCTCCCCACAGCATCTTGACAAGGGCCCAGCGGGTCACTTCCATGGCCCATCACCCCTGGCATCACTCACCACCACTTCACAGAACTGGCCGGAGAACCTGGCGCTGCAGATACATTCAGATGCCCCTCCAGCTGCTCGGCAGGTGCCCCCATTCAAGCAGGGGTTGGCTTCACAGGGAAGGGTGGGGACCCGACACCTGGAGAGGGAAGGGGGCTGAGAAAGCGGCTCCCCCCATGGCTGCCTCTTGTGCTCCCAGCTGCTCTGCTGCCCACCCCACCCTCAGCAAGCGTCAGCGCTTATCCATCCACTGTCCCCACATGCTACTCCGGCCCAGCTGGGCCCTGCCAGGTGGCCACATGAGCAGCCGTGACTGAGAGGAACTCACACCCCATCGGGGTGCTGGGGAAGCCTGTGTGAAGGCAGGTACCCAGGAGCTGATGCCACTGTGTGCAGGACCCAGAACCTGCACTTTTACAGTGTCCCACAGGCGGGTTGAGGCTGTGCGACACAGAACCGCCACCAGATCACCACTGCCCAGCAGCGGTCTATCATAAAGGATGCTCTTGGAAGACACGGAAGGAAACTCAAGTGACAGTGGTGACTGTGATACCCAGAGAGGGGTGAGGGGGTAGGCGAGGATCCCTGCCCCGCCCTGGCTGGTGGAACAGCCCTCCACACCCATTGGACCGCCTCATAGTTCCCAGGCCCCCAGACCCACCTCTGGTCAGCAAGACCCTCCAGGCAGCTGCAGTTGGCAGCAGGAGACCCACCCTCACACTGGCTGCTGTTGAGGCAGGTGACGTTCAGGCTGCACTCCTTGGATGGGACAGGCAACCTGGAGAGGGAGTAAGAGGCTGGCGTGGGGTGCAGGAGGCCTGGGACCTGCCCTCCCAGCTGCTGCGATCATGAGCCACCTGAGCCTGTGTTCTCAGGCATGGAATTCAGGGCCCTCCTCTATCAGTCATGGGATTGGGGTCCCTGGTGGGAGGGAAGGGACACAAGGCTGTCACTCACTTTCCAGAGACTCAGAGGACTCTGAGGACAAAATTCAAGGACTGAACAAAAGCAGCTCCTAAACACAACACCTGGACATTCTTGAGGGGAGAGGGAGGGGTCTGGCCAGCCAGATCCCCTTTCACACGCTGAGCTCCCCAGAGAGCCACCATGAGGTGAATAAGGGAAGCACCAAAGTCTGACAGGCTCCTTCCAGCCTGACCCCCTCCCCACGAGCCTGGCCCCTCCCCTCCAGTCTGACCCCCTCCCCCCCAGCCTGCCCCCACCCCGCCCTCCAACACGGCCCCCCACCCTCCTGCCTGACCCCTCCCTCCAGCACGGCCCCTGCCTCCAGCCTGACTCCCCTTCCCTGTTCCCTAACCCGAGACCAACAGGAATGAACCTCCGTGTAAGGCAGGCAGCTCCCAGCCCCAGACCACAGTGCTGTTTATCTGAAATTCCAAGCTAACTGGGTGTGTTTTGATCTGTGTTTTATAGGGAAATTTATGAAATCAAACCATCTTCCTCATGTCACAGATAAGGGCATGAGGATCAGGGAAGGGAAGTGACTCTTCCACAGACCTGGCGACTTCTCTTCCCCTCCACAGCCTCAGGGGGAGTTCCCAGCCCACCCCAGCCCTGGTCACCGGCGGGCCCGCCCTCCTGCCCCGCCGTCCCACCTGCAGCGAGGGCCCCCGAAGCCTGGCGGGCAGCGGCACTCGAAACGGCCGTCAGAGTGCGTGTGACAGCGGCCGCGGGCGCAGGGCGCAGAGTGACAGGGGTCGACATGGGCCTCGCAGCGTGGGCCCTCCCAGCCCGGGCCGCAGGCGCAGGCGAAGGCGTCGAAGAGGTCGCGGCAGGCGCCGCCGTGCAGGCAGGGCGAGGGCGCACACACCGGCGCGCCACGGCAGCCAGGGATCGGGGCCGGAGCCCCAGGCCAGGCCATGAAGTGCTCTCGGGCACCGGGGGCTGCGCCTGGCCGGGGCCGCGCCAAGGGCAAGGGGAAGCCACCCAGCGCCACGCGGCCCAGGCAGCCGGTGAAGTTCTCAGCCAGCAAGACACGCGCGGCACCTGGACCCTGCAAGAAGCCCAGGTCGCCTGCCAGGCCGCGCAGTGCTACCGGCGTGGCCGCGCCGTCCAGCCACAGCAGCCAGCGTGAGGCAGCGGCCGCCGGGCGCTCCATGGCCAGGTGCACACGGTGCCAAGCGCCGTCGGCCACGCGCAGCCCAGGCATGGGCAGCACAGCGCCTGGCAGGCTGCGGCCTCCACGGACGCCGCCCACCAGCGAGCCGTTGCGCACTGCCAACCACAATCCAGCCGTGTTGCCCGCTGCGGCGCGCAGCAGCCAGGCTTCGGGGTCGCGCGTGCGGAAGGCCAGCGACAGGCTGCCAAGCGAACGCCCCGACGACACGTTGTGCCCGCTGAACGTGGCGGGGGGACCCTCCCGGAACGTGGTCTGGGCCACACCTGCGGAGAAAGGGAACCTCAGGGAATCGCCCACGCAACCTTCTCCACAAACGTTACCTCTCCACTTCCCCCAGCGATTGACAGACGAGCCACTTACTGGGGGCCCATCATGGGGGTCGGGGCACACGCACCCACCTATCATGTAATCCTGGATCCTGGAAACTGCAGCCGCCCCCGCCACCCTCACTTCTACCCCAAATGTATTTCCTACCCCCGGAGGGGCAATTCCAGGGAGGGCGCGATGCTCAGGCGACCCTCCAGGCCACAGGCCCAGCAACAGCAACTCCCGGCAGAATCTGGCCCCTTCCCTCCTCCGTGAAGCTGCCCCACCTCAGGACGGAGGCTCGCCCTTCACTGCAGCCAAGTCATCTTTGTAAAATGCACATCTGGTCATGCCCCTCTCCTGAAAACCCTGGGAGGCTCCCCGCTGCCCTTGGCGATAAAGTCAGAGCTGCCTCACTCGGCCTCTGTCAACTTTCCCACCCCCGTTCCTGCTCGCCCCCTTGCACTTCTGCTGTTCTTGCTGATCTCAGGGACTTTGCACATGCTGTGCCCCCTCAGTGAAACGTCCTTCCTGCCCATGGCTCTCAGAGTCTGGCCTTGAAGCCCAGCACTGGCTTGCCTCCTGCAGGTACTCTGTCCCTCTGCATTCTGGGGACCCTGTCACACTGCCCTGGGGCTTGGCATGTCTGGTCCACTAATATCTGACAAGCCCTGAGCGTGCAGATGGCATCTAACCAGCTTGGGTGTCCACCGCCCAGCACGGGAGCAGCCCAGGACACACACTCACACACAAAGCCATCGGGGACCTCCTCACACGTGGCAGGTGGGAGACAGGGCTGGCCGGGACACCACAGCTGCTGGGCACATGTGGGCCCTGTGAAGTTGGCAGGGCAGGTACAGTAGAAGTCATTCCAGGTGACAAGGCAAGTCCCACCATTGAAACAGGGGTCAGGCTGTGGGAGAGGCAGGGTGGGAGGTGGCTCAGGACTGCGGCTGGCATCACCCACCATAGCCAGCCTCGCAGTGCTTCTCCACTGAGCACCTACTACAGACGTGGTATCTCCTCACAAACGAGTGGAGAGAAAGTCACTAGCATCCCCATTTTATAGATGAGAAAGCTGAGGCTCAGTGAGGCAAAGCCACTTGCCTGAGTCACCCAGCCAGTAAAGAGAGGAACCAGAGTTCCTGCCCATGCTGTTCCAACCCCAGGGCTGGTGGAATTCTGTTCCTGATCAAACGGAACCGAATTGGCCCCGTCCCCGCAAGTACACTCTTGCAGAAAGGCTCAGGCAGCCCTCGATCTCGGTCAGGGTGTCTCTCTCAGACCAGGACTGGCTGAAGGAGGCATGGGGACCACCAGAGGGTAGGAGCAGCTGGGCTGGAGAGGGGGTGAATGCAAATCCTGCCCTGCCACCCTCCTGTAGTGGGACCCTGTGCAGGTCACTTCACCTCTTAAGCCTCAGTTTCCTCATCAGCAAAGACGCACCCCTGGTGACGCAGAACAGATCCTGGGAAAAGGACCCGCCCCTAGACGCTTACACTGCATGTGTCCTCAGAGACGCAGCCCGCAGTGAGGTTCCAGGACTGCCTGCCACCGAGCTCACTGGGCTGGCTGACGTTGTCCAGTGGCAGAGGAAGGAAGGGGAGGCGGTGGCCATCGAGTTGCAGGTCCTGGAGGCAGCCTCGGAAGGGCCCACCCCAGGGTTGGCTGTCGGCAGCGAGGAGCCTCCCACCCACATGCACCTGCTGCCCCAGGTCCTGCAGCTGGTCAGGCCCGAAGCTGAGCGTCACCAGGTGGCGGAGCCCATCATCCCAGCGCCCAGGAAGCACTATGGCAGGACTGCCTGGCACCTCGGCCCGGATCCGACCCTCGCTCAGGAATACTGTCAGGCCAGCTGTGGAGTCATTGGCAAACTGGAGCAACAGGCCAGCAGGCTCCCGGGTGCGGAGAAGGAAAGACACTGTGAGGTTGGGGCCTGGCAGCTCTTGAAGCAGAAACGAGGCAGAGCTCGGGGTGCCTCCCAAGCCAAAGGTGGCGGCAGGAATCTCTACAGGGAGAGAAGGTGCCGGTGTGAGGCCTGCAGGCTGAGGGAGCCAGATTTTGGGTGCTGCCTTCCCAACCTGGCTCACTCCTCACCATCACCACATGTGGGACCCCTATAGGGCCGTGGACAGTCGCAACGGAAATGAGTCCACAGATCCACGCAGGCCCCTCCGTGGACACAAGGCAAAGGCTGGCACTGCTCTCGGCGCTTGCAGCCCAGGAGGACGTTCTCGCCAAGATCCTCAGGCAGCAGGAGGTGCCCATCCACATGCACGTCCTGGAGGCAGCCTGCAAATGCCACGTCCCCCAGCCGGGCAGAGGAGATCCTGGCAGGCAGCGGGGTTGCCGAAGCCGTGGGAGCCAGGGCCACAGGACCAGAGGCCACACAGAGCCGAGCAGGGCAGCCCTCATGCCAGAGTCGCAGCTCCAGGGTCCCTGGGCGGAGCGCCACCTCCACCTGGTGCCAATGCCCATCGTTTAAGGCCAGGTCCGGCAGTCTCAGGACAAGCACATTGGTGCCATGGCTCCAGAGTGTGGCCTGAAGTGTGGCTGCCACCAATGCCAACTCCAAGCTTTCCTTGGTGTCATTGCGAGTAGCCAAGATACCAGCGGGCAGTGTGGTGCGAAACCTCAGTGCCAGACCCAAGGGGCCACCAGCTGGCACGGATGCCCGAATGAGGCTCCCAGCCATCACAGAGAAGGTGGTATTCTGGCCACAGAAAGGTCCATGGGTACCAGGTGGGCAGTTGCAGACATAACTGTGGACCCCAGACTCAAAGATAGGGATGCAGGTGGCAGCCAGTGGGCAGGTGTGGTCCTGGCAGCCAGTGAGCTGCACAGAACAGTCGCGCCCACCCCAGGTCTCTGGGCACCAGCAGATATAGCCTGCCACAGTGTCACTGCAGGTTCCGCCGTGGAGGCAGGGATCCGACAGGCATTCATCCACATCTTCCTGACATGTTGGCCCTTCGGGGGAGACCAAGCCAAGGTTCAGCAATGTCTGGGGCCAGAACCACAGTATTGACCCAGAACTTACATACCTCTTATGATAGGGACCTCAGTACCTATCAACCAAACCAATTCCCAAAGGATTTCTCACAGTCCCCTGAGGTTCTCCGTAGGCCAGAATCCAAGATGCCCCTTCCTATGTCTGGTGAGTCCCCAGGTCCTGTGGATTTAATCTCCTAAACATCCTCCAATGCCCCCTTTCTCCGCCCCTCCCCTCATCTCCAGCCTTACCAGCTCTCTGGGCTACCGTCCCATCCCGTCTCCTCCAGTCTGTCACCCTTCAGAAGCCCTCTCCCATCCATCTCCACCAGTAGCCAGAGGTCTCTTTCTAAAGCATCGCCTGGCTAGGTTCCTCTACTGCTTAAGGCCCCATCACATACCCTGACATTTAAGACCCCAAAATGGGCTGCGTTCTACCAGGCTCTCAAGCCTCAATCCTGCTTCCCAAGACCTTGAACTTCCCCTTCCTCCAAGCATTTCCTGGAAAGTCCTGCCTCTGGGGCTTTGTTCATACTGTTCTGTCTCCTTGGAATGCTTCACTCTCCCTTACCCTTCCTTTCAGACTCCTATTCATCCTGCAAAGCCCAAACTCAAAGGGCCCAGAGGCTTCCCCTAACTCCCAACCTCAAACTATAGTATCACTCTCCACTCTCAGACACAACTCCCCAGAACCCCGTATTAAAACTATCTGTTTACTCAGCTGAGATCTCCTTCAGTGACCTGAATATGTCCTTGGTGTCCAGCAAAGGGCATGGGATGGCTTTTATGGGCAGAGTGATGAAATGGAGGAGCTGGTGGGGTGGTGCACACACCCGAGGCACTCTGAGCAGCCCCCCACCCCAGGCTCAACCCCTCAGTCCCTCGGCTCCAGGGCCCCCACACTGGCTGTGAAGGGGCTGCCTCATCCTCCCTCCAGGTGCTCAGGCCCCGCCTTGGGTCAAGAAGCCATAGCCCAACTATAGTTCAGCTTGAGCTGCATTCCAGCTGGAGGAACCCAGGCCCAGAGGGGCTACCGGGGTTTGAAGCCCAGCCTGACCAGCTCACAAACACACCTCCTCCTAGGAGTCGCCACCCACCAACCTCTCCATGCCCAGGGCCCCATCCTCCATACCTGCCAGGAGCCACAGATGGCCCAGGAAGATCCACAGAGTCCCCAGCCCTATTGCCATGCCCCCAGACAGGTTGAGAGTGCTGCGAGGGCACTGAGGCTGGGCGTGGGGGCAGAGCTCCCTGCCTGGCCCAGCTGCCTCCTTCAAAGCCGGCTCAGGAATGCCAGGCACTGGCCTCCCCCACGGCCAGCAGGGCCCAAAGGGAGGGAGGATGGGCAAAGAGCCCAGCCCTGCAGCTGGGGTCCCCCCTCCCTGGCTCTGACCTCAGAGGTCTGCCCTCCCAGTCACCCAACAGCTGAGCTCAACTGGGAAGTGAGCCGGGTTCCCACTGACACTGGTGAACCCAGGGGATGACGCCCCCCCCCAACCCCCCATGCTCTCAGCTGTAAGATGGAGTTTTAAACCCCTGCCTCATGGGGCTGCGGCAAGGAAGAAATGAAACGCACAGCAAATGCTTCCCAGAGGCCAGGCATGCTATGTGAACCCTCCGTGCACTAGGTACCAAGGAGGCTGTGGTTCTTGGAGCGGGACTTGGAGAACCTCAGCCCATGGGGGCAGCGGATGGGCCTTCAGGACACCCAGGAGTGTCGGCCATTCAGGGATGGGGGACACTGAGTCCCGCCATCTTTAGGTGAGTGAGGGTGGGCAAGATGCATCATCAGCAACTCTTTCCCTTGGTGGAGGAGCCTGTGCCCAGGAGCCTGCCAGGAAAAGGAGGCAGTGTGCCCCAGCAGGAATGTGGGCAGATGTGGAGGAGGTATCACAGGCATTCCAGAGGGGCCAGGGACACTCGGTTGGACAGTCACCAGTGTCCTGTGTCTGTGCATCTGCATGTGCCCACGGCAGGGCCTGACAGGCCCCAGCTTCCCAAAGTCAGGGTCCTCCTCTTACGGATGCTGCCCCCCAACTCTCTGCAGTAGCTCCCCTTTCCTTCTCTGTCCTGGCCAAACCGCCTCATCTTCCCTGAAGGTGTGCAGGGTTCTCTGCCCATCCCCTGCCCCACATTCTCCAGGACAACCTCAGCCCACTGAGGCCCCAGCTGCCAGGACTACACTGCTGATCCCCAGTCTCACCTCCAAAGCGAGTCCCAGTTCAGCCACCTTCAGCAGTCACCTGGGCCCCCACGCCCTCCTCCTCCCTGATCTCCTTGACCTCATCGATCCACACATCAGACAGAAGGGACCTTCTCGCCCAAGAACCACCAATTCTGACAGTCTCAGGGTCCGCCCCACCCCCAGACACCTGCATAGCCATCTGGGCAGTGACACTGGAAGCCGTTGGGCAGGTCCTGGCAGCGGCCTCCATTGAGGCATGGCTGTGAGGCACACTCGTCCACCTCCACGCTGCAGTCAGCTCCTGCAAGAGGCCCAGCTGTGGGTCCCACCTGCACCCTCAGAGCCAGGCAGGGGCTGAGAGGGTCCATTCTATAGTGAGGGAGACTGAGGCCGAGAGAGAGGGCAGAGTCGGGCGTGGGATGGCAGGGGGAACAAGATCCCTCCCGGGGCACCTGAACACGGGCTGACCGCTTCCCCAGCAGGGGCTCACCCTCAAAGCCAGGAGGGCAGAGGCAGAGGAAGCCCGCGGCATGGCGGAAGCTGAATTCGCCAGGGAAGGCGGGCTGGACGCCCCCGTAGAGAGCCGGGTCGGAGCGCTGCAGGCACTGGCCCCCGTGGCGGCAGGGGCTCGCTGCACACTCGTCCTCGTCCACTTCGCATCGCTCACCGCTGTAGCCTGGGGGCACACATACGTGGCATCAGGTCTCACAGGGTCACCGGGCAGCACCTCTTCACTGTCACATGGCTAGCTGGGGCCAGTTAGGGACCACAGCTCGGAATAAGCCACCAAATGCGAGGGAGAGACGCACTGAGGGCGGCAGGGATGACCATGGCAGCCTTCGACAGCAGCGGCCTACTGCTGCTATCACTAGTCTTACTACTGTGACTAGTATTAGTTACTGAGCCCTTCGGAGCTGTTAGGCCCGTGCCAAGGGCTTCCCATGCACTGCACCTTCGCTCTCCCCGCAGCAACCCTAGGAGCGGGCGCCACAATCAGCCCTATTTTGTAGATCAAGAAACTGAGGCTCCGACAGGTTGCAGTCACACACACTCTAGTCCCAAGGGCCCAGCGGGCACTCGCGCATGCGCACAGCCGCACACCTGCGCCACCCCAGGCCGCACATGCGCACGCACACACCTACCCGCTGCCTGAGGCCATGCACGCGCACGCACACACCTTCCCTCCGCCCCAGGCCACGCACGCGCACACCTGCCTCTCCGCCACGCGCACGCACACACCTTTCCTCCACCCCAGGCCACGCATGCGCACGCAAACACCTTCCCCTCCACCCCAGGCCGCACACGCACACACCTTCCCCTCCACCCCAGGCCACGCACGCGCACGCACACACCCTCCCTTCCACCCCAGGCCACGCACGTGCACGCACACACCTTCCCCTCCACCCCAGGCCACGCACGCGCACGCATACACCTTCCCCTCCACCCCAGGCCATGCACGCGCACGCACATGCCTTCTCCTCCACCTCAGGCCACCTACATGTACGCAATACCTACCCCACCGGCCCAGGCCATGCACATGCGCGCGCGCACACACCTTCCCCGCCACCCCAGGCCACGCACACACACACCTGCCTCGCCGCCATGCGCACGCACACACCTGGCCAACAGAGGCAGCGGAAGCTCCCGAGGCCCTCAAGACAGGAAGCGTTGTGCGCGCAGGGCGCCGATGCGCACTCCAGCACCTCCTGCTCGCAGTGCGCGCCCTCGTAGCCGGTGCCTGCGCAGTCGCACTGGAACCTGAGGAGGGCACGCGGCTGGAGCTGAGCGCGCACACGCCCCTTCAGCCCCACGCCCTCCGGCCCTCCCCGCCCTCGGGTACCTGGCGCCCCAGTCCCCTGCCCGGCCGCTCGCTCACCCATTGACCAGGTCGTGGCACGTGCCCCCGTGCGCGCACGGCTGGCTCTGGCACTCATCGAGGTCCAGGTGGCAGCGGGCGCCCCCGTAGCCTGGCGCGCACACACAGCGGAAGGAGCCCACACCGTCCAGACACGAGCCCCCGTGCAGGCAGGGCGCCGAGGCGCACTCGTCCACCTCCGTCTCGCAGGTCACGCCTGGACAGGGCCGGAGACACACAGGGCGTGGGATGGACACCTGGAGCAGGGCGGAAGAGGCGGAGCCAGGCCCACTGGGAGAGAGAGACTTGTGGGTTCATTCATTCAGCGCCGGGCGTGGTGGGGGCGGGGTCGCGCTAGCCACCGCAGGGAGAGAAATGAGACCGACAGCCCTGCCCTCAGGGGGCTCACAGCAGTCTAGGCCAGGAGATGGGGGGGATTGGGCCAGTAATTACATATATGAGCTGGGTTTTGAAGTTGCCAAGTTCAACAAGGAAAAGAGTTGGGTCCTGAGAAAGCAATAGCTGGGGTCTGCTCTGTTCAAGGAAGGCTTCCTGGAAGAAGAGGCTTTTGAAGGATTCAGAAAGGGGACTGTGGGCAGCAGCTGACGGCAGGCAGCCGGAGGCAAGTTCTGCTCAGGGAAGGGCTACGATGCCCTAGGGTGGGGTGCTAGGAGGGTGGGAAGCAAGGGAGAGGGTAGAGGCGGCCAGTCGAGTGGGAGGTGTTAGTGCCTTGAGGACTAGGTAACCTCTGGGTCCATCCTGAAAGTTTCAGACAGATGAGTGACTTGGTCCTACCTACATTTTATTTGTTTGTTTTGTTTTCTTGAGACAGAGTCTTGTTCTGTCTCCCCGGCGGGAGTGCAGTGATGCAATCTCCGCCTCGCAGGTTCAAGCAATTCTTGTGCCTCAGCCTCCAGAGCAGCTGGGATTACATTACAGGTGCCCACCACCTCACTCGGCTCTTTTTTTTTTTTTTTTTTTTTTTTTTTGTAGAGAAGGGGTTTTGCCATGTTGGCCAGGCTGGTCTTTAACTCTTGGCCTCAAGCAATCCACCCGCCTTGGCCTCACAAATTGCTGGGATTACAGGCATGAGCTACCGCACCTGGACCTACCTACATTTTCAAAGGCCCACGCTGATGGCTTTGAGACCCTCGAGAGGCCAGAGATGCTGGAGGAGGTTAATCACTCCTCCTTGTGTCCCTGAACTGTCCTAGTTTTAGAACTGAAAGTACTGAGTCCCGGGAACCACTCAGCAAGTCAAGACCGCTGAGTGGCTCTCCCAGGGTGAGGGTGGAGAGGAAGGGAGCTGGAGTCCCAGCGTTTCAGATACACCACCTGAGATCATCCTGGAGCTCAGGGTCACTGTAGACTCCAGTGGGCCCTGCCCCCTAAGTGGGTTGGGTCAAGGGCAGGCCCAGAGGCCCAGCAGACCAGCTGGAATCCTCCCCCTTCTCAGTTCATTGAGCACAAAACAGGACCCCACCTTCCCATGACTCTTCCCTCCTCCCGCCCCATCCCCACTCCCACCCGCTGTGTCAGGGGGAGTCAGGGCTCGGCTGGAAATCCCAAACTCCCCCACCCAGCTTGGAATGGAAAGAGGAGAGAATGAGTCATGGCAGATGCTGCCCCAACTCACATCCACAACTTACGCAGAAAGAGTTCCCCGAAGTATGCGAGTGCCACACATCGGGTACACAGCCCACTGCTCACACACACACATTCCCCACACCCACACGTTCCTCACGCATGCACTCAGCAGAGGCGCCCCAGGTACCCGCAGATCTTTACGGATGCAAAACAGATCTTCAAACTAGGAAACACGGACGGACGTGGCCCGCACTGGCATGTACGCTAATACACCCAGACCAGACACTGAGACACCAGAACGAGGAGAAGGATGCATGCGACCGGCTTCCCAAATCTCTTCCTCAGCTGCCATTTCTTCACTATAGGCCCCTGCCCTGGAACTCAGCCCCCCAATCTGTACCCCTTGCTCTGAAGTGACTTCAAACTGCCCTCTACCCTCAGAGTACAGTTGTCTGAATTCAGGATTGAAGTAGAATCCAGAGTATCTACACTGCAGAGTCTAGACTGCCCTGGACTTAGCTGCACTCCCAGACCTGTCCCCAGCTGCAGCCTCCTTCCCGACTTCAGGCCTCTCTAGGAAGGCGCTCCAGGATGCTCTCGGCTCAGACCATGCCATGGGTAGGCCTGGGATGGGCCATACTCTGGAAAAGGCCCTCAATGCCGCTCACTTTTCTGAGCACTTACATATATATTATCCCACTCCAGACAGCAGTGATCCGTGGGGTGCATCTGCACTACAGTTTGTATGAGACTGTGGGTGTCTCTATGCTAGAACTCTGGGGGAGACTCTCCCCCAAACCAGATGCCAGGGGTCCACATTGCATCCCAGACCACATCAGGAGTGTTCAAATGAGCTGACGGTGCCAGTCATGTGTCTACATGACAGCTTGGCACAGGCCTGCAGTAAATGCTAGAAAGACTATCTGGGCATCCACATTAAAGCCACACCAGGCAAGTCCACACTGCCAGAGATGCCTGAGGGGTACCTCCACCCCCTGAGCCAAGCTGAACTCTAGGCTGAACTGAAATAACATCGAGTGCCTGAGATGTGCCACACACCGTGCCAGCACCCGCACCTATATACTCTCACCCAAAGCTGCCAGGTAAACCCACGAAGCATCAATTCTGTAGTCAGACTGAGTGAATATACCCCAGAGCTGCCAGGATGCCTGGGGGTGTCCCTACATTAAGTCAAAGCTGAAGCCATGATGTTTACACTCTGAGCAGCTGGCGGATCCACATTACAGACCTACTCCCATGGCAGCCCAGGCTGTTACCTGCATAGCCAAGGGGGCAATGGCACTCATAGCGATCGGCCAGGTTGTGGCAGGTGGCCCCGTGGTGGCATGGCCGAGATGCACACTCATCGATGTCCAGCTCACAGCGTGGGCCCTGGAAACCCGGCACGCAGTAGCAGCGGAAGCCATCAGGATCTGGACCCTGGGGCACACACAGAGCGCCATGGTGGCATGGCTGGGTGGCACAGCCCCGGGGCTCTGTGGGCCCACAGGTGTAGCCACCACTTTCGGTAGCCTGGCACTCGGTCCCTGGAGCGCACGGGTCTGAGGCACAGGCACTGGGGGGCTCTGAAGGCACCGTCCCTGTGGAAAGAAGAAACTGGCTGGGCAGGATGGGCAAACGTTACAATGACAATCTCCTCCCCCCCCTCTCAGGCCCAGCCCAGACCCCTAAAGCAACATAGGTGTCTCCATTTGCAGGATGGACAGAGGGCCAGGGGTCTGCAAGCCAGATCCCAGTAAGCTGCACACGTCTATACCCAGAACTGGGAGCAATTTTAGGAGAGTCTACATAGCAGAGAAATAGGACCAGGGATGCCTGGCTGCTGGGCAGGATCAGCAGGCAGAGGCTCCTGACCCCATGAGCGTCCCTCCACTGTCTCATCCCTGCAGTGCCCCTTTGAGAAGGGGTCTGTCATGCCCACTGCACCAGACAGCAGAAGGAGGCCCAGGAAAGAAAGTGAAGGCTTGCTGAGGTCACAGTTGGTGTTCTCTGGGACAGACTTCACGGTCTGTCTGGGTTATTTCAGCTTCACCTGGGAGAGGGTCTCCCCTGGCGTTTGCCTTCTGCAGGCCCCATCCATCCCAGGAGGCCCAAAATGGTGAGGCTCCTCCCACTGCCCCCTCCACCTCTTCTGCCAGGGGTCTTGTAACTCCATCCCTGGGTGAAACTGGAGATGGCCCCAACCTCAACCTCCGGAGGACGGATGGACAACTTCAAAGGCAGGGATCATGTGTTCTGCTGGTCTCATCCCTACCCCTTCTCCACCTCACTACCCACTCCCTGCCAGCCACTGGCCTGGGAACTTCTAGAGGGCCCCCAGCCCTCATTTCATCCCCCATCAGCAAACACCTGAGTGGCCACCCTGGCTGAGGTCACGTGGTACAGAGCAGGTATTGAGGTGGCTCACGGACACCTGCCCCCTCTCCCACACGCTGTGATGCGTCCCGCATGGGAGCTCCCTCTGACAGAGGCTCACCAACTGGCTTGGAAGCCAAGCCCAGAGATCCTCATCCCCCTTCCTCTCCTCCTGCCTTCCTGAGAGCCTTGTCGCTACAGTGCCCGAGTGAGAACTTGGGCTTTGAAGTGAAACGGCCCTGAGTTCAATTCCATCTCAGAAAGTTACTATGTCTGAAAATGGGATAATAGAACCCCCTAATCAAATGCTGAATGATTCAACCCCTCAGGGCTGCAGTCAAGGGCTGCTTTTGGTAGGAATTCCGTAGGGATGGGGGAGGAGAACCTCGAGAAGGTACAGCCCCCGTTTCTCCCCCCACCCCCACCTGGAGCTCTCAGAGGTGTGCCCCTCCCCCACCCAGGTTGTCATCCAGACACTCACCAGATCCCAGAACAGCTCAGGCCCTACACCCTTCCCTCCCCCACCCTGGTGAAGCCCCCCAGATAAGGCTGGCAGCCTCTCAGGCGTCATCTGCATTCCAGGCAGGGCTGTCCTGCGTCCCGACCTGCATCCTTCCAGCTCCCTCAGGAAGGGGCACAGGTTTGAGGCATCAGGCAGTCCTGGTTTGTATCTGGGATGCAAAAAGTGCCCGCCTCACGGAGGTGTTGAGAGGATCCACCAAGGTGATGCGGGCACAGCGCTGGCACTGAGTGTGGCCAGCACTGCTCAGGAGGGCGCAGCAATCATAACCCATGGTAAAGGGCCCGGGCTGCCAGCGCCTGTGCCAACAGGCCCCTCACTTAATCCCCATAGAGCACTGCCCCTCACCTGTGCAGTGTGAGGGATGCCCCAATCCAATCTGAAGCTTTGCCCCCCATCTCAGAGCAGCTGGGACCACGCCAGGGAGGCAGCACCCGGGAAAGGATACTGGGGGCAGGGAAGTCACCTTGTCACAGGGGATGTTCCCAGGAACAGGGAACAGATGGGCCCTAAATGACAGAGCTCAGGAGACAGAGTCCAACCCCACAGGAGGAAGGAATCTCTCCACTCAGAGCCAGACAGGAAGAGAAGGAGCGGCCCGTCCTGGGGTGCAGGCAATAGTGCCACAGGCCTGCCTGGGAGGGACAGCAGTATTTCTTACATCATCTAGCGGATCTTGGCATTTACCCTCCAAGGTGGATAGGACTATGATCCCTGTTTTACAGCTCAGGAAAGGCAGCCTCACAGTCCACAGCCCGAGGGAGGCTGGAATCCAAACCCAGGGCCTCACTCCAAGCTTCCCAGAATCACTGGGGGCCATATGAACAATACAGATTCCTGGGGCCCACTCCAGACCCAAAATTTTGAACCACTGGCCCCGAGCCTGACAATCTGTATTGCAGCCAGGTCCCTGGGGGACTCCTTTCACTTTTAGGTGTGGGAACCGCTGACCTCAGGTTGTCGCTGTCTTCCAGGGGTGAGCCTGGGAGGCCAGAATAGCCCAGGGCAGACAGGAGAGGCAAGGAGGGGTGGGGTGTGGAGGGCCGCAGGGTGGAGGAGGGGCTGTCTCTGGGCCAGGCTGGAGGGGCGGGGCCTGTTGCCAGGGCAACGAGGGGCCTGTGCTTATCTTTACAAATCCCTCCTGACCTCAGGCTGCCTAGGCCGACCTGGCAGGGAGGGATTAACGGACGCTCACCCCTCCCCTTCGACCTGGTGCCCTGTCCTGGGGAGGGCAGGAGGACACAGCTGTTTACTGAGTGTGTACTATGTGCTTGGGGCTGCGCGTCCTATTATTACATTGTTATACTCGATTGAGATCAGAAAAGGTGCCGACTGTTAAGAAAATTTCTGTTTTTGTAACTCAAAGAGGTTGATAATTTTGCCCAAGTTGAAACAAACAATCAGATCAGCTCCTGATGTCCACTTCCCAGAGGTACACTTCTCCACTTTGCAAACTCTAAATTGCCACCCACATATTGTCATTTTAGTACATTTCAGCTGCCTCACCCAGGAAAAAAATCTCTAAAGGTTTTCACAAGAATACAGTTTCCAATATCAGACTGGGCAGAGCAGGCTGTCTTCCCCGTCTGTCCAGAACCCAGCTGTTAGCAATCCACGAGTCTCGGGCCTCACGCAGGGATTACTAACTCCTACTTTTCATGCACTTATAATGGGCCTGGTTATAACAGCCAACAACTGAGGAGAAGTGTTTTACTAAAGCCAGGTGTGGTAGCTCACACCTGTAATCCCAGCACTTTGGGAAGCTGAAGTGGGAGGATCACTTCAGGCCAGGCGCTCGAGACCAACCTGGCAGACAGAGTGAGACTCCGTCTCTACAAAAAAACAAAAACCAAAACAAAAAACTAAGCCGAGCATGGGGTGGACCCTGTAGTCCCAGCTGCTTGGGAGGCTGAGGTGGGAGGAAGACTTGAGCCCAGGATGTTGAGGCTACAGTGAGCTATGATTTTGCAACTGCACCCCAGCCAGGGCAACTGAGTGTGACCCTTTCTCAAAAAAAAAAATGAAAAACAAACAAAAACCACAAACAACAACAACCAAAAAAACGTTTTACTGGGGAAGCTTCCTGTCCCAGCAAATCAAGAAAATATTTCTGAGAAGCGACCTAAGCTCTCATAAGGTGTGGGAGTGTCTAGCGTAGGGAAGAAATTCTTCATCTAAGATCCCTGGGCCCCAAAGCTCTACCCCCAACATGGGTAGGGCTGAATAACAGACACGATGGGGCTTTGCAAACACTCAGTCGTCAGGAAAGGGTAAAATACTCTTTCAGGCAGAAAAATTTGGAATGCTGTTTTTCAAAAATGTTTACCTTCTGAGGTTAAAAGGCATAATTTTGATAACAGCAATTGCAACAATAGCTGTCAGGGATGGAGCACCTCCCCTGTGCCTGGCGCTGACGATCCCTTGAGCTCAGGCTCAGAGCACAGTTCCAGGGAGTTACCTCCTGGAGTGAGGGGGAGGCGGGGGGTGGGGGTTCCCCACCTGCCACCCAAACGGGACACTTTTAACAATTTTAGCCGGGCGCGGTGGCTCACGCCTGTTATCCCAGCACTTTGGGAGGCCGAGGCGGGTGGATCACGAGGTCGAGAGATGGAGACCATCCTGGTCAACATGGTGAAACCCCGTCTCTACTAAAAACACAAAAAAGTAGCTGGGCATGGTGGCGCTTGCCTGTAATCCCAGCTAGTCAGGAGGCTGAGGCAGGAGAATTGCTTGAACCCAGGAGGTGGAGGTTGCGGTGAGCCGAGATCGCACCATTGCACTCCAGCCTGGGTAACAAGAGCGAAACTCCATCTCAAAAAAAAAAAAAAAAAAAAATTTTACTACTCACTATGAATGGGCTTCCATCTAAAATTTCCCTTGAAATTGGGGCTTCCATGCCAAAACCTGGTGTGGGACCACTCGCTGCATTCTCTTGGAATCCTTGTACCTGAGCTCAGAGTGAGTCAGTCTGTCCTCGTTTTTTTTTTGTTTTTTGAGACAGTCTCCCTCTATCGCCCAGGCTAGAGTGCAGTGGTGCAATCTCGGCTCACTGAAACCTCTGCCACCTGGGTTCAAGCAATTCTCCTGCCTCAGCCTCCCGAGTAGCTGGGATTACAGGCACACCTGCCACCACGCCTGGCTAATTTTTGTATTTTTAGTAGAGACGGGGTTTCACCATCTTGGCCAGACTAGTCTCCAACTCCTGACCTGGTGATCTACCCACCTTGGCCTCCCAAAGTGCTGGGAATACAGGCATGAGCCACCTTGCCCGGCCTCTGTCCTCGTTTTACAGAGACAGAGAAGAGACGTGATTTTCCCTAGGCTAGCAGCACAGTACACTGCAAAATCGCAGCACTGGCTCGGGGACTGACTGGCTCTGTCTCTGGGCCTCATTTACCTCCTGTGTAAACCGAGGGTATCAGAGCCGACTTCACAGGCTGCTGGGAGAATTCAGTTAGACCTTGTTAGTAGCACAGTGCCTGCCATGGAGTGGCCGATCATATCTACCAACAGTTCTTTACTTGAGGCAAACACCCACTGTCCGAAAGATCCTGACATTGGGTTGTCTCTGCCTGTCCCTGTCCCACAGGCCCCCACCCCTTTCTGGCTGGAGGACGGGGCGGACCTGGGGCCTGGACTCACTGCCTCTTTGTCTGCCAGGCTCCCTGGGTGTTCGGGGAGGGGAGGGTGGATATGAGAGCCCAACACGCCCCATTGTCCTTCAGCATGCTTGGTCCTCTCCATGGCAACCAGCCGCGCCTTTGTGGCAAGTTGGGCCTGGGATGGAGGGGCCCAGCTCAGGGCCTGGCAGGGGAGGGCATCAGAGCCAGGGGCCCAGGGCCTCCAGAAGCCCCCATCCCCCCTGGGATGGAAATTGGTTTTCAAGTAACAAAATCTCTGGTCCCTCCCCTCCCGGCAGGCAGGCTAGGGCACTAGCATGCAGAAATGGTCATGTAGGCAGTGCTCCTGCCAGCGTTTAGGAATCCCCAGGGATGGGGCCCCCAGCACATAAGTGGCAGAGGAAAGGCTGTCCTGGATGCCCCAGCAGGGCTGATGGGATGAGCATACACGCCAGTGTCCAGACAGCTCCCCCACCCCCCCCGCCCACATCCACGCTGTGCCTCCCAGTCCCATGTGGCTGCACACTGAGTGTGAATGCAACATGTCCACACATGCGCGCAATGGGCGTGCACACCGGTGTGCACGAACATGCCTTGTGTGCGCGCGTGTGTGTAGGTACATGTGCTGGTAGATCCACATGTGTCTGTGGCACCTGTTCCTTTGTCATCATGTGCCCTTGGGCATGCCACACAGGTGTGTGGAGTGTGGGTGTGTGAGTATCACAGGGTGGGGGACACAGCCCGGGTCCATCTCACACGTTTTGCTTGCAGAGAACGGAGAGGAGCAGCCACCACCCCCTCCGCCACTGCCCCCCCGCACAGAGCCCAAGTCACCTGTCGGCGGCGGAGCTCAGCTCATAACTCCCCATCCCTCTCTGAGCCTTGGTTTCCTTCACTAGAAAATGGGGTCCTCATCCTCCCCAGGGCCCCGTAGACAGGACAGGAAATGAAAGCTTTGCAAGCGCGGGAACCACAAGGGGCCTCAGGTGGGACTAGGAGAGGCTTGGTCCCCCCACACTCTGCAGCCTGAGGAGCTCTGGGGCAGGGAGGGCTCCCTCAGCCTCAGGGGAGCCCTGGCCCTCCTTGGCTCCCTCCCCAGCCTGTGGAGGTGGGGGCGGGGGACCTCCCAGGCCCGCCCCCGTAACTATAGTGACTAACACCAAGCGTTCCCTTAGACCCCCCAGGAGGAATTCCAGTCTCCGAGAGCTTGGACAAAAGTAAAAAGGGCTTGGTGAAAGGGGTCTGGCTTTAGGGAGCCCTTTCAGATTGGCTTTGGAATGCTGGGGAGGGGGCAGCAGGGGACACATGCTTGTTCCCAAAGCCCCAGCAGCCCACAAGGACCCAGAGCATCCCAGCGGCCCCCAGTGCAGCAAAGCCACCGCACCCAGCTCCCTGGGCCTCCCTCCCGCTTCTCCACCTCGTCACCTGAGCTGGGATCTGCTACCCCCACCCCACTCCCCTCATATTGAGAGCAAAGACCAGTTCAGCCACCCTGCACAACTTATACCCTACAGCATGCATGGGACACAGCTCATTACACCCAGCTCCCCAGACACAACTCCCAGCTCACCACAGACAGCTCATCCACCTCCCAACTTCAACACACCCACCACCTGTGCCCCGCAACCCAACACAGGACTCACAACAGGCTCTGGGGTGAGGCTTACGCCATCTACAAATCCCCAAACTCAGCCCCTAGAAACCCAGAAGTCCCCCAGCCCCAGCCCTTTACGGGATGCAACCCAGCACCTCCAAAACACACACCCCCATCCCTCACCAGCAACAGCTCCCGCAAATCACATCCAGCCCCGGTCCCCAACCCCCAAACCTTACAATCCCCCTCAACACAAAACAGCCCAGAACACGCTCACCTCCATAGGGCTCCACACGGTCTGGGGGCCACAGCCACGCACTCCTGTGCACCCCACAGCTCAGGCCTGCACCCACGCGGACCAGCGCACCCTCTGCTCCTGCAGCCAAGGCCTGGGGTGTCTGCCTTGGGGGACAGACCCTCCCCCAGCACCCCCAGATGTGGGCCCCAACTCACCAGCCAGGAGGGCAAGGGCAGGGACCCAGAGCAGCAGCAGCAGCAGGACAGGGGCCGGGGGCCGGGGGGCCAGGAGCTGGGGGGCCGGGGGCCCAGGCCTGGCCAGCGCCATGGCAGCCTGCTTCGCTCGGCCGCTGTGGGAACGGGCGGGCGGCCTGGCTGGCTCTGCACCCCCCTCGTCCCTCCAACCAGCACTAATGCCATGGACAGAGGCCCGGCCCCTCCCTCCCCTCCCCACTGCCGCCGACTCCTCCTCCTCCTCCTCCTCCTCCTCCCACCCAGGCCTCCTGGGCTGCTCCACCTCGTGGATGTCCCTAGACTTCAGCCCCAAGTCCACAAGCCCCTCAGCCTGTGAGGTCGACCTGGTCTGGGCACCCCCCAGCCTCTCCCTCCTGACCTCCAGCCCCACTCTCCTCCCACACTCAGCCCCCTTGGAGCCATTTCTGTTCTGACGGGCTGTTCAGGACTGTCTTCTCACCAGGTGACGCCAGCTACTCCCAAGTCCGTAGTCATCTCCTCCCCCCACTGCCCCCTCCCCACCTCTCCAGCCCAGCCTCTCTCCCTAGCAGGCCTTCAAGTCCAGTCACCTCCCAGACTCCAGCTCTGCTGGGAAGCTGCAGCCCCTCCCATCCAGCATGTTCACCCACCTGCTGCTCCCCAGGGATTCCCCCAGAACCAAGGCACCTCCCAGCCTGCAGCCCCACGCCTCCTCCCCACTCCCCGGCCTCCTGCTCCTGTCCGTGCCACTCTCTCAGTGTCTCCTGCAGTTCCCTCCCCTCCACCGCCCCACCCTGCCAAACACAGCTCCTCCCACCATCGGCCTCAGGATCAGACCTGGGCACCTCAGCCCTGCACCTCGTGGTCGCTGCCTCCCTCCAACCCTCTCCAGCCCTCAGCAGCCAAACGGAACATTTCCCAGCTTTCTTCCACTTGACCTCGATCTCTGGCTCTGCTGCTTGCAACTCCAGAAACTTCACTGCACTGAACAGCAGCTCTAACCAAGCAAGCATGGCTGTCCCCTGCCAGGAAGTCCTTCTTGTTGTCTAACTTTAGAGTCTCCTGCTGCACTCGATGTTTGCTTGCTCTCCAGCCGGCCTCTTGTTGGAGTGGACTGGAGGAGTTCTTCAGAGGGACCTGGTTCAGGAATCCAGGTCATCTCAGAGACACTACCACATAAAACAACATTCCTTTCTTCTACTGCCCTCAGCTCCGGTGGGGGGAGAACCCTCTTGCAGAAGGGACTTTCCTGAGATGAGCCAACAGCCCCTGCCAATGCATGTCTGATTGTCCCTCCCTATTCAGTCACTGTGGAAACAGCCCACCCAGGTCCTGGGCTCTGGGACGTGTCCCTGACATGGGAGGGCACAGCCTAGAAAGACAGCAGGAGCCATTGAGGAGATCTGGGGTGGGCAAGGTCTCCACAGTGCAGGGGAGGGAGCAGTGGACATCATGAGGGTCCTGGCCCATACCCTAGCCCGGGGCATGTGCTGCAGCCCTGAGTCCCCAGGGACCCCAGGAAGGAATGAAGAAGCCCTGGGGAGACCCCTCATCCACTGCCCCTGCCCCATCCCCGCCCTCAAGGCGTATTCCCTCGGGGACAGGGGTTGCCCCTTGGTTTCTGGGATCCTAACCTTGCCCAGTTCATCTTTAATCACCTGCCTCTCCTATACAACACGGCCCTCTCCCCAGGTGGAAGCCCCTCTCTACTCCACAGGAAAAGCAGAGGCCCCAGAGCTCAAAAAATCTGGGTTCAAGCCCAGCTCAGCCACTGATTAGTCAGTGACCTCAGCACATGACTTCCTTCTCTGGGCCTCAGTCTCCTCACCTGTAAAACAGAGAGGCTTCAGTGGGCTGACGTGGCAGTCCCAGCTCTCTTTATCCAGCTTCTCAGTGATCCCTGAGAGACCCAGGCAATCCCAGTGTGGGGCTGGGGGCAGCACTGCAAGTCAACCGAAGCCCTCTGGGTCTCTAGATGCACAGACACGTCACTGGGTCCAGGTCCACGCTCCTCAGCAGCCGGGCCCCCAGCAGTCCTGCAGCTGCATGCTCCACCTTGTGGCCAGATCTAGAAGTGTCCTGCGACTTCCGGGGGCATGGAAGGGGGGCCGTGGTGGGTGCCTGTAATCCCAGCTACTCAGGAGCCTGAGGCAGAACCCCTTGAACCCAGTAGGCAGAGGCTGCAGTGAACCGAGATCACACCACCGCACTCCAGCCTGGGTGACAGAGTGAGACGTTGTCTCAAAAAATAATAATAATTAATGCATAACCAAAGTAATTTAAAGTGATTTTTTTTTTTTTTTTTTTTTTAAGATGGAGTCTCTCTCTGTCGCCAGGCTGGATTACAGTGCCGCAATCTCGGCTTACTGCAACCTCCATCTCCCGGATTCAAGCAATTCTCCTGCCTCAGCCTCCCGAGTAGCTGGGACTACAGCCGTGAACCGCCATGCTTGGCTAATTTTTGTATTTTTAGTAGAGATGAGGTTTCACCATGTTGGGCAGAATGGTCTTGATCTCCTGACTTCGTGATATGCCTGTCTCCGCCTTCCAAAGTGCTGGGACTACAGGTGTGAGCCACCACTCATTATCTCAAATTGTAAATACTCCTGTTGACAACACTATGCTAGCAGACACAATAAAACAACGAGAAGTGTGCACCTCTCAAGTCCCATGAGAAGATTTGCCATGAAGTTCGTAGTTTTTCAAAATGGTGGCCAATCTGAGTCAGGCTCCAAACAAGATAAGGTGCCATCTTCCTACGATGTGCATGGAAGGTGTAGTTCTGGCAAATCCGGTCTTTATAAAAAAAAAAAAAAAAAAAACATGCAAAGACGCTCTTTATTTCTATGCAAACCAGACATGTGCTCTGATCTTGGACAATTTCAAACAGGTGTTTTCCCTCTGCACATGTGCCTGGCAGGAAATGCAAAAGTCAAGTGGCACATGAGCCAACCCTTCACTATGTGGAGTGTCCCCAACATCACGGGACATCTGGCATCCCAGGCCCCACCCACTCACTGCTATTAGTGCCACCCCCCATCATCATAATCACTGAAAGCACCTCCACAAATGCCCAGAACAATGCCCAGGAGACCCTGGGCTCTACACCAACTGCCAGAAGGATTTCTTTCAAACCTCGAATGGTGTCTCTTAGCTGTTGACGCCCAGTTGCACAAAGGCCAAGTCTCAATTCCTGAGGCTCATGTCCAGAGCCCTTCATAACTCAACCCTCGGCACAAACACAGATCAATATCCTCAGTCCCCAGCTCCTCTGCCTGCCTCTCTCTACCGCTCAGCGTCTCTCCTTCTTCCCCTACTAAACACACAGACAGACAGACAGACAGACAGCAGACACACACACACACACACACACACACACACACACACACACACACAGCCAGTGGCTGGGTTTTGCGGACAAGTCTTTGATCCCAGGGTCTGCTTCCGGGAATGACTGCCCCACCCCCACCTGATTGAATGCTTCTTGACACCACACTGATCCTTTAAGACTCCAGCCATGGCATCACTTCCTCAGAGAGACTTCTCTGCTCCTCACCCCACCCCCAGGCTTAGGCTCTCACAGACCCTTGGGCTTCCCTTCATGCCCCCAGCACTGATCCTGCCCTATTCTAGTCACCAGTGTAGACATCTGTACCCATTGCAAGGCAGGCATATGGGAGGTGATTAGCACACAGATGAGAATCACTCAGCCCTTACCCTTGGGGAGCTCATGTCTAGAGGAATAGACAGACTTGAGGACAAGGCAGGGAGGGGCTGGCTCAGAGCCCAGTGGGAGCCCCAAAAGAAGGCCAGCTGCAAAAAGGCAATTGCCCAGGGCAGGTAGCACTGTGGAGTAAGAATAGGAGTTTCCTGCCATGCGCAGCGGCTCAGGCCTGTAATCCCACACTTTGGGAGGCCAAGGTGGGTGGATCACAAGGTCAGGAGATCGAGACCATCCTGACTAACACAGTGAAACCCCCTCTCTACTAAAAATACCAAAAAAATAGCCTAGCCTGGCGTGGTGGCAGGCACCTGTAGTCCCAGCTACTCGTGGAGGCTGAGGCAGGAAAATCGCTTGAACCCAGGAGGAAGAGGTTGCAGTGAGCTGGGATCATGCCACTGCCCTCCAGCCTGGATGACAGCAAGACTGTCTCAAAAAAAAAAAAAAAAAAAAAAAAAAAAAGTTTCCCAGTAGAGAAGAGGCAGAAAGCATACCTGGCTAAAAACCAAGCACGGGCCAAAGTCAGGTGTGAGAAAGCCCACTGTACCTTCAGGAAATGCAGCCAGGTCATCATTACCCAGGGTCAGGATGCTGGTGGGTCAGCAGAGGACAGATGACCCAGCCTTTGTAAGGTGCTGAGGATTCGGACTGTGTCCTCAGGGCACTGGGGAACCATAGAAGAGGTGAAAGCAGAGGAATGACAGGGCCAGGTTTGAATGTGGCCAAGTTCCCTCTGTGAAGAGTGTGAGAGCTGCGCTGCAGAAGTGCACGCGTGGAAATCATCCAGGTAAAGGCCAGGAAGCCTACATCAGGACAGGGTTGGCTGGAGTGATGAAGAACAGGAGTGGGCATTTGAGCATTAGGAACAGTAGAATTTGGTTGAAAAAAACGGGAAACAGCCATAGTGTGCCCCCAGGATCTCAGCTTGGGGAACCCCCAGGAGTGAGGGTAGAGTGGGAGTGGCAAGACGGCTTGGGGAGGGCGGCCAGGACAAACCCAGTCTTCCCTGGCTGAAGACCAGGCTGCAGGGTCCTCTACAGACACTAGAGGGAGCTCCAGGATAAGCGCAGGCTCCCCTTTCCAACCAGCTGTTTCCACCCGCTCCGGAAGGGGACAGAACCCAGCGCACCTTTCAGATGTAGGTCCTGGGGCTCCTCTTGGAGCCTGGCCCAAATTCAGTGTCTTCACTGTCTCTGGGCCACCTCATCCTGCAGCCATCGAATTGGCAGTGGAGAGGAGCCCTTTGGAGGTGGGAGCAGGTGGAGGCAGAAGTTAGGGCTGCAGACAAGAAGTACAGACAGCCTGTGCCCTTCTAACCCTGCCCCTGCCCCCGGCCCCTACAGAGAAGGGGAGCGACGCACCCAAGGTCGCAGGGACCAGAGCACCCCAGGTGGGACAGAATGGACTTTGAGCTGAAAGAGCACCAGCAGCGCTTCCAAACCCCTTCCTGAGCCTCCCTACAAAAACCGAGGTAAGGGGGGTTTCCCATGAGCCGCCCCCCAACCCCGCATAACCCTGAGACACCTTCCCCTCCCCACTACAGGAATGTTGGGGGTTGGGAGTAAAGCAGCTTAGTGGGTGGGGCCAGAGCATGAATGGCTGCCACATTTTTTAATTTTTAATTTTCTTTAGAAACAGGGTATTTGCTGTCACCCAAGCTGGAGTGCAGTGGCACGATCTTGGCTCACTGCAGGTTCAACCTCCCAGGTTCAAGAGATCCTCCAGCCTCAGCTCCCTGCTGTATGAATGGGAGACACATCCGGCAGGATTAAAGGTGAACTGGGAAAGTCCATCACCCTCTGGGTTCCAGTCTTCCAGCCACAGGAGCTAACGCTGGACAGGATGTCATCCATTCATTCAGACAGTCATTCACTCGCCAAGTGTTTCTTTACCTCCTGTGCTCTGGGCAACATGGTAGGTGCTGGGTTACTAGGAGAACCAGATTCCCCATCTTTGGGGAGCTCACAGTCAGACAGGGAACAGGGAATTCCAGCCTGATCCTCCCCAGAGCATCCTGGGGGGAAGGATGGAGAGGAGTTGGCCAGAGGAAATGAGGGGAGAGACAGGAGTGAGAAGAGCAGCATTCCAGGCCAAGGGAGTGTCCCTGGGCAAAGGCCTGGAGGCAGGGGTGGCTGGCAGGGACATGGAAGGGAACGGAGAGCTGCGTGGCTGCTGGGCAGAGAGCAGGGAAGCAGCTGGAGAGGAGGGGCTGCTGGGAGTCCCCCACCACCGGAGAGCAGGGGAGCCTCGGAAGAACCCCTGCAGGGTGGTGTCCAGGCAGCTCGGCACTTGGGAAGGATCACCCCAGCTGCAGAGCAGGGAGCGGCAGGATGACAATTTTAGAGAAAGTGACTGGCATTTCTACTTGAGTCCAAATGGCACCATCTTTTAACATTTTATAAAAACAAGAAATGAATAACAAATGGAGACACCGAAACAGGAAACCCTTTTCCTATTAAATCTGATGGAAATAGCAAGCCCAAGCCCAGATTCTGCCAAAAGGACTTCACAACCTGCAGGAGACATGCCCGAGACGCTGGCAGAGCCCTCTGAAAGCTGCCTCCTCCGTGGGGCTGAGTGCCCCGAACTGGAAGCCCCCTTGACCAACATGGCTCTCACTGCCCAGACAGGGAAACTGAGGCTTGAGAGGGGCACGGACTGACATCACATGGCAAAGATTCCGATCTTCATGCTTGGACCACTCTCTCTACACGCCGTGCCTGTCCACACCTCCCCCACCACCACCATCCACATACATCACAACACACATACCACACACATGCAACCCCTGCACATCACATACCACACATAACATACAACACATATCACACCTGCATATATCACAAGACTCCCACACACACCACACACCACACACATACATCACAACACACACACTACACACATACAGCCCCCACACATCACACACAAAACGCACATAACACACACATGTACATGTTGCCACACACGCCTACACATTATACGCACATAACACACACATGTACATGTTGCCACACACGCCTACACATTATACACCCACATACATCACAACACACACATCACACATACATCATGCACACACCATCACAACATACACTACACACACATCACACAATATACACACACTGCACACATACAACCCCCACACATCACACCACATACACAAAACACATAACACACACACGCATGTATCACACCTATGCATTATATACCCACACATATAACACAATCACACACACATACATCATACAACACACACATAACACACATCTGCGCATATCATACACACACCCACAGACACATCACACACCATACACCTGTACACATCACAATACACATATCACACAATGCACACACATCATGTACATATACCCACACACTACACACTCATACACCAACATATACATAATATGCAACACACCCTCACACACATATCACACCACACAATTATACATAACACATCACATACATCACATGACATACAACGCACACACCACACCCTCCACACATCACACATCACACACACATGCATCAACATACACATAACATATATGACATACATCATATACACACCTGCACACAGCACAGCACACCCACACAGGCACATCATATGCCACACACCTACGCACATCACACCACACACCCTCATACACACCCCAATACACACATAACATACAATACACAACACACTACATACAACCCACACACACACCATACACATACAACACACACCTAACATACACAACATACACACTTGCACACATCATGACTCACACATCAATGTACACATATATCAACACAGAATACCCACACATCACACACCACATATGCACACCACACAATGCAACCCTCACACATCACACACCACACATATCATATAAGCACATAGGTCACATGCTACACACATCACAGGACACATACACAACACATATCACACAATCCCTACATATCATACATATCATACACAACATACGTATCATTCATACACATCACATACCATACAAACCACAGGTATCACACATACTCCCACAGACACCACACATCACATACCACACACACATCACCCATCACATAGTACACACACACACACCACATACAGGAAATGCTCCCCAAACTCAATTATGCAAATATCTGCATACATACAAGATTCTATAAACACACACAGACTAGCTCACACAGACATAAGCTTGTCTGGATAGATGTGTGTGTACATCCCCACAATCCCCCCAGAGCACCCTGATACACACAAACTTATTCACATTCACACACACACACACAGTCACACACCTATCCGATCACTCCAAATCTAAATGCCCATCTACAGACACCCGCACAGAACACCCCCCCACACACAAATGCAAATATGTGCAGAGATACACAACACACCTACAAGACTCAAAAATATCCTTAGTACACATCTACAAACACACCAGTCCCACATCCACAGACACACAGACCCCTATGCAATCACCAACACCCAAACACGTGTGTACGCAGCACACCTCACAGCCCAGGAGGCCCACCAGCCTGCAGACGGGGCAGAACTGCCATGTCCCTGGGCTCACATCCAGGAAGAGGCTTGGCGAACCCACCACCCCCTCTGCAAAGGTCTGGGAAGCTGAGCTGGTGAGGTGCCACCTCCTGTGGGAGGCCAAGGACACCTGGCCCTTCAGAAGAGCCAGGGTCGATTCGCAGCAAGTGCCAGGCAGCCCAGCTTGGGGGCACACTGACCTCACCCCAGACAGGCGTGTGTGAGCACGTGTTCCACTGGGGGGTGTGAGCTGCTATGGCAGGAGCAGCATAAAGCTGAAAAGAGACAGTTTACCTGCTATATTAGCCCGCCTCCTTCCCTCCCTCTCTCCCTCCTTCCTCTTTTTCCTTCCTCTCTTCCTTCCTTCCTTCTTTCCTTCCTCTGCTATTTAATAAGGACCTTTAGTGAATCAGGCAAAACTGAGACACCACCCCTGCCTTTTAGGAGTATAGTCTCGGGGTGAGCAGACACGCCCGGGGTTGAGCTCTTATAAGACACATTGTGATTATTGCTAGGAGGCCTCAGGGAGACCTGGCTTCCACCTGGGGCTGTGGGACACTGAGCAATTCACATCCTTCTCTGAGCCTCAGCTTCCTGAGCTGAGAGACACGCGCTCCCTGACCACCTGTCCAGTTTGTTAATAGAATCAAATGCCACGATGAAGGTGGCAACGCTTTGGGGGAAAGGGACATTTTTCTTAAAATAAGAGCCAGGTGTGTATTAGGCAGCACACCAGATCTGTGATATGCGAGCATGGGTAACTGCATGGGCCCTGCAGTCAGGGAGGCCTGGCTGGGTTCAGATCCCTGCTTTGCCAGGACCAGCTGTCTGAGCTCCAGCTCGAGCTTCTATTTTCTCATCTCTAATATAGATGTAATAATAATATCCAATTTACATGAGTGCTATGAGAAAATGCATGTTAAGCTCTTAGAACAGGGCCTGCTACAAAGTACATGCTCCGTTAAGCTCCTGTTTATATAAGCTTTCATTTATTCATACAACAAACATTTACTGACCACTTAGTATGAGCCAGGCATGATTCTAAGTGCTCTCCAAGTTCTAACTCATTTAATCCTTTTAACAACTCTATTATCCCCATTTTGCAACAAAGGAAACAGAGGCACAGAGAGGCCCAGTCACTTATTCAAGGTCACACAGCTGGTAGGAGGCAGAACTGGACTGAAACCTGGGTCTGTGGGCCTCTCTGAATCAATCTACAAGACATGCACTTCCCTTTTATGGTTCAAAATCCTCCTCCCCTCTCCTCAGCAGCAGCCCCTGTTAAATAAATCATCCAGTAAGGGTTTCTAATTCCCAGACTTGGTTGCAAATGAATTATTCACATGGTAAGGCCTGCAAACCGCCGGCTGGGCCTCATTACCCAAGAAAGGCTGCCCGCCCGCAAGATGCCGCTCCCTCCCCTGGGCGTGGGTCCTGGCGGGCTAGCCAGAGGTGGCCAGAGTTGGTGGGCCCAGCTCCAGGGCTTCACTCTGGGAACTGGGAGGAGGGGCTTTCTTTTCCTTTCCCCCAGCTCTTGCTTTCTAATAAGCTCACTGTCCGGTGTTGCTGAGAGACCATATGCTCTGGGCCCAGCCAGTCCTGGGTTCTAATCCTGGCTCTGCCCTGAGCAGCTGTGTGACCTTAAGCAGGTGGCCAGCCTTCTCTGAACTCCTGGGTGGGGGGCTAAGCGGCTGGCCCACACAATGGGGCATGGGGATCCATTTCACACTGCCTCTTCTTCCTCGCTTTGCAGGTTGAAGGCTTATGCTGCCCCTCTAGGCCCTGTGCTGGATGCTGGGGACAAAGATCCTGTCCTGTGGGGACATCAGTTTCCGACTGAGACCTCAGTGTGAGCCCGAGGCCTGGGGTGGGTTGTGGGGGCTACTCTGTGCTCCAGAGCCCCTCTTTGGGCCAAGCTGCTGGAACTGCTCTTACCTCACTGGGTTATGCCCCATGCCTGGGACAGCCCGTGGCCAGTGCCAGACCCATGTGAGGCTGCAGAACCGGGGCTCCTTCTCAACTAGGAAACTCCAGAGGATCATCAGCTCAGGGATCCTCATAGGAACCTCAGTTGCAGCCTCATGGTGGTTCAGTCTCCTTCTGCCCAGCCAGCCTGGCTCCTTCCTTCCAGGTGGATCTCCCAAGGGCATGCCCCAAGAAACACACATGCGTCCAGAGTCTGTTTCCAGGAACCCAGGCTGAAATACTTGTCACAGAGTCCAATCCTGGCACTGAATGAGGCCCACCCCAGGCCATCCGCAGATTCTTCATTCCCAGGCAGACTGAACCTCAATATTACTTATAGACGGAGCCTCGTTTCTGTCCCAGTCTAAGCTCAGATCCTCGTCCCAGACAGAGCCCTGATCCTGATCATAGGCTGAGCCCAGGTCTCCCATGGAAAGCAGCAGGCCATTTGACACAGAATGAAGAGATGCTGCGTGGGAGGTAGAAGGTTGACTTACACTGAGAACTAAGCCAGAATCACCCGCCAGCCAGGAAGTCCGAGTCTCGGAGTCTTGGTTCACAGAGAGTTCTTTAAAAAAAAAAAAAAAACAAACAAAAAAAAACAGCTAAATAGTTCCTCTTTATGGAAGAAACAAAGTCTACCAAGACTGACAAGAAAAATCGTAATAGCTGTGGGCACCAAGCCATGGCGTCTACTTCCCGGTCCCTCTGTTTCCTTGGGACCACCCCATAGAGTTCTATTATCACCCATTTCATTATATTTCAGTGCTTTATTATTGTGTTGTGTTACATTGTATTTGAGACAGGGTCTTGCTCCGTTGCCCAGGCTGGAGTGCAGTGGTGCGATCACAGTTCACTGCAACTTCTAACTCCCAGGCTCAAGCGATCCTCCCGCCTCAGCCCCATGAGTATCTGGGAACACAGGCATGAGCCACCGCACAGCACCAGTTTTATTACTTTTTGTAGAGACAGGGTCTCGCTATGTGTCCCAGGCTGTTCTCAAACTCCCAGGCTCAAGCGATCCTCCCACCTTGGCCTCCCAAAGTGCTAGGGTTACAGGTATAAGCCACCACACTCATCCTATATTCCCGCTCATTTTATAGACTAGGAAGTCAAGACTCAGAGGCATACGTGACTTGCCCTCTGGCCCATACTGCACTTCTATAGGATCCAGGATCAGTCAGAGGCTCGCCTCCCAAAGAGAGACCCATCAGGAGCGTCCAGGCCCCTCTGTCACCTGAGCAAGCTGTTCACCAAGTTCCTACATCTTGCCTAGGGAAGCAGGGGTGTCAAGGGAAAGGTAGTGAGTGGTGCACGAATCTGCGCAACTGATCAGCCCCGTCCCCAACCTCCTGCAGTCCATCATTCCCCTCGTGGTCTCCCAATTCATATCATTGGATGCTCATGCTCATCTCCTTAAGATAGGCACTATTATGTAGGCATGGCAAAAGTGAGGAAACTGAGCCCCAAAAAGGGGTCCCCACTGATCGGGGCTGATGGAGCTGAGACTCACCTCCAGAATTTCTGATTCTTGGTCTCCCAGCCTCTGCTGTTCCCTGTGGAAGCACAAAGGCGATTTCCCATGTGCTCCACACCGCTGATTCTTCATGCATCCGTCCGTCCACCCACACAGCAGCTGTGTGGCAAGCATCTCCTATGCACCAGGTCTGGGCTGGGTGCTGGGGACTGAGTGGGAAACCAGAGCCAGAGCCTGGCCTTGCAGAGTGTTCAGGCTGCCAGGGGAGCCACACAGTAAATAAACGTGCTCACAGAAAATGAATGCATCTCCATGCGCTAAGCACTGGGGAGCAGCAGCCTTCAATGTCATGAGTGGTGTGGCAAGGACTGTCTCTCTTGGGAGTGTCATCTGGGCTCCAGGGCACTCGTGGGCAGAATATGTGCAGAGATGGGCCCTACAAGCTTGGCCTCAGGGGACAGAGGCTGTGAGAAAGGGTAAATTCTGCCCCCTAAGGAGTCAGCTCGCTTGTGGAGGCTGCAGCCAGCCCACTTGGCTCCTCAAAGGAGACGGGGTCTTGGGGCCTTGGCTGCAGCATGAGATAAATGAGGAGTTTATTAAAAATCTACCCCAGTTTCACTCTGTGAGACGTCCCAGCTGGGGCCTGAAGCCTCCAAGAACTATATTAGAGCTTTAGGAGAAATAACGAGAAAGATTATTTCAGGAAGACGGAACGGCATGAGCATACGGCTGGAGGTGGATAGCAGTAGGCAGACCCAGGAAGGTGGAGCAAAGACAGAACGAGGAGGAGAAACTGGGTCCCGGCCCTCAGGGATTTCACGGCACCCTGCGGAGGCTCAGTTCCCACTGTGCCCCAGGAACCATAATCGCTGCCCTATTGCAAGCTGACCTGTGCCCAGAACGGTCAGACATGAACTCAGTGCATCCTCTCCAGATCCAGGAAGATGGTTACTCCCAGGTCCCATTTTGAAGATGGAAAAACCAAAGTCAGAGGGGTTTAAATCTGTCACCCGAGGGTGCAGCATTAGCAAGTAAAGGGTCAGCATACAATTCCATGTGCCCGGCTCCACAGCCCCCTCCCTGAACACTCCCCTATGTGCCCACGAAACAATTGGAGGAAATCTGGAGGTGATGGGCAAGGCCCATGCCGGCTGCACCTGTGCTCTCATCCGTCTCTCCTCCTGAGCTGAGGCCTCATTTACCTCCCTCACTGCAGAGCCCCGTGTGACACCAGGCACAGAACTGGTGCTTGGGAAATATTGAGAATAACTCATCATCATGAGAACACACACTTAGAATGTGCTCACCATGGTGGTGCAACCACAGCCCTGTGAGGTCTGTATGGTCATTATTCCCATTTCACAGATGGGTAACTGCGGCTAGGCTAGTAAGTGGTCAAGCTGTGATTCACCAGGCAGCAGGTAAATAAATTAACAAGCTAATTAAGGAGTAAGTGAGCGTAGTGATGAAATGGATGAATGTATGAATGAGAGTAGAGGTGAGTAAATAAGTGAGTGCTCGAGGCCGGGCACAGTGGCTCACGCCTGTAATTCCAGCACTTCGGGAGGCCGAGGCAAGTGGATCACCCAAGGTCAGGAGTTTGAGACCAGCCTGACCAACATGGTGAAACCCTGTCTCTACTAACTACAAAACATAAGGCAGCCATAGGGGCATGTGCCGGTAATCCCGGCTACTTGGGAGGCTGAGGCAGAAAAACTGCTTGAACCTGGAAGGTGGAGTTTGCAGTGAGCTGAGATTGTGCCACTGCACTCCAGCCTGGGCAACAAGAGCGAAACTCCATCTTAAATAAATACATAAGTGAGAGGTTGAAGTGGGATGGAGGGATGAAGATGAGGTGTAGGCCCCGGCGGGTGGAGAAGACGTGGAGACCCTTCTTTCCATCGCTACCTTGCTCCCCTCCAGCTCCCAGGGAAAGGCCCCTTTTTCTTTCCTCTCAGGGAGCCAGATACTTTTTGCCAGACGGTTGCCTGGCAACAGTAACCTCTATAGCCAGCTCCACCCACTTCAGGCGCCAGGGTAGGGGTACACTGTCAGCTCCGAGGGCCTGGCCCCTGGCAGGCAGGGAATGGGGGACCCTGGGCTCTCAAGTTGGAAGGAGGTGGTCAGAGAGCAGAGAGGAGTCTAGGTGGCCTCTGAGACTGGAAGCGGTGACCCAAGAGTAAAGGGACTGTACCCTGGGCACCAAGCCATGGGATCTAGTTCAGGGCCCCTCTGCTTCCTCACAACAGCCCGTGGGGTTGCGTGATCGCCCATGTGACAGATTCTGAAGGGAACCCTGCCTTGTGTAGCGGAGGGAGGCCATGTCAGGCTGCCTGTAGCAATAACCGCGGGGCCTTGAGTCTGAAGTCTGGCTTAGGGTAGATCTGGGATGAGTCACTTCCCTTCCCCAATCCACTTCCACACCTGTAGAATGAAGACATGGTCCCCACTTCCCGGGGAACTGTGTGAGGATAGAGCAGGAACACGGGCAGGCTTGGTACTGGGAGGGTGCAGATTATTTTTATAAGCAAAGAGTGTGAAATCTATTTTTAGAGGAGAAAGAATTTTGGTACAAAGAACTCTCCTAGTCCCCTCCCAGAAAGGATGGGATGAGGTGCGGGGGAGCAGTGGGCCTGGAGGACTCCCTGAAGAGGGGGCCTGGGGATTCCTGGCAGAGGGAACAGCCTGTGCAAAGGCCTGGAGACAGGCAACTGAAACACACCTAATAATAGCTACCATGTATTCATTGGCAGGCGCTTGTACATTGAGTCCTCGCGGCAGCTCCAGGACGCTGGAATTAGTGCTCCCATCTCACAGGAAAGGAAATCTCGGCTCGGAAAGGTAAAGAAACTTGCTTGAGGTCACACAGCTGGTGAGTAGCAGTTCACCTTCCCCGGATTATGCACTCAGAGAAGAAAGTGGCTGAATGCGGGGAGTGAAGAGAGCCCCTTTGGGAGGCCAAGGCAGGCGGACTGCTCAAGCCCAGGGGTTCGAGACCAGCCTGGGCAACAAAGTGAGACCCTGTCTCCATTTTTAAAAAAATTCGCCTGGCTTAGTAGAGCACACCCATAGTGGCGAGAAAGGCAGCTATGGCGTGCAGGGGCCTTCTCGGGAGGGCCTGGACCCACAGCAAAAGAGCCTGGGCTGTGGGTAGAGGGTAATAGGGAGCCATTGATGGCTTCTGAGCTGAGAGAGGAGTGACCCAAGCCGCCCCTCGGTGCTGTCCTGGGCCATCTGGCTCCACCTCCCACACTCTCCACTCTCTGCATCCATCCACCCCACCCTCCACCCCCGCTGCTTCTCAACCACACTGAGAAGCCATGTGTGACGGTGGAAAATGTAAAAATATATATGCAACCGAAAAACAACATCGGGCTGACAGCATACAGCTATAAATACTCTGACGGGTGCAGAAACGTTCCTCCGATCCTGCTTCCTGCCGCCTGAGGAGCGGGGGCATGGTGTTTGACAGGTGGGGTGGGGAAGGGAAAAGGAAAAGGGACTATTCGTGGACCTACTCTGTGCCAAGCACTTTGCAAGCGTTACGTCACTGAGTCTTCCCAGAACCCTCGAGTGAATCACTACCGTTATCCCTGTTTTACCGATAAGGAAACCGAAGCAGAGAGAGGCAGGTCATCTGGCCGAGGTCACACAGCCACACAAGGAAGGAGCAGTGGAGCTGGAGTTCCAGCAAGCTCCACCTGGTGAGAGTTCAAGCCCTGCCAGGGGCCACCTCTTTGGAGGAAGAGAAAGTCAGCTTCAGGCTCTGCCTCTCTCAATCCTTATGCAAGGCCAGAGAGTGCTTGAGGCTTCCGGGCACTCCTCTGCTTACACACCTCCCATGGCTCCCAGCTGCCCTCCAGATAAAGAACAAACTCCTCAGTGTGGCCCTTGAGGTCCTGTGATCTGGCCTCTGCCCACCACCAGGGCCTACCTCCTGCCATTGCCCCAGATCTCTGAGCCTCAGCCATGCTGACCCACTTCTCTCGGGGCCTCTGCAGGGCCGATCTCTGCATCTGCTGCTCCCTTTGTCCCGCATGCTGTTACCCTCTAGCTGCTTCTCCTTACCCTGGGGGCCTCCACTCAAATGCCACCTCCTCCACTAGCTAGCTGTATGCTGCCATTAATGCGCTCAAGGGCTCTCCCTGCAAAACTCAGCACAGGCTGGCACAGTGGCTCATGCCTGTAATCCCAGCACTTTGGAAGGCTGAGGCAGGAGGACTGCTTCAGCCCAGGAGTTCAAGACCAGCCTGGGCAACAAAGTGAGACCTTGTCTCTATTGTTTTAAAAATTAGCCGGGCTTAGTGGAGCATACCTATAGTCCCAGATACTCAGGAGCCTAAGGTGTGGGGATGGCTGGGGCCCAGGATTTCAAGGCTGCAGTGAGCTGTGATCGTACCACTGCACTCCAGCCTGGGTGACAGAGCAAGACCCTGTGTCCAAAAAAAAAAGACCCATAGCACAGTTGTAGTCATGTGGGTCATTGTGGGTGGCAGGTCATAGCTGGTGTGTGGCAGAATCAGGACCTGGTGCAGGTGGTACAGTCACAGAGTGGTGCCCCAAAGTACTTGTCTACTCAGGCAGGCCCAGAGAGGCCTCCTCACTGGCAAGAGGAAGAAGGTACCTCCTCTCGGAGGAATGAGCAGGGCTAGAGTACAGTGGCACAATCACCGCTCACTGCAGTCTCAAACTCCCCAGCTTAAGTGATCCTCCCACCTCAGCCTCCCGAGTAGCTGTGATTACAGTCATCTGCCACCACACCTAATTTTTTGTATATATATATATATATATATATATATATATATATATATATTTATTTATTTTTTTTTTTTTTTTAGTAGAGATGGAGTCTTCCTATGTAGCCCAGGTTTGTCTCAAACTCCTGGGCTCAAGCAATCCTCCTGCCTCAGCCTCTCAAAGTGCTGGGATTATAGACATGAACCACCATGCTCTGTAACCAATGTTTAAGAAAGCAAAAAGATGCAGAAGAAATTAATCTAGTGTTTTGTTTAACCCAATATACTCCAAATATTCCTACATGTAATCAAGATAGAAAACTATCAATAGCTGGGCGCTGTAGCTCATGTCTGTAATCCCAGTATTTTGAGAGGCCAAGGTGGGTGGATCACCTGAGGTCAGGAGTTCGAGACCAGCCTAACCAATGTGGCAAAACCCCATCTCTACTAAAAATACAAAATTAGCCGGGTTTGGTGGCACGTGCCTGTAGTCCCAGCTACTCAGGGGCTGAGACAAGAGAATTGCTTGAACCTAGGAGGCAGAGTCTGCAGTGAGCCAAGATTGTGCTGCTGCACTCCAGCCTGAGCAACAGAACGAGGCTCCATCTCAAAAAAACAAACAAACAAACAAACAAAAAAAACGTTGAGATATCTTAATTTTTTTCCACACTAAGTCTTCAAAATCTAGCATGTATTTCATACTTGTAACACATCTCAGTTTGGGTAGCTACATTTCGAGTGCTCAACAGCCACATGTACTAGACTATAAACTCCATGAGGGCAAGAACCACAGTCAGACCCACAATTATTAAATCTAGCATCTGGCACAGAGTGTACACTCAGGAAATGTTTGTTGACTGACTGGCTGAATGAAAGAGTGAATGAATGAACAAATGAATGAAAGGATGAACAAGTGGTCTAAGATCTTCTCAGATCTGAATCCACGCTCCCAGCACAGGCCATAGGAAGGGCATGGAAATGAATTCTAGCCCCACCTCTGCTTCCACTTCTCTGAGTGACTGTGAGCACCTCCACTTTTGGGGTCTCAGTTTCTCCATCTGAGCAGTGGCTGGGGGAGTTGGACTTTTCTGGGCTCTCACTAGAGGTACCCAGAAGATGAGAGCTGGGCCCTCTGAGAAGTTCCTTGCTCCATACCACCCCATCTCCCTACTCTCCCTCTACCTGTAAGACGGGACGTCACAGGGGAGGCCTCCAGGTGCCCTTGTGTACAGAGTGGAGCCAGACCCCAGAGGGGGAAACTGAGGCAAGGCTCCTGACACACAGTGACCTTGGCACAGGCAGCAAGACCAAGGTAGGTGCTCAGGCTTGGCCTCCTCCAGCCACCATCACCACCCCCACACCTCACATTTATTCAGAGTTGAGAAGAGAGCAGGGCAGGGCTTATCCTTCCAATTCTGCAGAGAAGGAAAAAAGAGACCAAGAGACATGTCAAGACCAGTCTGAGGTCACACATGGAGCAGGACAGAGCTGGCTACGGCCCTAGGCCTGTTTTTCTCATCTGAAAAATGGTTACAAAACGTGCCTTCATGTTATCATACATCAGTGCCTCAAATCCAAGCTCCACTTACTGTAAATAAGTTTGAGACCAGCCTGGGCCACATAGGGAGACTCCATCTCTATTAAAAAAAAAAAAAAAAAGAAGAAGAAAAGAAAAAAAAATAGCTAGGCATGGTGACACATTCCTTAACAGCCCAGTGATCTTGGGCAAGAAGGTTTACCTGGCTGTGCCTCAACATCCTTGTTTGTAAATGAGTATCACAATAGCGGCAACGTTACAGGGTTGTTGAACCAATGGAAAGGGGGAACATATGTAAAGCGCTCATAAGAATATCTAGGACACTGTGAGTGCCATATGAGTGGTAGGTATTATCAGCCTTTATCACAGAGCTGTTCTGCAGTTTAAATAAAGTAAGAGGTGTGACCCTGGTTTGCAAACTCCGAAGTCCCCTCTGGAGAGGTAAGCACACCTTTTGGCTGCAAAGGAGGCTGCAAACTCTAAAATGCACTGTGACTTGCAAAGCACTTTGTAAATGTTGCCGCAGTAAGGAGGCTATTGTAGGTTAGCCTTTTATAATCCAAAAAGCACTTCAAAATCATAAATCACTTTGGGGACCGAAGAGCTCTTTGTAGGGGCTTTCTAGACTGTTGAGTGTTGCGCAAGTCAGAGACAAGTGGCCTTTCAAAGACACGAGCAAGAAGCCGGGTGGGAGCGGGGAGAGAAAGAGAAAGAAACCAGCCCCGGAGGATAAAAACAACAGTCGTTTTCCTCTGCTCTCGGCACCTCCCGTGCCAGCCAGTACAGAGAAATTCCAGCAGATCTGCAGATTCCTGCAATTCTGTGCTGAGGCCAGGGAGGCCTCCCTGCATCGCTGACTCAGCCGAACTGGAGGGTGTGAGTTAAGCAGGAATCAGCTCCATCTTCCTTGCTTCCGTGCCTTTCCTTTTATTCTTCCTTCTGCCGCAAAGGCAATTAACCTGACACTATTTAAAGATTTCCCTCTTTGGCTTCCCAATGACCTTGCCCTGAGGCCCAGACTTGGGCCTGCTCTGGAGACCCAGCCTGGGATGTCTGCTCCCCCATCATGGAAGGAGTAGCAGGGGCAGAAGGCAGGTGAGGCCAGGCAAAGACCCTGGGCTGTAAAGAGCCTGGGCTCCAGTCCCGGTTCTGCTATTTCTCATCCATGACCTTGGGCAAGTTCCTTTACTTCTGTCCCTCCACCATAACGTGGGGTTGAGAATGCTCATCTTGTGTGTATGTCATTGTTAGGTGGCCTGGTGCGCACACAAGTTCTGTCCCTTCCTCTAACCGCAGGCATAAGGGCCTTCTAGTAAGGGAGAAATAGTCACCAAGGCAGCTTCTACAGTGTAGGGGCTACGAGCCTGAGTTTTCAAATCATAAAAACTTGGGTTCAAATCCTGGCTCTGGCCAGGCATGGTGGCTTACGCCTGTAATCCCAGCATCTGGGGAGGCTGAGACGGGCAGATCAGATCACTTAAGCCCAGGAGTTCAAGACTAGCCTGGCCAACATGGCAAAACCCTGTCTCTATAAAAGAATTTAAAAATTAGTTGGGCATGGTGGCACGCTCCTATAGTCCCAGCCACTCTGGAGGCTAAGGCAGGAGGATCACTTGAGCCCAGGAGACGAAGGTTGCTGTGAGCCAAGATCACACCACTGCATTCCAGCCTGGGTTACAGAGTGAGAACCTGTCTCAAAAAAAACCCCCCAAAACAAAAACTTCTGGCTGTGCAACATACCAGCTGTGTGTCTTTAGGGAGGTCACACTACCTCTCTGAGCCTCTATTTCCTTAACCCCTAGAATGAGCATAATGGTCTCTTAAACTGTAAAATGTTTACCAGGACTTGAGACATGACGCATATGGCTTGCGTGGTACAAAATCTGGCACATGAGCACAGCTCAATGAATGGTCACGATGATTCCCCCACCTCCCCAGGCGAGGGAATCATTGACAGCCTCATTGTACTCCATCATACCACACACAGCTCCTTCCGGTGCTTCCTCATGCTTGCAAGGACTAGATTAAAAGCCTCTGGACCCAGCCAGAGCCTGCCAACCCTGCTGTTTCTGCAAACCCCCTGAGACCCGTTTTCCACACTCTCCTCTATGCATGTCTCTGTCTGTGAGATGTTGACCTCAGTGTAAAACTCAACTCCTCCTTGAGCCCATCACAAACCAGGCATGAGCAATGCACCCTCTGCTATAGATTTCATAGACGGGAGAGGGTCTACACTGCAGCCTCTCTTCCCAGGAATTGTGGTGAGCACAGTAATCTTTGTCTAGTTACAACCATGAGTCTGTACATCCCGTGAGGGAGGCAGCTATGTGCCTCCCCAACACCCATGCAATACAGTATAGGGTCCCCAGGAGGCAGATCTGAAACACGCAGTGAGTCAATTGATAAATGACAGGGAAAGACACTCTTGAGCTGGGGGAGAGTCGTGTGGTTGTCCAGTGCCCTCAGCGCTCAGGTCAGTTCTGGGCAAGGGAACTGATTTGGTCCCCGCTTACAGTTAGGAAGAGGCTAATACTAATGTGTATCCATTTCAGGCCTCAGAAATGACCACCTACCCAATACATTTTTGGCCTTGTCAAGGGTCATGTGCATACTAGGACTTGGGGATCCTTCTTCACCCTCAAGTCTGATGCTTTCCCATCGGCAATTGTCACCAAGGGTGAGTAGGACACAGGACAGTGGTTCTCCAAACCAGCTGCACATCAGAAGCCCCTGGGAAGCTTTGGAATATCAGAGCCACTTGGAGGTCAGATTCCCCTGAGATTCTGGTTCAAATGGTATGGTATGGGGCCTGATCACTGATTTATTTAAAAATCATAGTTGATTCTAAAATATATCACTGAGGGCTGAGTGCAGTGGCTCATGCCTGTAATCCCAGCACTTTGGGAGGCCAAGGCAGGTGGATTACCTGGGGCCAGGGGTTCGAGACCAGCCTGGCTAACATGGTGAAACCCCGTCTCTACTAAAAATACAAAAATTAGCCAAGCATGGTGGCGTGTGCCTGTAATCTCAGCTACTCAGGAGGCTGAGGCAAGAGAATTGTTTGAACCCAGGAGGCGGAGGTTGCAGTGAGCCGAGATTGTGCCACTGCACTCCAGCCTGGGTGACAGAGCAAGACGCTAGCTCTAAACAAACAAACAAACAAATAAATAAATAATAAATCACTAATGCTGAGGCAGAGGACGATACGGTTTTGTTTGTTTTTTTTAAAAATGGGTCTATGAATGCCTGCAGGCTTTCCACCTGAAGCCCTCTGTGAGTCAGGCAGTCTGTGGGTGGGGTGAGGGCGCGCTGGACGGTGCAGAGGATAGCGTGGAGGCTTTGGGTGACTGTAGACGTGGGTTTGAATTTTACCATGTCCTCGCTCTGTGGCCTTGGGAAAGTCACTTCACCAATTTGAGCCTGGGCTTCTTCCTCCATTAATTAGCAATCAGAATTCCTGCCTCATGGGTTGGCTGGAAGTAATCAGTGAAAGTCATGTAATTATCTGGCACAGGGCCCAGCCTAGGGTTGGTGCTTTATAAAGTGCGGTTCCGTTGCCTTCCCGAGCAAGCTTGGGGTAGGAGGGGAGAGCATGTGTGGCCCCCACATTGGCCTGAGCCCTTGATGGGAAGAACACCGAACTGGGAGAAAGTAGGTGTGGCCCTCTCCTAGTTCTAGCCGACCCTGAGGTGTGACCTTGGCCAAGTCACTCCCATCTCTGAGCTTCAGCGACCCCATTTGACTCAACCCTAGGAGGTAGTTAAGAGTTGAGCCTTAGGGGCAGATAGACCTGGTTCAGCCAGTTATCTGGGCCAAGGTACTCAGCCTACCTCTTCAGACCTCAATTTTCTCCTCTGTAAGACAGAGATCCTTTGGTGCAGGTTCTTCACAATTCTGTGTTCAGTGATACCATATTGGTAGCTTGAAATCAACCATAGTGGGAGTATTTACACCAAGGAAATTGGCAAACATTACAAATCAGGAATCCCTCCCTCACCTGCCCCCTAGCAGTTTACCAGCACACCACTGGAACTCAGATAACAATACCTCCCATCATGCATGTTGCCAGTTTCAGAAAGCTATTGCCTGTTTTTTTTTTTTTTTTTTTTTTTAAGCACTTAGCACAACACCTGCAACGTGGTGGGCACAAACACATGCTAATTAAACACATTTAACATTTGTCAGCCATCACTTCGCCTGGTATAAAGTGTTCACATCTGTCATCTTATATAACTTTATCAGCCCCAGGAAGTTTCCAGAGGAGGAAATTCAGGCTCAGATAGGCTTGCTGACTTCAAATGCAATTACATTTTCCAGGCCCACTCTATACTGAGTTATTCTTATCTATCCATCCCATTTCAGCCTCACAACCCCCTTTCACTACAGATGAGGAATCAACGGCCCAGAAAGAGCAAGTGACCTGCCCAAGGTCACAACACACTGAGTCTGAGGCCTTGGTATCCGTCTTGAACCTGCTTCTGCCAGGCGCCCTCCCCACATCTAGCTGCCTCCACCCCAATGAGGGCAAGCTCTGCCGATATGCTCTCTCTGGCCCTTTCCAGCTCTGACATCCTCGGTATTTAAATCAGCACATGAATATTTCACAAGCATCCCGGGCGAAAATAACCCCCTGCCTGGTTATGTCAGGCTGCAGCCCCAGTCGCTAGGCCATGGCTCTCTTGCTATTTGTGAGACATGCAATTCTGCGAGGCCTCCCAGCAGCAGCCCAAGGAATCGATAGTCTTTAAATAAGTAATTAGAGGAGCTGAAGACGTCGGCACAGCTAGAAGGGAGCAGGGGAATATAAACTCATAATTCTCCCAAGTTCACTGTTAAGAGCTTGGTTCTGTTTTTTTGGTCAAGCAATGTGACAGGGCCTGGGACAGAGTGACAGATAAGGAAGGTCAGGGAAGAATCAGAGCAACACAGTCATTATTGGTATTTATTGGGGGCTTCCTATGTGTCATGCTTTGTCTCGTGATTGCCATACCCAATGTTCTCCTAAAGTCACTGATGCTCAGAGAGGTGGGGCAGTTGCCCAGGGTCACACAGCTGGAGAGTGGCAGAGGTTGCAGGTCTCTCTGAGCAGAGTTTCTCAACCTTGTGTTATTGACATGTGGAGCTGGAGCATTCTTTGTGCTGGGGGCTGTTCTGTGCAGTGTGTGGTATTTAGTGGCATCCCTGGCCTCTATATACCAGATGCCTGTAGCACCTCATCCCCACTTGGGACAACCAAGCATGTCTCCAGATGTTGCCCAATGTCACCTGTGGGGCAAAATCACAGACCACAGCTATACAGTCTGTGTTCACTTTGCTGCTCTCTTCCTGCTTTTAGGATATGGATTAAACCCTTCTCTTAGGCCAGGCATGGTGGCTTACACCTCTAATCTCAACACTTTGGGAGGCGGAGGTGGGCGAATCACCTAAGGTCAGAAATTTGAGACCAGCCTGGACAACATGGCAAAACCTCATCTCTAATTAAAAAATATATTTTAAACAAATTAGCTGGGCATGGTGGTGTGTGCCTGTAATCCCAGCTACTCAGGAGACAGAGGCAGGAGAATCAATTGAACCCAGGAGACAGAGGTTGCAGTGACCTGAGATTGCACCAGTGCACTCCAGCCTGGGTGACAGAGTGAGATTCCATCTCAAAAAAACAAGCAAACGAAACAAAACAACCCTTCTCTTAGCCTAGAGAGGCAGACCTGGAGACAAAGCTGGCCAAGTGAGAACACCAATGTGGCTCTGCACTGGCTGTGTGACCTTGGCCAAGTTCTCAACCTCCCTATGCCTCAGTTTCCCTCTCTGCAAAATGAGGACCTACGAAAAGGTTATCATGAAGTTTAGGCAAGTTAGTCAATATACCCATGCAACAAACCTGCACATGTACCTCCTGAATCTAAAATAAAAGCTGAAGTTCTTTCTTTCATATCAGTATTATATATCCAAAGCATCCAGAACAGAGCCTGGCACGTATGTGTGAACCCCTGCTGTGATCCCAGAGCCTACCTGACTAAGCCCCAGCCCCTCTCTGCAGCCACCCTGGTATCTCTCCCCCCATTAGAATACGAAGAGAAACTGTCCTAGAAGCCAGGGAAGCGGCGTCTTTGACAACTTCTTCTGTTCCTACCTTCCCTGATGCATGCTTCTTTCCAGCATTCCTGAAGGAGTTGGGAAAACAGCAACAAGGATGACCTTTGGTCCCAGAGGATCCCAAGATGATAACAAAACCTGCCACTTCCTCTCTCCCTGCAGCGCTCTGTGCATGAAAAGGAGGTAGAGGCGCTGCACACCGATTTAACAAAAGCATCCGATTAGAACGCAGTTGCTCTTATTATTTGGGAAGCTATAAAAACACGTATAAACGAACATATTTTATCACTGGAGTTGGTCTTCACATTTTATGGGTCTGTAGCGTGTGTTTTTGTTTTACTGACATTTGTTAGAAACGAGGTTCTAGAACGCTGTCCTTGTTTGGGTGCTCATGAGAAATTGTATCCAGAAAGGCATTTCAGGACCTGTCCCTATGGAAACAGCCCCACTGCAGGAGTGTGTGTGAGAGCATGAGTATGTATGAGAGAGAGAGAGAGAGAGAGAGAGAGAGAGAGAGAGAGAGAGAGAGTGAGTGTGTGTGTGTGCAGCTAAAATCCTTCCTTTTCCCAGGAGCAAAGATGCCTAGGGATTACCTGGTCTAGCCTCATATAATTGAGGAAACTGAGGCCCACACAGGGCAGTGCTTTATCCAGGATCATAAAACAACTCAGTTCAGCAACTATTTTCAGAGTGTATTAGTATCACCTTAGCTGCTCTGATAAACACCCTCATTCCAGTGACATGATAGACTTTTCTTGTTCATAGGACAGAGTTTCTGGTTGGTGAATGAGCCTTCCACTAGGTAACTCAGGGACCTAGGCTCCCTCCTTATTGTGGTGACACTTTTTCCTAGAACTCAGAATCATCTGCTTTCGTCTGGATGAGGGAAGAATTCGGAGGATTGTACACTGAAGGTTTTATGGGCCAGCCCCGGAAGTGGTCCATGGACTCTGTCCATATCCCACTTGTCAAAGCCTCAGTCACATGTCATACCAAGCCACAAGGAAGCCAGGAGGTGTTGCCTGGCTGTGTGCCCAGGAGGAAGAGAAAGGCTGGTGAACAGCTGGCCAGGTCTCAGTGCCTGGGCTGGAAGCTGCATGGACAGAGATGAATGAGACTGTAGGCCTGCCCTCCCAGAGCTCACAGTCCAGTGGTGGGAGGTAGGGGTGAGGGAGCAGCAGCAAACACCGGTCACTTATGCCCCCGACTTGAGGTTCAGAATAAGGATCATCTTCTACACCCCCATCCCACTGATCACCAGAAGTCCACTGGCTTCTCACAAGAGAGAACTCCCATGCCAGGACGAGTTCAAGACTCCCAGTGTCCCTCCTAAGTCAGTCCAAAGGAAGCCAGCAGTCCTGTTTTCTAAAAGACAGCAGAGAACAAGCTGGAAGTTCTGCTTTACAGGTATTGATCGACTTATGACGTATGCAACTTACGACCATTCGACTTTACGACCACAATCACTAGCCACGACTGCTCCGCGTCTGGCAGCGCAAAATGTTGCCCAGCTGGGCGTATGACAGTGTGGACCAGCTTCTGGCAGCAATACCATCTCCGCGTGCACCATTTCAACTGTACATATAGCCAACTCAACTTACAACCAAATCGTGTTACGACGGTCCCGACGTGGTTGTAAGTCGAGCACTGCCTGTATTCCTGAAAGGTCCTATTCTTCCTATTCGCTGTCTCAAGCCCAGCAGTATTTCCTTTTTGAGGGGAAGGGTGGGAGCCTCTCTCCTCAGTTTTGTGTCATTAGATAATGCCATAGGCCTAGGCTCCCAACAGAATGGCACTCAAGAGAGGACGTAGCTTAGTTCACACACACACACATACACACATGTACACGTTTTTTTTTTTAGACAGAGTCTCACTCTGTCACCTAGGCTGGCTAGAGTGCAGTAGCACAATCTTGGTTCACTGCAACCTCCACCTCCCAGGTTCAAGAGATTCTCATGCCTTACCCACCCAAGTAGCTGGGATTACAGGCATGCACCGCCACGCCTGGCTCATTTTTGTATTTTTAGTAGAAATGGGTTTTTGCCATATCATCCAGGCTGGTTCGAACTCCTGGCTTGGATTACAGGCCTGAGTCAGCCCTCGTGGCTCTATATACACGTATACACACATACCCCCCCCCATTCTCTCTCACACACACACAAACACACACACACACACCCCAGAACCAACCATCAGACATTCACCCCTTTGGCTGACCAGCATCTATTAGGGGAATCCCAAGATTGTGGAAGGACCCCCCTCTTCTTTCCACAGAAGTTGCCTGGGACAGATCTGTGCGTCCAGGGACTAGAATATGGACATGCAGCCCCTAGTCTGGCCAGCTGGACATGCCCTCCCAGGACTTTGTAGAGTGACATCGAGGCACAGAGTCAGTCTGACATTTAAAGGCTGCCGCCATAGAAGGATATCTAGTACTGTAAGGCCGTCATCTCCATGGCTGGAGGTGTCAGATGGGGCCACAGTGACCAGCTGGCTGGTAGCCAGCTCCCAGGTGGCACCTCTAGGTTCTCGTCAAGCCTGTTTCTCCAGTTTCTCGGTCAATTGCATGAGCTACCTGGTACTTTTCCAAACCACTCCTTCAGGTTAGCTGGAGCCTCCGCTTCGGACCAGCAGCCAAGCTCCCTGACAGGTATCACCTTTGTCTTGCAGCTAACCCACTCCCATTCCCTTCACTACCAGCTTCCCCCAGGGCCACCCCAGACCCAGACAGGTCCAACACCTTCCACCCTCAAGGGAAAGGCCCCCCCGTCCCTGCTCCCACCACCTTCCTCCAGGAGATGTCTGAGCAAATCTCTAATTAGCCTGTCTTTTCACACTCCTTCGATATTCAAAGTCCTCAAGAGGACTATGGACAGAACCAATGTAACTGGTTTACTATGTGATGCTAGATATTTTATTTGATACATTTAAAAATATGATCTAGGCTGGGCACAGTGGCTCACACCCGTAATCCCAGCACTTGGGGAGGCTGAGGTGGGCGGATCATGAGGGCAGGAGTTCAAGACCAGCCTGGCCAACATGGTGAAACCCCATCTCTACTAAAAATAAAAAAATTAGCTGGGCATGGTGGCAGGCACTTGTAATTCCAGCTAATGGGGTGGCTGAAGCAAAAGAATTGCTTCAACCTGGGAGGCAGAGGTTGCAGTGAGCCGAGATCACGCCACTGCACTCTAGCCTGAGCGACAGAGTAAGACTTTGTCTGTTGTGGTGGGGGAGATTCTCCTTTGGGGAAACAACCAAAATTCAGACAGAGTGGCCTAAAAAGCTTGGCAGATTCACTTTGGGCCATAAAGATATTCTTTAAACTTACAAATATGTATATGATCTAAGAGGCTGGGCGCGGTGACTCACACCTATAATCCCAGCACTTTGGGAGGCCGAGGGAGGCAGATCACCTGAGGTCAGGAGTTTGAGACCAGCCTGACCAACATGGAGAAACCTCTACTAAAAATACAAAAGTAGCTGGGCGTGGTGGTGCTCGCCTGTAATCCCAGTTAGCCAGGAGGCTGAGGCAGAATTGCTCGAACCCAGAAGGCGGAGGTTGCAGTGAGCCGAGATCACGCCGTTGCACTCCAGCCTGGGCAACAAGAGTGAAACTCCATCTCCAAAAAAAAAAAAAAAAGCCGCATGTGATGGCAGGTGCCTGTAATCTGAGCTACTCAGGCGGCTGAGGTAGGAGAATTGCTTGAACCTGGGAGGCAGACGTTGCAGTGAGCCGAGATCATGCCACTGCACTCCAGCCTGGGCAACAGAGCAAGACTCAGTTTCAAAAGCACAAAACAAAAAAATGGCCAGAGCTTCATGCAGGGTGTCATCCATGGGAGTGAAGATGTGGGTTCCTGTAAGCTCCCTGTGTCTCCTCACCCCTAGAAATCCTGCAATTGATAACACCCGGTTCTCCTCCCATACTCCCAACAACTCTCCTGAAACTGCCCTCATGGGGCTTGCTGAGAAGCCCCCCAAGACTGGGTCCAGCCAACCCTTTTCAGTCCTGATTCTCCCTGACCTTTCTGCTGCCTTCCACCTTCTGACTTTGACCCACACTGTTCCTTCCCAGTGGCTCCTCTGTCCCTCTGTGTGTCTCCCCTTCCTGGGCCCGCAACTGTACCTTAGAATTTGGCGGCCTCCCAGTGTCTGTGCTGGGTCCTCTCCTGGCTCTACATCCATGCTGCACAGCTTCACTCCTGTGGCTTCAGGGACCACTTAGAGATGGGATTCCTAACCTGCTTCCTGTCAGCTCCAGACCCAGCTATCCAGTGGCTGGACCTTCGCCTCCAGGCTTCCCCGTGGGCCCTTAGACACGGACACATCCCAAACCAGCTTCATCCTCTTCCCCTCATTACGATGCACACAGCTCTTTCCCATTCAGCCTCCTCCTGAGGACCGGATTCCTAGCCACGCAAAAGACAGAAGAAAATAGGCTCGGAGCAGGGCAGCTTCGAGTCGCACAGGTGAGTCCACCTAATTCCAGCACCACACCGTTTGATTAGAACTCAGGATGGGGCAATACTTTTCACCTCTGACCCCCAGGCCTCCCGGGGCCAGGGCAGTCAATGTTGACCAGATCGATTTCTGCCACGCCTGGAAGTCAGTGGTCAGCTGCTGACCACACTGTCAATTATTCAGGTTCCCTGGGATTTCACCAAGAGCCACGGTTTAACTAAAACACAGCCCCATTGTCCTCACACCCCCAACTTTCCCTCAGAAGCCTGGGCGGGGGCGGACAGCCAGGGCACCCCCCCAGCAGCCACGCACACATCTGCCCCAGCCCCTCGCTCCCCTTCCCAACTCACAGATCAGTCCAAGTCTGGAGCCTCCTGGTCCTCAAATCCCTTGGAGGAGATCCTGGGCTGAGAGGGCTGAGACCCTGAGGGCAGAATGGGGACCAGCCACCGGAAATTACCTGAGGCAGATGGGTTCCAGTCCCATTCTGCAAGACCCAGGCTTCTTTTCTTTTTCTTTTTTTTAATTCGAGACAGAGTCTCTGTTCCCCAGGCTGGAGTGCAGTGGCACGATCTCCCAGGCTCAAGCTATTCTCCTGCCTCAGCCTCCTGAGCAGTTGAGACTCAGCAGTTGAGACTCAGACTTTTCTTATCACCAGACAAAAACAGACACTCTGGGAGGCAGGGAGCTAGTCATCCACACAGGTGTGTGTCAGTCAGGGCGGACTATCCTGAGGAGGGCTCTCTATCCATGGGGAGAGTCAAGGGCTGTTGATGGTAACAACTAGATTTTTAAATGTGCTTTGCAATTCACAGTGCTAGCGGGGCATTGTGGCTCACGCCTGTAATCCCCATACTTTGGGAGGCTGAGGTGGGTGGATGGCTTGAGCTCAAGAGTTCAAGACTAGCCTCGGCAATATAGCAAGACCCCATCTCTATAAAAATATTTTAAAATTAGCTGGATGTGGTGGCACATGACTGTGGTCCCAGCTACCTGGAGGCTGAGGCGAGAGGATCACTTGAGCCCAGGAGGTTGAGGCTGAAGTGAGCTATGATTGTGCCACTGCACTCCAGCCTGGGTGACAGAGCAAGACCCTGTCTCAAAAAAAAAAAAAAACACAATGCTTTTAATGACATATGTCATCTTGTGGCCTCAAGTCTTTTTTGGAACAAGGCAGTGCCTAAATAAAGACATATTCATTTGACAGTCTAAGAATATGGATTTGCCCCTGGGCTCAGGTGATAGCAGTACTGAACACCGATAGTAAAGGGCCTGCCGCGTGTCAGGGATGGCAGGTTCTAAATACCCCATGTGCTTCAACACACACTGTCCTTACAACAACCCTGACAGGCAGCTGCTGGCATTGTCTCCATTAGTTTTTTGAGACGAGGTCTCACTCTGTAGCCCAGGCTGGAGTGCTGTGATGCAGTCATGACTCACTGCAGCACTGACCTCCCAGTCTCAAGTGATCCTCCAGCCTCAGCCTCCTGAGTAGCTGGGACCACAGATACGTGCCATCACGTCTGGCTAATTTTTGTAATTTTCAGTACAGATGGGGTTTCACCAGGTTGCCCAGGCTGGTCTTGAACTCCTGGGCTCAAGTGATCTGTCTGCCTCGGCCTCCCAAAGTGCTGGGATTACAGGTGTGAGCCACTGTGCCTGGACTGTTATCTCCACTTTACACAAGGAAAGATTTTACAGATGACGCACAGAGAGGTACAAAGAGGTGTCCAAGGTCTCAAAGCCTGTGTAAACCGAGCAGAATTTGAGCCCCGGCATCGGATTTCAAGCCCCTGCTCTTAGCCTCTGCTCAAAGTCGTGTAAAGGAGGTCAGTAAACGTTAGACAGATGATCACATAAGATCTAATGACAGAACCATGGAAGAAAGAAGTATAACAGGGAAGACTGAGCCATCCAGGATGTGGGTGGTGGGAGGGGATGAGAGTCAGAGAAGGATTTCCAGAAGGGTCCTTTAAGCTGAAGTCTTCAGGAGGAGGAGTTTGCTGGGGGAAGTGCCCAGGAAAGGTGCATTCCACGCTGTGAGAACCGCAAGTGTGGAAACCCTGAGGCTTCAGGCCCGTCACCAGGACCCCCTCGGAGCCTGGTCCCAGGGAGCTAGCAGGCGGCTGCATGGGGCTGCTCCCGGGCTGGGCCCACTTCCTCTCTGTCTGCCAGGTTTATTTTTAGATCTCTTACTTTCCGATGCCATGAGTGGGCCAGCAAGGTCTGGGCTTTCCTCATCAGATTGTTTATGTTCTACCCCATCGGCGTCTCTATCACGGCCCCTCTGCTCCCAGGCGTGATCTGCAGGCCTGATTGGAAGCCCTGGTTTCTTCTCTGACGTTGTCATTGACTATTCCACTCTCCTGGCTGGGGCCCCTGGGTCTCCCCACCTCACCCTTCTGCCTGCTTTCTCTCTTTCTTCCTGTCAGCTCAATTCCTCTCCACTCCAATGACCCCATCTGTGCCAGACACTGGGCTGAGTGCTGACAAGACAGACCTGAAAATGACACGAGGGTCTTTGGCATCGGGTGTGCTAGAATCCAGGTAAGTGTGGATGGTTTAGGGTGCAAACTGAGACTTGTGTGAAAGTGAAAGGGATGCTATTAATAATTATTGATTATTAGCAATGCTAGCACCACAGTGCAAGCCCAGGCAACTGAGAAACGGGGTCACCCAAGGTGATCAGAAGGACAGAAAAATGAGGAGATATTTGACCAGTGGAGGACAGGTGGAAGGGAGTCTTGGTGGGGGGAACAGCGTGTATAAATATTTGGCAAGTTTGGGGGAGAATGGTGAGTTCATGGTGGCAATAACCTTAGACATGGGTCTTTATACCTCAATCCTGAGCCATGGAGAAAGGGTAGAAGGATTCCAGCTGGATTCCAGGTGGGAAAATGTAGACAGTTTAATGTGACTAGCACAGGGTGACAAAAACCTTGCAGTTCTGCAACCCCTGTGTCCATAGCAGGCATCACTAATCGATCACTGCATTCTCCTTTCCACTGAACCCTAATTCAGCCTCACAGCCCTCAATACCAGGCTCTGAGACCAGTCACTACTAACTGTCACATTGTGTGTACTTAGCTGGAGACCACATCAAGAAAATTTGATGTGTACGAAGTTGGAATATGATTCTCTGGGTAATAGGGAGCTGTCAGATGTGAAGGAGAGTGGTGAAACTAAGACTAAGGCTTTGGAAGGTCACCACCCATGGAGGGTAGAACTAGGGCAGGGAAACCAGTGAGGCCTGTGCTGATATCCAGGCCATGAACCTGAACCTGAACCAGGAGCAGAGAAGTAGGTCTGGTGATCGAGGAGACGTTGAGGGGCAGGAAAAAGGAGAGGACAGTTAGGATGACTCCCTGACTTCTGGATGTCTAGCCCTGTGTCTGAGAAGATGCTGTGGGCAAGGCTGGTGTAAAGGCACCGTGGGAGGTCCTGATAGGAATCTTCTGTTCCAGAGGTCACCAGTGAGAGCCACCTGAGACTCTGTGCCCCCAGAGTGACACAGCTCCCCCTGGAGCAGTCCCCAGGGAGCCACTTCTGCAGGGAAGAGAGTCCTGAAGGAAACAGGTCACTGTGCTGTTGTTTGGGTTTCTGTCCTCTGCCCCATGTCAAGCCTTCCCTAGGTGGCTTAAAGCTCGAGGTGGCCTCTCCCTCCAAGGCCAAATAAATCTCAGGATCCCTTCACCTTCCATCAGCTGCGTGGGCCAGGCCTGAAGCAGTGAGGTTGCAAATGCGTTTTCCTGGGGAGCAGGGGCCTTGGCCTTCACAGCACTGAGAGGCTAAGGCGGCTGAGAGGGAGAGCCTGGATTGGATAGAAAGGAAGGAGTGCAGGAGGCAGGGAGGCAAGAGGCCAAGGGTGGGGTCGGATTCCTGGGAAACTGGCTTGGCATGGGCTTGAGGCCTAGGGAGTAGCTCTCCTCTTTGCGGGTTGGGGGTAGGGGATGAAGAAAGGAGCACCTGTCACCTCTTGCTCCCTATCCCCAGGGTGGCAGAAGAACTTAGTTTGGGACCCCCTGAATTTGAGGGTCTGTGGCATAGCACGGGGTGAAGGATGCCAGATCAGGGCTCCCAGGAGAGAACTCAGGGAAGAAGCTGGAACTCTGGGAGTTGTCAGGATGCAGGTGACACCTCAAGCCTGGGAGGGAGAGAAGCGGCAGCAAGGAGAACAAACAGAGCCTTGGAGAAGCCAACACCGAGGCAAGCGAGGAAAACGAGGAACTCACCTAGGAGCCCCGCAGCTGCCAGATCAGGCTCCTGGCTGCCTTCCTGGCCAGACCCCTCCTCCGGCAGCAGACAAGATGCATCTCTCGCCAAGCCTGCTGCTCTGAGAACCTAATGACTTTTGAGTCTGCCCAGGTGGGCTGCGGGACAAGTTTACCTCCCTGCTTCCTGCCGTCTCCCTGTTCCCGGCTCTGGCTGCTGCTCCAGCCACCTCTGAGGCAGCCCCTCCAGGCCCGTGCCACCCTCCCATTCCAGGCCCAGCATTCCAGACTTTCTCCTCATCAGAGTTTACCAGCCTGGTCTCATTCCCTTCTGCCTGTCCCTTGCCAAGTTCTGCCTGGCTCCCGGCCCTTCTCTTCCCTTCTCCTTAGAACAGGAGCCAGTTGAGGCCTGTCTTCAGAGTAAGCTCCACGCCAAGTCCTGGGACCCTTCCACCCACAGCAGCAAAGCCAGCCCAGGATCTGGGAGCCAGCATCAAGGACTCTCCCTTAGAAGTTCATCTGACGGTCCTCATTTCCCAGTACTGATCAGAAGGTTTTTGCTCTGGGTCAGAGACAGATCCAAAGGCTCCAAGCCCCTCTCTGGCCTCTTTCTTACATACGTCATCAGCCCACCCAATGCCAAACATACCCTAGAGTCTTTATCCTGCAACTCCAGCCCAAGGGGAGGCATGGGGATGTAGAGGGGTAGCTGATGTTCCCAGGGTCTGGGGCCTCAGTTTGGCATCTTTGTGTAATCTATTTGTCAGCTGGGGCCTCCCTTCCTTGACAATTTCAAAAATACTAGTTGAAATACATTTTTCACACTCGGTGGAAAGTGAAACACTGTCCCCAATATTTCAGAGAGTTCTGGAATGGCTTTCATTTTCACACCCCCCTCTGCATCAGAGCTGTGGCTTCTGCTAAATTCGTTTAGTGTCTGGCTTGGGCCACTGACCCAGGCTTGCTGTTTCATTTTGACACAGCTCTGAGACGTGGAACTCAGCCAGCACAATCCTCTATTCCACCAGAAACCCATAGCAGAAGGTATTTGTGTATAAAGCAGGCAAAGAGAGATTTAGGAAGGTCAGAGGGATGGTTTCAAGTGCTGCAATTTATATACCTTCCAACAAACACTGGCCAATCCTGTACTTAAAAGTTCTTCTGTGGCCGGGCATAGTGGCCCACACCTGTAATCCCAGCACTTTAGGAGGCCAACATGGGCAGATCACCTGAGGTCAGGAGTTTGAGACCAGCCGGGCTAACATGAAAAAAACCCCATCTCCACTAAAAATACAAAACTGAGCTGGGCATTGTGGTGGGTGCCTGTAATCCCAGCTACTCAGGAGGCGGAGGCAGGAGAATCGTTTGAACCCAGGAGGCAGAGGTTGCAGTGAACCGAGATAGCACCACTGCACTCCAGCCTGGGCGACAGAGCGAGACTCCATCTCAAAAAATAAATAAATAAATAAAGTTATTTTGTCAACCCACCCATCAGAAAGTTTTCCCTGGCACCTTCCCCTCCCACGGGGCCACAACTCCCAGCCCACTCGGCTTTTTCCTTCATTCTTTTTTGTGCGTCTTTCTCCCTCAAGACGCAAGACAGTGCCAGAGCAAAGGCAGGGGGTCTGCTCCCACATGGCCTGACTGAGAGCCTGACTCTGCATTTTATCAGCTGTGTGACCAAAGGAGAGATATCTAACTTATCTGAACCTTAATTGCATCTGCAAGTGAGGATAATAAAAGTTGAAGATAATAGGGTTGGCGGTGAGGATTTCATGAAACAGCTACAGGAACACTGAGCAGGGCGCCAGCTCCATCATGTTGGCTGCTGTTGTTGGTGTAGTTCACCCCTCCAGATTCTTCCCACACCCTTTCCCAAGGCCTGCCCATCTTTGCCTATTCAAACCCATGAAGACGCAGGGTGTGGTGACTCACACCTGTAATCCCAGCACTTTTTGAGGCCAAGGCAGGAGAATCACTTCAGGCCAGGAGTTTGAGACCAGCCTAGACAACATTGAGAGACCTGCCTCTCTCTCTCTCTCTCTCTCTCTCTCTCTCTCTATATATATATATATATATATATATATATATATATATATAGTAATTATATATTATGGATATATAATTTTATCTCATATGTATACATGTATCTATCTATATATTTTTTTGAGACAGAGTTTCACTCTTGTTGCCCAGGCTGGAGTGCAATGGCATGATCTTGGCTCACCGCAACCTCTGCTCCCAGGTTCAAGTGATTCTCCTGCCTCAGCCTCCCTAGCAGCTGGGATTATAGGCACACACTACCACGCCCAGCTAATTTTTTGTATTTTTAGCAGAGACGGGGTTTCACCATGTCAACCAGGCTGGTCTTGAATTCCTGACCTTGTGATCCACCCACCTCAGCCTCCCACAGTGCTGGGATTACAGGCATGAGCCACCGTGCCCCCGTGCCCAGTTTATATATATTATTTTTTAAAAGCCCATGAAGAGCTCAGAGGCAGGAGGTTTCACTGCACAGGACTGTCCCTCCTCATTGAGGTTATAAAAGGGCTCTGTCACATGTAAATGGGCTTGACAGGGACTTCACACTGGTAGACACTAAAAAAATGTCATGCCCTTCCTTCCTCTTTCTCTCTACCTTCCAACCCCCATCTCCACAGGGTTGAAATCAAACAACCATGACCAACAGCAGGGGACTCAGCCTGGATTTTGCCAAACTATTAGGAAAGAGATGCTGTCTTTTAGGGGTTTTTAGGTAAGCCTGGGGTTACTGCAGACCATCTTTTCTATCTCATGGGAAAAACCTAACAAATAATGAAGCCAACACAAAGAGAAAGAAAAAGAAGTGTCTTTCTTTGTTGCTGTTGTTTGTTTTTAGATAGGGTCTCACTCTGTCGCTCACACTGGAGTGCAGTGGTAAGAGCATAGCTCTTTTCAGCCTCGAACTCCTGGGCTCAAGTGACCCCCCTGCCTCAGTCTCCCAAGTACCTGGAACTACAGGCATGAGCCACCATGGCATTCAGCTAAAAGACAATAGCTTGGCGATATCATTTGAAGCCTTAGATCCAGCCTTACCTGAATTCATCCCTTGAGTTTTCCAATTACACGAACCAATATGTTCCCCTTTTCTTGTTTAAACTAATTTAATCTGAGTTCCTGTCATGTAAAAATTGAATGAATCTTGACTAATAGAGAATTTCAAGTAAAAATGGAGGTTATTATAAAGCAGAGAGGAAAGTCATGGCCTCCTACTACAGAAAGAATAACCAGAAGTCACAGGAATGAGAAGGTTGCTTCTACCTCCATTTCTCTCTCTCTTTCTCTCTCTCTTCCTCTTCCTCCATACAATCTCCCACTTCTGCTCTCCTTTTTCTCACTTCTGCAGACCAGGGTTTCTGCTGACTCATTGGCTCATCTAGAAAAGGTCCCAGGGATGACTGTCATTGGCCCAGACTGGGTCACGTGACCCCCCCTTGACTTAATGCAATCCCTGTATTTACCCCTGTATCTGAGGACTGGGGTCAGGCCCACCTAAGCCAAACAGGCCAAGATAGGGTGAAGAATCCTTTAAAAAAAGAAATCAGAGGGCCATTTTCAGAACGATGGGGAAAGAATCCAAATAGACAAAAAACAACAGATGATCACTCCCAGGGAGTTCAGTGAATTTCTATTTTATAACCAACCAAACCCTGACTGAGCACAAGGCCAGCACCTGGAACCGGGGGAGTGGCTCTAAAGGAAACTATCACCTGTGGCAACAGGTCCTGGGAGCTGTTTTGCTTAGGCTTTCTTTAATATCCTCACCAAGCACACCGTGATGCCAGAGGGAAACTGATTCTGACCTTGAGCATAACATGCAACCATTCTGTGGCATCGTTTGAGCTGGGTAAATGCCTCATGACATGAATATTTCGTGGGGAATTCCATTCCATGGAATATTGTCTCCTAGGTCTTGCTGTGAGCTGTGAGCTGTGAGCTCCACAGAAGCAGAGAAAACCCAAGGCGCTGGGAGAGATCTAGTGGCAGCATGTCACTGCAGCCGGCCCCAAGCCCTCTGGTGTGCACCAGCTTCCTTGCTGTAAAGGAACTCATCAGTGGCGTCTGCTTGGCCCAGAGTTACCCCTCAACCATTGCTCTCTCCCTCCCTCCCTCCCTCCCTCCCTCCCTTCCTCCCTTCCTCCCTTCTTTCCTTCCTACCTTCCTCCCTTCCTTCTTTCATTCTCACCCAGGGGAGTCATGCTGCAATCAGGAGAGCAACCCTGAGCGGTAAGATCTCCTGGAAAAATGTCAAATCCCCTAAGCCAGAGAGGGGGGTCAAAAATGTTTTCATCTGGAACCTCCTGATGTCAGGTAGTCAAGAATGGGGAGCCCAGACCCTTTTCAGCATGCCACCCTCTAGGTCCCAAAGGCCAGGGGACACCCTGAAGACTTTGAACAGGAAAATGACATGCCTGGCTTCAGGAAAATGGATTGGAAAGAGCCCAAAGGAGAGCCAGGGTGGGGAATTGGGAGCTTGGAACCATCGTCTGGAAGTGAGGTGAGCGAGAAGAAACAGGTTTGTCCTAGAAGTTTTAGTTGCTGCCTAGGAGATAAACAATATGCAAGTAAACAATACACGTATACAATGTGTCTGGGGGACAATAAGCATGTACGAAATATGACTGTAAGAAAAACTGAAGCAGAGCAAGGGGCTGGAAAACCGTGGAAACAGAGTGACTGGCGCAGAGACCGTCAAAAATAAAGACATGTTCAAGGAACGTCTGAGTCTCGCACTTTGATAAACACTGCTCTTCTCTCTCCGTCCTGAATTACATTGTCTCGGCTTAGGTTTTCACTCTAGAGGCTTCTCTTGTTCCCTGGGACTTAGGTATTTTCGACTTTTTCCCTTTTTAAGAATCAGCAGCCTGAAAGATAGCATGTTCACACATTCTTCGGGAATGTCACATTTGATATGGCCATGGATGCGCTTGACTTCTTTATTTATGATTTCTGGCGCTTTTCCTTTGAGGCCACTCAGAATAGCTTCTGATCTGGCTCACTCACAGAAATGGTGAAATCAAATCTTCCTGTATTAACCCTGACAGTAAGCAACTTTCCTGATGTAAGCTGCCCCACCCCCCGTGAGTAAATAACTGGGTGGTCACAGCCTTCCGTGAGCAGGGATACGTCCTGATTTCCAGTGCAACTCTCTCCACAGCAATGGCTTTGACTTGCGTACTATTTTTCTGGTAAAGTGCATTCACTTCCAGAAATCTCATCGCAATCGATAGGAGTGGTGTGCGTGCTCCTTAGGCCAAGCTAGGGCCATGCGCTCTTCACTAACCTCTTTATACTCCGTTAAATGTTTCTGCTCTATCCCTTGGTAATATTCAAATCAATGTTCTGACTTATTTATTCTTTGGAAGCCTCGTTTATCTCTCTTAGCATCATGCCACTTCTGTTTGCCTCTCTTGAACTTTTGCACTCTGGACAAAGCAGTGGGCTCTAAGGAGGGTTGGTTGTACGGTGCTGGTGTATGTGTGTGCACATGAGTGTGTGTGTCTCTCTCTGTGTGTGTGTGTGTGTGTGTGTGTGATATAGTTGAAAGGCCTCTGAGTTCAAAATCAAACACGTTTAGGTTAGAGGGACAGTTCTTTTAAGTTCTAGGTGCTAACTTTGAGCAAGTGACCTCTTGGGGCCTCAGTTTCCACACCTATAAAGCAAAAATTTGGGTATATATCCAAGAGACATGTAAACGTATGTATGTACAACAAAAACTTGTACGTGGCCCAAGTGCAGTGGCTCTCACCTGTAATCCCAGCACTTTGGCTGGGATTAAACAGGAGGATCACTTACTTAAGCTTAGGAGTATGAGAGCAGCCTGGACAACATAGCAAGACCCTGTCCCTAATAATTTTTAAACACTTGTGGCCAGGCGCGGTGGCTCAAGCCTGTAATCCCAGCACTTTGGGAGGCCGAGGCGGGTGGATCACGAGGTCAAGAGATCGAGACCATCCTGGTCAACATGGTGAAACCCCGTCTCTACTAAAAATACAAAAAATTAGCTGGGCGTGGTGGCGTGTGCCTATAATCCCAGCTACTCAGGAGGCTGAGGCAGGAGAATTGCCTGAACCCAGGAGGCGGAGGTTGCGGTGAGCCGAGATCGTGCCATTGCACTCCAGCCTGGGTAACAAGAGCGAAACTCCATCTCAAAAAAAAAAAAAAAAACACTTGTACGTGAATGTTCACGGCAGCTTTTTTTTCTGGGGGGAAGAGTAGGGTCTCTCTCTGTCACCCAGGCGGGAGTGTAGGCTGGAGTGCAATAATGTAATCATAGCTCACTGCAGCCTCGAACTCCTGGGCTTAAGCAATCCTCCTGCCTCGACCTCTCAAAGTGTTGGGATTACGGGCATGAGCCACCATGCACAACTGGCTTTTAAAATTATCAACCAAAACTGAAACCAATTAAATGTTCATTAACAGATGAATGGATACATAAAAGGTGTTACGGAATATTATTCCTTTATAAAAAGGGATGAAGTGCTAATACAGGATACAACATTATGCTAAGTGAAAAAGAGCCTTGCAAACATTATGCCAGCTGGCCACAGTGGCTCACGCCTGTAATCCCAGCACTTTGGGAAGCTGAGGTGGGCTGATCACCTGAGGTCAGGAGTTCAAGACCGGCTTGACCAATGTTGTAAAACCCTGTCTCTACTAAAAATACAAAAATTAGCCAGGCATGGTGGTGCATACCTGTAGTCTCAGCTATTTAGGAGGCTGAGGCAGGAGAATCATTTGAACCTGGGAGGTGAAGGTTGCAGTGAGCTGAGATTGCACCACTACACTCCAGCCTGGGCCACAGAGCAAGACTGCATCTCAAACAAAAAAAAAAAAAAAAAGAAAAGAAAAGAAAAAAGTAAAACAAAAAACATTATGCTAACTGAAAAAAGCCAGACACAAAAGACATTATGTATCAGTTTCCTAGGGCTGCCATAACAAAGTAGCACAAACTGGGCGGCTCAAACAGCAGAAATTTATTGTCTCACAGTTCTGGAGGCTGGAAGTCTAAGATCAAGGTATCCACAGAGTTGCTTCCTCCTGAGGCCTGTGAGCAAGAATCTGTGCTATGACTCACGCCTGGTATCTGGTGGTTTGCTGGCAATCTTTGGCATTCCTTGGCGTAGAGAAGCATCACCTCAGTCTCTGCCTTCATCTTCACATGATGTTCTCCCTGTGTGTGTATCTTCGTATCTAAGTTTCCCCTTTGCATAAGGACACCAGTCATGCTGGATTAAGGCTCACTCTAATGACCTTCTCTTCAACTAATTGCATGTGCGATAACCCTGTTTTCAAATAATACCACATTCCGAGATACTGGCATTAAGACTTCAATTTATAAATTTGGTGGGGGTGGGGGAGGCACGATTCAACCCATAATACCACATGTTGTAAGATTCCATTTATATAATATGTCCAGAATAGGTGAATCCAGAGAGACAGAATGAAGATTTGTGCTTGCCAGCCACTGGGAAAAAGCGGAAATTGGGAATGACTGCGAATGGGTACGGAGTTCATTTTTGAAAATGTTCCAAAATTAGAACAACGATGTGAACACAGTCTGGCAAGTAAACCCCTAAGATAGGCAAGTAAACAATATATACACAAAATACGTTCAGGGAGGCTGGGCATGGTGGCTCACATCTGTAATCACAGCACTTCGGGAAGCTGAGGTGGGAGGATCACTTGAGGCCAGGAGTTTGAGACCAGCCTGGGTAACAAAGTGAGACCCCCATCTGTACAAAAAAAATTTTAAATTAGTTGAGTTTGGTGGTGCCTGCCTGTAGTCCCAGCTACTCAGGAGGCTGAGGTGGGAGGATTGCTTAACCCTGGGAAGTTGAGGCTGCCATGAGTCGTGATTGCACCACTGCACTCCAGCCTGGGTAAAAGAGGGAGATCCTGTCCACCCCCACCGCCACCACAAAAAAATACTCAAAGAGCAATAAGAGTGTAAGAAAACACAAAACAAGGAAAGTGACCTTATTTTGTGTGGTTTCAGTTACCCATAGTCACCTGTGGCCCAAAAATATTAAACAGAAAATTCCAGCCAGGCATGGTGGTTCACACCTGTAATCCCAGCATTTTGGGAGGCCGAGGTGGGTGGGTCACCTGAGGTGAGGAATTCAAGACCAGCCTGACCAATAAGGTGAAACCCTATCTCTACTAAAAATACAAAAATTAGCTGGGCGTGGTGGCAGGCGCCCAGGTACTCGGGAGGCTGAGGCAGGAGAATCCCTTGAACCCAGGAGATGGAGGTTGCAGTGAGCTGAGATTGCACCACTGCACTCCAGCCTGGGTGACAGAGCAAGATTCCATCTCAAAAAGAAAAAAAAAGAAAATAACAATTCCTAAGTTTTAAATTGTATTCCATTCTGAGTGGCATGATGAAATCCTGTGTCTTCTCAGTCCCTTCCGCCTGGCATGCAACTCATCCCTTTGTCCAGCATCTTCATACTGTCTGAACACCCACCTGTAAGGCACTTAATAACCACCTTAGTTCTTAGTGCCTGTGTGGATACTGTGGGGCTTGTGTTTAAGTAACCTCTTATTTTACTTAATAATGCCACCAAAGTGCAAGGGTAATGATGCTGGCTTATTGTTAAAATTGTTCTCTTTCATTATTAGTTACTGTCATTCATCTCTTGCCATCCCTAATTGAGAAATTAAACTTTGTCTAGGTAGGTATATAGAGGAAAAAACAGAACCAGTAAGTCTAGTGCTAGCTACAGTTTCAGTCATACACTGAGGGTCTTGGAATATATTCCCCATAGATAAGAGGGAATTGTGATACCAAAATTCAATAATTTACACACTGTTTTTTGTTTGTTTGTTTGTTTTGTTTTGTTTTAGAGATGGAGTCTTGCTCTGTCACCCAGGCTGGAGTGCAGTGGCCCAATCTTGACTCACTGCAACCTCTGTCTTCCGGACTCAAGCGATTTTCCTGCCTCAGGCTCCTGAGTGGCTGGGATTACAGGCACCAGCTACCACGCCCAGCTATTTTTTTTTTTTTTTTTTTTTTTTTTGAGATGGAGTTTCACTCTTGTTACCCAGGCTGGAGTGCAATGGCGCGATCTCGGCTCACTGCAACCTCCGCCTCCTGGGTTCAGGCAATTCTCCTGCCTCAGCCTCCTGAGTAGCTGGGATTACAGGCACGTGCCACCATGCCCAGCTAATTTTTTTGGATTTTTAATAGAGACGGGGTTTCGCCATGTTGACCAGGATGGTCTCGATCTCTTGACCTCGTGATCCACCCGCCTCGGCCTCCCAAAGTGCTGGGATTACAGGTGTGAGCCACCGCGCCCGGCGCCCAGCTAATTTTTACATTTTTAGTAGAGATGGGGTTTCACTATGTTGGCCAGGCTGGTCTCAAACTCCTGACCTCAAGTGATCCTCCTGCCTCGGCCTCCCAAAGTGCTGGGATTAAAGGTGTGAGCCACCACATCTGGTGAATTACACACTTCGAATGGTTGAACTGTATGGTCTGTGAATTATATCTCATTAAAGCCGCTTTTTTAAAACAAGTTGCAATGTTTACTATTCTTTTGTCATAATCGGTTCATACAGATCACATGATATCATGGAAACGAATGTGTTTAGAAAACACTGCAAAGACATAAACAATTGTAGCTTTTGGTTTTTAATTTGTAAATACCTTTGGTACTTGCTATGTGCCTTCCGCTCTAACTGCATGGTGGATTCTCTATTCATTCCAAATCTTCCCAATGTAATAAGGAAAATTCCACTTCTCCTTACAAGCTAACTTCAGCAGTCCCTGCAAGCTTAGTCTCATATTACTTACAAAAACATCTTCCCTAAACCTGCCCTGTGATTCCTGCAAATTTTTTCTCCTTTCTGAACGGATGTCTCTTTTGCCACTGAATTTATCTCACTGCAATCTTCAGAAAGCACCTTCAGGCTTTTGCATTTTAAGAGACAGTATTTTTCCCCTGCATCTGTGCTTTTGCCCTTGTTGGATCACAGCTAGTTTCTCCCCAGAGGCCAAATCAAATTTCATAAAACAGTCAGGATCTAGATGGAGGCTAACGAACTCCATGCTCAGCCTCTGAGTCCACCCCTGGGTCTCAACGGGAGCTGACAGAGGTTCCCTGTCTCTTGAAGGTATAACCCTTGGTGACCACTGTTTGTGGCTAGTCCACTTAGTTGCCTGTGGCCACAGAAGCAATGGACACCCTCCTCTTATTTGTGACCTTGGCTGGGTGCCTCATGCCTGCTCCTGGGTGAACTGTGTGAGTTGTGGGTCTCTCGGGCAGTCTGTCTCCTGTTCTTCAGGGTGAGGGATCTCTAGGTATGAACTCCATCAAGGTGAGTAGATTGTAGGTAAACTGTGCAGTTGCCAAATCCAACTGGGAAAATCCTAATATACGAATCCTTCCAATGCCCTCTTCTCCCATCTGCCTGTTAGATTGTATGCTCTGGGGCCTGTTCAAACTGGGTGCCCATCCTTGCCCTCTAATCACTTGCTGTGTCTTTGGCTGAGTTGCTTAACCTCTCTGGGCCTCAGGTTCTCCAAGTACTTAAAAGGGGACAATGATCCTTTTCTCATAATGTGTGGTAAGGACAAAATGATTTTTTTTTTTTTTTTTTGGTGAGACAGAGTCTCACTCACTCTGTTGCCCAGGCTGGAGTGCAGTGGCATGATCTTAGCTCACTGCAACCTCTGCCTCCTGGGTTCAAGAGAGTCTCCTGCATCAGCCTCCCGAGTAGCTGGGATTACAGGCCTACATCATCACGCCCAGCTAATTTTTGCATTTTTAGTAGAGACAGAGTTTCACCATTTTGGCCAGGTTGGTCTCCAACTCCGGACCTCTAGTGATCTACCCACCTTGGCCTCCCAAAGTGCTGGGATTAGGCATGAGCTTCTGCGCCCAGGAAGGATGGAATAAAATTTGTCTGGTACCTACTAATGTTAGCTCTCTCTCCCCTATGATCCCACATGTCCCTCCAGGAAAGCAAGATCTGACCCACAAGGTGCATCCTGGCTGGACTGAGAGCTACGAGGCAGTGGAAACAATACTGCACTTGGGGTCAGACCAAGTGACCTAATTTGAAGTCCTAGCTCTGGCTTGTGAGCTTGCACAGACTTATCTAATCCACATCTTCCCATGCCACTGGGGCTGGGGTGAGGTGAGCAGCACAAGGGATTGTGGGTAAGAAACTGCTTAGGAATCTGGAAGGCTGCTGGGCGCAGTGGCTCACGCCTGTAATCCCAGTACTTTGGGAGGCTGAGGTGGGCGGATCACCTGAGGTCAGCAGTTTGAAACCAGCCTGGCCAACATGGTGAAACCCTGTCTCCAGTAAAAATACAAAAATTAGCCAGCCACGGTGGCAGGTGCCTGTAATCCCAGTTACTCAGGAAGCTGAGGCAGGAGAATCACTTGAACCTGGGAGGCGGAGTTCATTACAACAGAGTAAGTGAGACTTTGTCTCAAAAAAAATATTTCATTCCATCCTTAACACATTTTATGAGAAAAGGATCATTATCCCCTTTTCACGGTTGCAATGAGCCGAGATCACACCATCGCGTTCCAGCCCGGGTGACAGAGTAGGACTCCGTCTCAAAAAAAAAAAAAAAAAAAAAAAAGAACTCTGGAAGGGGCTGTGTGGCTGGGAAGGTTTACTGTCCCCCCTGCCTTCCAAGGGACTCTGTGGCCCAACACCCCTCATCCCACACTTCACCCCTGGTTGCTCCTCACAGGGCCCCACACCCAGCTCCTCAGACTCACTGCTCACAGGCGAGCAGGCTCCAGGACCCTCCCTCTCTGCTGCCCCATTTACCTTCCTTTCTCTACATCCTCCCAGCAGATCCAGCAGATCCTTTCCTAGCCCAAAGCAGCTTTGAAGAGCCATCGTGAGCCAATGGTCAGAGCTGATAGTCTCCTATCCTCGACTTGCACGCAGTGAGTACGGCGCTCCCACGGGACTGGGAGGGGCCTCTTCATCATTTGTTACTTGGCTGCTTAGAGCTGGGGGTGCTGGGGCAAGTTCCTTTCGCCCTCTGTGCTTCTACCGCCTCATCTGTAAGTCGACAATGACAATAGCACCTACCTTGTAAGTGTCTGAGTAGAGTAAACAAGCGTCACGTGTGAAGACCTTAGCTCAGAGTCCAGCAAGTAGATAGTATTATTGTTGGTTATTCATTCAGCTGTTCCCGATGCAGCTACTCACAGGACACCTCTCTGCTGCAGCTAGGGGCAGAGTGAATCAGATGGAGACCTCACCCTTGCGGAGTTCTTAGTCCAGAAGGCAGGCAGACAAGACCACAGTTGCAAGGTGATAACAGTGGGTGGGTGTTGTGAGAGTCACTGCACAAAGTGATAAGAGGAAAAGAGTGAGGTGGGAGGATCACTGGAACCCAGGAAGTCGAGGTTGCAGTGAGCCAAGATGGTGCCACTGCACTCCAACCTGATGACAGAATGAGACCCTGTCTCAAAAATAATAGTGGTAAAATAAAATTTCCAAAAAAGAAGCCTAACACATCAAGCTCTATAAGCATGGACTAGCCAGGTCTGTTGCCCAGGATCCTTCTGTGTTCCACCCTTCTGGCTACTGGATTGTTTCTTCTGGTGGACGTCTGCAGGAGAGAGGCGCTAACTCTTCTGGGGTGGTCAGGAGAAGCCTTCCAGAGGGAGAATGTTTAGTTTGGCCTCGGCGGTATAGGAGCTCACTGCTAGTGGGGAAGAGACTGGAAGAGAGCAGTTCTGGGATGGAATAGCACAGCAAAGGCACAGAGGCTGGGAGAGTAGGGCCTGCCTGATCCCCTCCCACTCATCTGGAGCCTGCCCATGGGGTCCTACTGGGAGCATCTGTGACTCTCACGCTGCAGGTGTCATTCAGCCTGAGCCAGGAGCAGGCCACAGGTGTCAACACCCCAGGAACTTCCCTGAGCCAAGTGAGTGGGAGACGGGAGGTAAATACTTCAGCATCCTCTGCTCCCCCAGTGGGACAACTGGAAGCTGTGCTTCTTCCCATTTCCCGAAGGACCCCAGCAGGATGGAGCCCCAGGGGCTCAGCACCGTGGCCACCCTTGAGCGCACTCTGTGTTAACGTCCAACTGGGACAGGCTGTTTGGACTCCATCCTTCTTCCAGGATCTGCTTCCGGGCAAACCTGTGAACCCGGCCTAATAAATCAAGCTCTGTAAGCGAGGACTAGGCAGGTCAGTTGTCCAGGATCCTTCTGTAGTCCATCCTTCTGGCTACAGGATTTGTTTTTCTGGTGGTTACTGAGCATCCATCCATGGGCAGCCCCGGATTAGCCACTGAGATTCAAAGAAGTGGAGAAGATAGTCCCACAAGGAGCTGTTGGAGGAGACAAGACATATCTGGGACAAAGAGAAAATACTGAAAAAACAGGAAAGATGGAGTTCACTTGGGGAAAAATAAGAAGGTTGGTGCATGAGATCCTAGGGGATTGCCACAGAGAGAAGTAGGGAGTGGAAGCTGAAAGGACAAATGGAGGGTCTCGCTCTGTTGCCCCGGCTGGAGAGCAACGGCGTAATCTCGGCTCACTGCAATCTCTGCCTCCCAGGTTCAAGTGATACTCATGCTTCAGCCTCCTAAGTAGCTGGGATTACAGGTTTGTGCCACCATGCCAGGCTAATTTTTGTATTTTTAGTAGAGACAGAGGTCTCGACCTCTTAGCCTCATGTAATTCTCCTGCCTCGGCCTCCCAAAGTGCTAGGATTATAGGTGTGTGCCACCACCCTGGCCTGAGGCTGCGTTTGGACTCTGAAGCCTGGAGTGCCTCTTGTGACTGCTTCTCAGTGGGGAGCCATGGAATGGTTTTGGGACAGGAACAGTTGGTGTGTTGGAAGGACTCTGGGCTCAAATGGAGGATGACAGGGCAGGGCGAGGCCCAAATCAGGGAGGCCCGGGAACAGGCTGTCGGAGGAGTCTCAGCCGGGCCTGCTCTGGTTCTGTAACTTCAGCTCAGCCCTGGCTCAGCCAGCCCAGGCTCCTCCAAGACCTCCCCCCTGCAGACTCAGGAGGGCTGTCTTCTCATAAGTGCTTGGGACACTTCCTGCCTTCCCACCCTTCCTTTCAGACCCACTTCCTTCTTGGCCTCCAAGCCTATTCTTCCTCTTACCTTCTCCCATTATCTCTGACTTCAGAATGTTTGCTTTGGCTCCTACTGTCTCCCCTCTGCTCTCTCCTGCGGTTAGTGTTGGATACTCAGCAAAATCTCTCCTTCCTACAAGCCAGCGCAGACCCATCGGGGCAGGGATTGTCTTCTTTCTACTTTAAGTAAACGGAATTGGAGCAACCTTGGCCTTGGAAGACAGATTTTGTCTTCTAACGACTTTCCTTCAAAACCACAAATGCATTTTGTCTCGATTTGAGGTGGTTCTTGCCTCTCATCTCAGCAACCTCAGGGTGAGCGTGAAGCAGCCTCTGGCAGCTTGACGATTTCACAGCGGATGCTGCGCTTTTGTGAAAAGTCGATTTCTCTGCAAACCAGCCGAGAGGGCAAAGAGTGCGGTGCTCCTTCCATTCAACAGATCTCTATGAGCCAGGCCTTGAGCTGTGTTATGGGGAGTCACTGAGTAAGGTATCTGCTCTCCAGGCCCGCATGGCCTGATGGAGGAGATGAACCAGGAGACTGTCCACATGAAAAGCTTGTACAAAGTACCACGTGGTCTCAGTGGAGGTGCAACGCCGTCCACGCTGACCTTGCATGTGCAAAGCATCAGAGCTGTGCAACCTTGGGCAAGTTATTGAACCTCCCCCTGCCTCAGTGTCCTCGGCTATGAAATAGGCCAAAATGAGAGTTCTTCTCTTCTAGGCTTGATGTGAGGATTACATAAGGCACACAGGAAGTGCTTAGCATGGAATCTGGAGAAGGAAATGCTCACTCTTCTCTCTTTTAAAAACATTCTCCTGTGATTGGGATTTTCAGGTTCCCCAGTGGGGATGTGTGGGAAAAACAAAACAAAACATTCTCCCAGTACTTTGGGAGGCCAAGGCGAGCAGATCACTTGTGGTCAGGAGTTCGGGACCAGCTTGGCCAACATGGTGAAATCCTGTTTCTACTAAAATGCAAAAATTAGCCGAGTGTGGTGACAGGTGCCTGTAGTCCCAGCTACTCAGGAGACAAAGGCAAGAGAATCGCTTGAACCCAGGAGGCGGAGGTTGCAGTGAGCTGAGATCACACCACTGCACTCCATCCTGGGTGACAGAGTGAGACTTGGTCTCAAAAACAAAAAACAAAACATTCTCCTATCACTTAAATTCTTCCTTAAAGTATACAATTCAGTGGTTTTTATTCTATTCGCAAGGTTGTGCACCATCACCACTATTTCCAGAACATTTTCAATAGCCCAAAAGAACCTTGTACCCATTATCTGTCCCTTCCCTCAATTTCCCCTGCTCCTACTTTCCATCTCTATGGATTGACCTATTCTGGACATTTCATAAAAATGGAATCATACAGTGTGTGATCTATTGTACCTAGCTTCTGTTTTCAAGATTCTTCCATGTCATAACACTCATCAGTACTTCATTCTTTTTTTACTGCTGAATAATACTCTAGTATATGGATATACCACGTTTTGTTAATTCATTGGTTAATGGTCATTTGGGTTATTTCCACTTTTTGATTTCTATGAATAATACTGCTATGAACATTCATGTAAAAATTTTTGTGTGAGCATACTTTTCATTTCTGTTGGGTGTATACCTGGGAGTGTAACTGCTGGGTCATATGGTGATATCATGTTTAACTTTTAGATGAGCTGCCAGACTGTTTTCCAAAGTCACACACCTACTTTTTTTTTTTTTTTTTTTTTTTTGAGACAAGGTCTTACTCTATTACCCAGGCTGCAGTGTGCAGTGGCACAATCACAGCTCACTGCAGCCTCAACCTCTTGACTTCCAGCAATCCTCCAGCCTCAGCCTCCAGAGTAGCTGGGACTATAGGCACATGCCAACATGCCTGGCTAATTTTTGGTATTTTCTGTAGAGATGGGGTTTTGCCATGTTGTTCTCGCTGGTCTCAAACTTCTGGGTTCAAGTGATTCACCTGCCATGGCTTCCCAAAGTGCTGGGATCACAGCTACCAAGTCCGGCTGACACCAGCTACTCTTGACTCTGTTTCCCAAAACACTCCCACACACCACTGCTCCACAGCCCCAGCGGGACTATTACAGTGCCAAAACAGAAATGATGTCTCTGGAGCCCCAGGGCAAGTCAGCGGCAAACCAGGACCTAAGCCAAGAACTTAGGGGCCCAGATTCACCTTGCTGCCTTAGGCACCTGGACTTTTTAAATTACATTCTGGATACATGAGACATGGTATGAGGCATTGCCCCTGAGCATGGCAGCCCAGTGTCCAGCAGATGAATGGTGACCACCCTGGCCTATCTGAGCCTCCCAGACACCAGAGGCCCTGAGTCCCCTCCTCCACCCCTGTTGGCACACACACCCCATGTGGTCCCTGAGCTCTAGGCCAAAGGACAATGGCAGATATGATCATTTAAATGGCTACACTGTCCCAGATGGGTGGATAGTGTTTCTAGGGTGGAGGGGAGCCCTGGGAAGTTGCCTTCCCAGCCTGCGCTTCTCCTGCCAGAATTAGAGCCCAGCCTTGGATCCCAGCCTCCCAGGGGGAGGACCTAGCCCCATTCCTCACCCACATCAGACTCTCACCTTCTTGTGACCTTCATGTTCACCCAGTTCCTTACCCAGACCAGCATCTTTTCACTGCAAGCTCTCAGGCCCCTCTGATGCTATGTTAAAATGACCTTGAACTGAGACCTAACCTTGCTGAAACCCAGTTTTCTCATGTTTTCTGCCTATCCCATAGGGTGGTTGTAGAAGCAGCACAGGGTGGGAATTAGGGGCATGAGACTGGCAGTCAGACAAGGGTTGATTTGAAACAAGGTACCACCACTTCCTTACTAGCTCTGTGACCTGGGACAACTCACTTAGCCCTCTGAGCCTCTCTTTCATTCTCTGAGAAATGCAGACCCATATAAAGAGTACAGCAGCTGGCACAGCAAAAGGACTCAATGATAGCTGTGGTTATTGTTTTTACAGAGTGAAGGAGATGGGCATGAAAAGTGCCTACCATATAGCAGGTGCTTAGCACACAAGAGCTATGGTTTTTATCATCCCCTGTGTTTCTGTGGGTGAGTGGCACAGGGTTTGAGGGCCTGGGGGAGATGGCTTTGATTATCACCCAGAGCATCAGTGCAACCAGAAAGTGAACTCCAAGCACATGCAGACCAGTGGTCAGGGCAAGGGGAGCCAAGAGTGCGGGAAGCATTGGGACAGAGCCAACACTTCTGTAAGCTGAGTATGAAGAACAGAGTGAAACCAGTTGAGTGGGAAAGTCTCCAGTGAACGCCAGAGGCAGGGGTTTCTGAAGGCTGCAAGGCTTTTAGGCACTCAAATACCTGCTTTGTAAGCAGCCAGAGCTATTTAAAGAAACGTACTGAGCAGCCGCTTTGGGGATGCCTTAAGCTTCCTGGGCAGATAAGCCATGTCCCAGCAGGCTTTGGCAGTAAGTATCACGTGACCGTGCAAACAGACAGATAGCTGAATGTGAGCTAGGAAGCCCAGAAGCCAGCAGAGATCATGGCAGACTTCCTGGAGGAGCTGGCTTTATAGCATGCTGAGGTAGCCATGGGTAGGTCATTGATTTGAGAGGGAAGGAGGCACATAGGCAAGACTACAAAACTTGCTTCAGGGGGAGGAGCAAGAAGATGCATCTTCTTGAAAACATCAATACAATTTTTGTCTTATTCAAAGGGATGCATTTTCATTGTAAGAAATTTAACAGTAAGAAGTTGTGAAAAGGAGAAAATGAAAATAACAGTCTCCTATATTTTCAGTCTCTAGGGGTAACTAGTACGAAGATTTGAGTGTGCTTTCTTCTATGTTTTAAAAAAAACATATTACTTATGTTTTTCTTTTTGTTTGGTTTTGTTTTGCTTGCTTTGCTTTGGTTTTGTTTTCGTTTTTTTGAAACAGGATCTCTCTGTCACCCAGACTAGAGTGCAGGGGGGTGATCTTGGCTCACTGCAACCTCTGCCTCCTGGGTTCAAGGGATTCTCCTGCCACAGCCTCCTGAGTAGCTGGGATTACAGACACGTGCCACCATGCCTAATTTTTGTATTTTTGGTAAAGACAGGTTTTCACCATGTTGGCTAGACTGGTCTTGAACTCCCAAACTCAAGTGATCTGCCCACCTCGGCCTCCCAAAGTGTTGTGATTGCAGGCGTGAGTCACTGCACTTGGCCTTTTTTTTTTTTTAAAGAAACAAAAATAGACTCATATAATGTGACTGTTTGTGACCTACTTTTTTTTTTCTTTTGCCAGAGATAGAGTTTTACTTTATCACCCAGGCCGGAGTGCAGTGCCATGATCATAGCTCACTGTAACCTCAAACGCCTGGGCTCAAGTGATCCTCCTGCCTCGGCCTCCCAAATTACTAGGATTATAGGCATGTGCCACTGCACTAGGCCTGTTTGTGACCTACTTTTAAAAATGTATCATGAACTGTGTTCCCTGCCATTAAATATGCCTTTTCACCACTACTTAATGATTTTATAGTATTCTCTCGTGTGAATGGAACATAGTTTATTTAAGTAATTTTCTATTCTTGGATACTTAAGTGGCTTCCAATTTTTCAGTATTGTAAGCATCTTCTTAAATGAATATCCTTGTAGCTGAAACTCTGTGCACATCCTTAATTATGTCCTTGGGATACATTTCTAGAAAAGGAATGTTAGGATAAAGGATATGCAGATTTTAAAGAATCTTAATACGTTATTGTCGAATTGCTCCCCAGAAAGCTTGTATGGATTTATTCTCTTACTAGCAGAATATAGGGTGCTATTTTCTTAGCATTTGTACTGCCATTGGCTATGGTCTTTTCTCATCATGAATTTGATACATTAAAGACCAGAATTCATGAATTCAAAGTTCCTGAAATGTAAAATGGAAACGATAATAATGGTATGTATCATGGGTCTGTTGTGACAATCAAACCACATAGTAGAATATGCTTAAAAAGAAAACACAATTTGGAAGCCTTGTGAGTCAAGATTGAAAAGATAAGGTAGTTGGGAACCAGCTTTATAAAGTGCTTTGTTTATTTTCTCTTTAACTTCAAAATTAATAAATGCTTGTAAAAATTGAAACAATCCATAGTTGTGAGAATAAATGACCAAAGTATTCCTTTGATTCTTTCACAATGTCTTCCCTAGAAGTTAGATGTGTATCCTACCAGATCTTTCTTGATAGCTTTGCAAACTGTGTATGTATGTGTGTGTGTGTTTATATACAAAGTTTTGTTGTTTTACAAAATGGAATCCTGTCTCGAATATGTCTTTCATCTCAGAACATATGAATCTACCTTATTCTTTATCATTTCCATTCTGTAGTCGGATTCTGTAGTCAGATAAGCATGCATTATTTAATCTTACCCCAAGCAAAGAAGTAACAACACATCATCATACCCATTTCCTTGTATATTTGAGCTGGTGTTTCTGTAGCTTGGCTCCTAGCGGTAGAATGCTAGGTCAAAGTGGGTACACATTGTCATACTATTATATTGCTCTTCAAAGAGATTGCACTAATTTATTCTCCCAGCATCAGGGCGAGAGTGTGTGGAGGGCTGGGAACTGCCGACTCAGGGGAATGAGGGCAGCCCTTCAGTGCCTTGGCCTGGGTCAAAAAACAGCCCCTATCTCCCGTTTTCTCTTCTAACCCTAAAATTTCTGAAGGAAACCTGAAGTGAAGCCCAGACCTGTCTTCATCATAAGCTTCTTGCTGCCCTCCACTGTGAGGCAAACCACAAAGGAATCTTTTTCTTGTTAATTAACTGGGGTTTTATTAAACACCTTAGCAGCTAGCCAACTGCTCTGACCCAGCCATTCCTGGGAGACATTTTGATGAGGAATTTTGTGTTTTAATTTATACATCTTCAATGACAGCTTTTGTGTCAGAGTGTGAGCTTTATAATCAAATATTAAATTATCTGCGAGACACAGTTCTCCAACAACAAACCTTTCTAAGGTGCCAACTCTCTGCCAGGCACTAGTCTATGCTCTGGGGAGGTAAATGTGAGCGCCATGTTCCTGCCCTTAAGGACTCAGAGTGTAGCGGAGGAGCTGGAAACACGCACAAATAATGATGGCGAGGTGTGAACATTGTGTTATGAGACACAGGGACAGGACCAAAGTGCTCTCTCTTTGGGGAAGCAGAAAAGTGGACATTGAGCTGAATCTCAAAGGCTCAGAAAGCCTTTGCCAGGTGAAGAAGAGAGAAGTATTTTAGGCAAGGGGCACAGTGTGAATAAGGCCTTATATCTGAAAGAAAAACAGCAAGTCGGAGTGATGTGTTTAATACATTAGTCATGGCATCAGGAAGGGGAGGTATGGGGCATCCACAGGAGATGAGGCTGGAAAGGAAGGTTGAGGCAAAACCGCGAGGGCCTCAAATATCAGGACGATGAGCTTGAATTTTGTCCTGTAGATGATAGTGAGCCACTGAAGGTTGTAGGCAGAGGGGTGAAACAATCAGTTCCGTGTTTTGGAAAGATCACTCTGATGATATGTGGAGAGTGACTTACGAGAGGGCAGAGCTGAAGGCAGAAATGAATGGTAGGTTTTTAGTGAAAGCTATTAACTTTACTAAAATTATTTTAAAATTCTAATTAACTAACAAACATGGTTTTAAAATGTTTTGCCCAGCTCTGTGACAAGTGGTGGAGCAAAAAGCCAGGCGTAGAAAATGTACTTTCTTTACTCCCTGCTGCTGCAAGTTAGATTGGAAACAGAAAACACAGGTGAGGCTCATTGTAAGCAAAGAAACAAACATGAAAATAACAATGAGGTGCCAAATTCACCTAATATTTTGATACCCAGCTTGGCAAGAATGCCACAAAACAGGCATTTTTCCAATCGGTGATGGCTGTGTACATTGGAACAGTGTATGACAATATATATCAAAAGCCTCAAGAAAAACCTCTTCATGACTTGTTATATAGAAATGTTACTTCCAGGAAGTTACTGAGGATAATAGTAAAAAATGAAAAAAATTGAGGATAAAGATGTTTATTACTGTTTTTTGTGGGCAAAAACAAAGCAAAACTTGGAAGAAACCTACATGCCCAAGTTAGGACAATTATCACATAAATTAAGATATAAATGCATTTGTGCATACATAGGAAAGTAACTGGTGTGTGTATATATATATATATATATATATATATATATATATATATATATTTTTTTTTTTTTTTTTTAATGAGATGGAGTTTCGCTCTTCTTACCCAGGCTGGAGTGCAATGGCGTGATCTTGGCTCACCACAACCTCCGCCTCCTGGGCTCAGGCAATTCTCCTGCCTCAGCCTCCTGAGTAGCTGGGATTACAGGCACGCGCCACCACGCCCAGCTAGTTTTTTGTATTTTTAGTAGAGATGGGGTTTCACCATGTTGACCAGGATGGTCTCGATCTCTTGACCTCGTGATCCACCCGCCTCGGCCTCCCAAAGTGCTGGGATTACAGGCGTGAGCCACCGCGCCCGGCCGTGGTCTATAATTTAAAAGCAGTCTATAAAGCTACAAAGAACATAATCTTGTTTTGACTTTCTAAGTATGTGGTTTCTGTTTCTAAATATCTCTTTCTGAAAAACGAATCTACAGTGTGGCTGAGTATCTGATTAAATTTTATTTCTTATATTGTTATTTTCTAAATTTCCTGCAATGAACATACAGTGTTTTAATAGGTAGACAAAGCAATGAGATTATCTTTTAAGTTTAAAAAACGCAAAGGAAATCCATGACTGTAGAAATGACAGAAATGGGTATTAAACATAAAAAGCACGAGGCCGGATGCGGTGGCTCAAGCCTGTAATCCCAGCACTTTGGGAGGCCAAGGTGGGTGGATCACGAGGTCAAGAGATGGAGACCATCCTGGTCAACATGGTGAAACCCCGTCTCTACTAAAAATACAAAAAATATTAGCTGGGTATGGTGGCACGTGCCTGTAATCCCAGCTACTCAGGAGGCTGAGGCAGGAGAATTGCCTGAACCTAGAAGGCGGAGGTTGCGGTGAGCCGAGATCGCGCCATCGCACTCCAGCCTGGGTAACAAGAGCAAAACTCCGTCTCAAAAAAAAACGAAACAAAACAAAACAAAAACATAAAAAAGCACAACTTTGCTCATTATTACAATGCAAATTAAAACAGAGTTGTGATGTTATGTTTTAGCCTGTGAACTTTAGAAGAAGAAAACCTGCTGGTACACAATATGTACCAGCAACAATATGGTAAGAAAACAATTTGTATACTGCAAATGTGAGTATAATTCTGTTAAGACTTTCTGAAAAGCGATTTGGCAATCTATATTAGAATGCATTAAAATGTGTAATTTCTCAATGAAGTTTATTTTAAAGATTCGTAATTCTATTCCTCAGATATATTAAGGAAAAAGCTAAGGAATTATGTACAGGTATATGAGCAAGAAAATCTATCACAGCATTTTCTTAATACACTGGAAAAAAAAGTTGTTTGATGTTACAGAATTATACTTATGGATATGTAAGTATGTGCATAATATATTAGTAAAGTTTAAAATATAGATAAAAACTTGCTTTTGGTGTAATCCCTTTAAAAACTATTCATTTTTTTATATATACCAAATGCAGGTACATATATAAACATATGTGTATAGAGTCAGAGAAAGAGAGAATAATCAGCTATACAAAACAGATTTGCAAGATACACCTAAGTGCTAATATTTGTCATATCTGATTAGATAGGATTATTGCTATTTTAAAATGCCTTCAAAATAATCATCTCAAAACCAATTTCAGTACAGGCAAGGTGGCTCACACCCATAATCACAGCACTTTGGGAGTCAGAGGTGAGAAGATTGCCTGAGCCCAGGAGTTTGAGACCAGCCTGGGCAACATAGGGAGACTCTATCTCTACAAAAAATTTTTAAAATTAACTGGGTGTAGTGGCACCATCTGTGGTCCCAGCTACTTGGAAGGCTAAGGTGGGAGGATCTCTTGAGCCCTGGAGGTCAAGGCTGCAGGAAGCTGTGATCACACCACTGCACTTCAGCCTACGTGACAAAGTGAGACCCTGTCTCAAAAAAAAAAAAAAAAAAAAAAAAAAAAAAAGACAATAAAAACATTTAAATAGAGATTTTTTTAAAAAAAAAAGCAACCCACCAGTTAACAGGCTGACTGAGTACTCAGAAGTGAGTGCTATTAGAGGTTTTGCAGAATTCGCCTGTAGGAGTGGGCTATAAGAGCTTCCCTGATGACTGAGAATTTCCCTACTCTCTTGGTCCATGGGAAAAACACTTCATTTGCCTGCATCCTGGGTACCAGCCCAACCAGATCAGCTATTCCATAGCAGGATAGGGAGGCTGGAAGAGGCCTAGACCACAAGGGCTGGCCTGAGGCTAAGGGCTGGGCCCAGTGCAGACTGGCATGATAGGACCCATTGAAATCACTCAGCCCACTTCTCCCTGGTTCCACCCCCGCCCCAACACTGCATTCTAGCATTCAGAGCTTCTTTCAGTTTCTCAGTTGAAATTTACATTTTCTTGCCCCAGAGCCTTAGGTCCCTTCTCCCTAAAATAGTCTTCCTTTTCTGCTCCCCCTTCACCTGCCCACTTCTGCTTCATATTTCATCTTAAAAGTAACTCTTGGAGATGATGGTTATACTTATTTATTTATTTATTTATTTATTTGAGACGGAGTTTCACTCTTGTTACCCAGGCTGGAGTGCAATGGCACGATCTCGGCTCACCGCAATCTCCGCCTCCTGGGTTCAGGCAATTCTCCTGCCTCAGCCTCCTGAGTAGCTGGGATTACAGGCACACGCCACCATGCCCAGCTGATTTTTTGTATTTTTAGTAGAGACGGGGTTTCACCATGTTGACCAGGATGGTCTCGATCTCTTGACCTTGTGATCCACCCGCCTCGGCCTCCCAAAGTGCTGGGATTACAGGTTTGAGCCACCGCGCCCGGTCGATGGTTATACTTATTAACTTGATTGTGGTGATGGTTTTATGGATGTATACATATGTAAAAAAAAATCACACTGTAGACATTCAATATATGTGCAGTTTATTGCATATTAATTTTACTTCAACAAAGCTGTATAAAGAAGTCACTTGCCCAGTAAGGCAGGTCTTGAGCTCCCCTATCCCTATCCACAAACCCTCAAAACCTTCTTAGCCTTCTCTAATATAAATCATGAGAATGGGTAAATTATTGAGGTACAGCATGGTGATGAATGAATGAGTGAGGGCAGAGGATGTTCAGTCTATGGACAGAGAACAATGACCCTTGGTCACAGACCAAGTAAAGAGCCATATAAACTCCAGAAGTGAGAAGGGGACCAGTCTGGAGAGAATCTGGAGATGGCATCTGAACAAGTTTAAGGAAGGAGTCAAAAGTTGGAAGTCAAGCTTGAATCTGGGTGTCTCATCTTTTGGAGAGGGCAGGTACCCTGACTCGGTTTCCCCAGTCTGAAAATTGAAAAAAATGCCTTATTATTGTTGAGGATTAAATAAGTTAATATGTGTAAAGGACTTCAAACAGTGCTTGACCTATTGGAGGTGCTACATGTTCATATTGGCCTTATTTGACTGCGACTAGTATGGTGATCAGTTGGTTGGTGGCCTTTGGTATAAACCTTTTGTTAATGTGGATTCAGGTTGATAGTGGATGGCTTAGGTTATCCCCTTGCCCTAATAGACCCATCTTATCCTCTGTACCCTTTCTTCCAGCTATTGCTATTGGACACACTCCACCTCTTAACCTTTCCCGAAATGCATGAAATCCCTGTCGATCTCTCTACATTCTCTGCAAAACTGTCTTTCTAAAGCCTCCTCTCTCTTAACAACAGAGAGGCACATATGTTGCACCTTATGCTTCTATTTAGAGTTGGGGATTTGAAAAGGGAGTGTGCACATCTGGATGAGCATTTCTGCATGCCTGTGTGAGCCAGTGGTTGTGAACACATGTTTTTGCATATGTGATTGCATGAACACATGTGATTGTGCATTTACACATGTTCAAGCCTGAACACACAGATAAACTTGCATTCAGAGTGCATACACACACTTGTGAGCATGCATATGTGTGTTTGTGTGTGTTGTGGTAGCATTTATTTTCATGTGCATTTAGGTTCATGTGTATGTTTGTCCCTGTGTGCTTTTGTGTATCTGTGTGCATATGATGTGAGCTTGTCTTCCTTCACACCCCAGGAGGCACCAAAGCAAGTGCAAACTACAAGGAACAAAGGAATAATCTGCATAATTTAGCCTTTGATCTCTGCCACCCCTGAATCCTCCCTTGCTCTCACTCCAGCTGCCAAGCTGTTTCCTAGCCCAGTGGACTCCATCTTTGAGCTTTGTCTTCCAGAAGCCTCAGACTCTCCTTGCTACCCCACAAGGGGAACAGGGCTATGAAAGGGTAATGAGCATTTACTGAGCACCCATGTTGCATCAGGTACCTGAACCAGATACTTTTCATACACTCTCACACCTTCACAGCAATCCTGTGAAGTATAACAATTGTCCTCACTTGACATTTGAGGAAGCTGACAATCAGGGGGATTAGCTATTTGCCTGAGTGATGGGGTCAGAATTTGAGCTGAAAGCCTCTGCTTCCATTCATCAGTGTCTTCCTGGAGTATGCCCAGCTGCTAGGTATTGAAAGTTAAAGCTGCAGCCAGAGCTCCTGGGAGGTGCAGGAGTTCTGTCCTGGGAGATGCAGACAGTCTGATGTGGAGAGAAAGGGGATGTGAACAGGGAATTGGTAGAGATCCCAGAGGGTTGTACTTGCTCAACTTTCGTAAGGAGAATAGGATAGAGAAATCCTAGGTGTTTTGTGTTGTCCACAATGGAATGGGCAGAACAAGGGATGAACCAGTCAGTAGCAGAAACAGTAGAGATGAAAAAGCACCACTGTCACCTCTGTCTTCAGGACCACGGACAGATCACATCAACTGCCAAGGATCAGTTTTCTCATCTGTAAAATGTGCGCAGGGGTAGTGTTTTTTTGTTTTTGTTTGTTTTTACAAGCTTATTGTTAAAAGTAGTATTTGTGGATTTCTTATGGTGCTGACTCATGTAACCTAATGATAACTTTATAAGATAGTTAATATTGTTGTCTCCACATGAGGACATTGAGACTCAGAGAGGTTACATTGCTTGCCTAAGTGGCAGAGCAGGACACAAACCTGGAGGCTGTCTAACTGCAAAGCCTCCCCAGTCTTCCCTGTAGAGAATTTGGAGATGGCATCTGAACAAGTTTAGGGAAGGAGTCAAAAGTTGGAAGTCAAGCTTGAATATGGGTGTCTCATCTTTTGGAGAGGGCAGGCACCCTGATTCAGAGAGGTTTTAAGGTTTAGAGTGTGTAAAATACTAGGAACATAGCAGACAGCCAATAAATAATAGCTAATAATAATTATAAGGTAATAAAAATTAAAATGTTTTAATTTTAAATTGTTTTACTGAGGGTTACAGTAGCATTAATTATTCAGGTGTCGAAATTGCTGGTAAATCCCACACTGTTAGTGATTGTTTTTAGAACAAGTGCAGCTTTCCTCAGGGAGGACTGTGTTGTCTGTTTTTGATCACCTGAGACAGCCAACCAGACTCAAAGCCCAGCGAGCACTTTTTAGCTGTGCAGCTCTGAGCGACCTAACTACTCAGGGCCTCATTTCTTTAGGTAAAACATGAGGATAAAAATGGTACTAACCAGTTCCTCAAAAGGTTAAACATGGAGTTACCACATGACCCAGCAATCCTACTTCTAGTTATAGTATCAAGAAAATTGAAAACACAGGCCCACACAAAAACTTGTCCTCAAATGAATCACTCATAATAGCAGCATCATTTATAGTAGCCAAAAGGTGGGAAGAGCCCAGATCTCTACCAACTGAGGAATGAATAAGAGAATGTGGCATACACATACAATGAAATATTATCCAGCCATTAAAATGAATGAAGTCTGTTTAAACCACCATGAGATACCACCTTATACCTATTGGTATGGGTATAATTTTTTTTTTTTTTTTGAGGCGAAGTCTCACTCTGTCACCAGGCTGGAGTGCAGTGGCACGATCTCAGCTCACTGCAACCTCCACCTCCCGGGTTCAAGCGATTCTCCTGCCTCAGCCTTCCCAGTAGCTGGGACTACAGGCACACACCACCACACCCAACTAATTTTTGTATTTTTAGTAGAGACAGGGTTTCACCATGTTGGCCAAGATGGTCTCAATCTCTTGACCTTGTAATCCGCCCATCTCAACCTCCCAAGGTGCTGGAATTACAAGCATGAGCCACCACGCCTAGCCAGCTACAATTTTTTTTTTTTAATGGAAAAATAGTGGTGAGCATGTAGAGAAATCAGAACCCTCATGGGGGCTAGGCACGGTGGCTCACACCTGTAATCCCAGCACTTTGGGAGGCCAAGGCAGGTGGATTGCTTGAGGTCAGGAGTTCGAGATCAGCCTGACCAACATAGTAAAACCCCAACTCTACCAAAAAATACAAAAATTAGCCAGGAGTGGTGGCACGTGTCTGTGGTCTCAGCTACTTGGGGGCTGAGACACAAGAATTGCTGGCTGGGTGCAGTGGTTCATGCCTAAAATCCCAGCACTTTGGGAAGCTGAGGCGGGTGGATTACCTGAGGTCAGGAGTTCAAGACCAGCCTGGCCAACATGATGAAACCTTGTCTCTACTAAAAATACCCCAAAAAATAAAAATAAAAATAAAAATAAAAAAAAGCTAGGCATGGTGGCAGGCACCTGTAGTCCCAGCTACACTGGAGGCTAAGGCAGGAGAATCACTTGAACCTGGGAAGCGGCAGTTGTGGTGAGCCGCAATTACACCACTGCTCTCCAGCTTGGGTGACAGAGCAAGACTCAGTCTCAAAAAAAAAAAAAAAACAGAACCCACATGCATTGGTGGTAGGAATGTAAACTGATGTAGCCGCTGTACAAGAGGGTGTGGCAGTTCCTCCAGAAGTTAAGTATAGAGCTACCATATGACCCAGCAATTCCACTCCTAGGCATATATCCAGAAGAATTAAAATCAGGGACTCGGCCAGGATTGGTGGTTTACACCTGTAATCCCAGTGTTCTGGGAGGCCAAGGTGGGAGGATCATGAGGTCACGAGTTTGAGAACAGCCTGGCCAGCTTGGTGAAACCCTGTCTCTACTAAAAATACAAAAATTAGCCGGGAATGGTAGTACATGCCTATAGTCCCAGCTACTTGGGAGGCTGAGGCAGGAGAATCACTTGAACCTGGGAGGCAGAGGTTGCAGTGAGCTGAAATCATGCCACTGCACTCCAACCTGGGCAACAAAGTGAAACTCCATCTCAAAAAGAAAAAAGAAAAGAAATCAGGGACCTGAACAGATAAATGTGACCAGTGGTTCACAGCAGCATTAGTCACAACAGCCAAAATGTGGAAATTACCAATGCATCTGTCAGCAGGTGAGCGGATAAACAAAATGCATCATAGGCATGCAATGGAATATTATTCAGTCACGAAAATGAATGAGATTTTGACACATGCTACGATGTGGAAAGAACTTGAAACATTATATGAAGTGAAATAAACCAAACCCAAAGAACATACAAGTATTGTATGATTTCACTTGTGTGAAGTACCTAAAATAGGTAACTTCTGGCCAGGCGCAGTGGCTCATGCCCATAATCCTAAGCATGTTGGGAGGCTGAAGTGGGTAGATCACCTGAGGTCAGGAGTTTGAGACCAGCCTGGCCAACATGGTGAAACTGTCTCTACTAAAAATACAAAATTAGCCAGGCATGGTGGCGGGTGCCTATAAACCCAGCTACTCTGGAGGCTGAGGCAGGAGGATCACTTGAATCCGGAGGTGGAGGTTGCCGTGCGCCAAAATCATGCCACTGCACTCCCGCCTGGGCAAAAAGAACAAAATTCCATCTCAAACAAAAACAAAAACTAATAGGCAACTTCCTAGAGACACAAAATAGTAACAGATGTTACCAGGGGCAGTGGGGAGGGTGGGATGGGAAGTTACTGTTTAATTGTTGCCGAGTTTATGTTAGAGATTATGAAAAAGTTTTGGGTATGAATAGTGGTAATGGTTACATAACATTTTGAATGTGTTTAATGCTGCAGAATTGTACACTTACAAATGGTAAAAATGATGAATACTTCATATAATTTGCTACAATTAAAAAAAAAAAAACAGGCTGGGCACAGTGACTCATGCCTATAATCCCAGCACTTTGGGAGGCCGAGGCGGGCAGATTGCCTGAGGTCAGGAGTTCAAGACCAGTAGTCTGGCCAACATAGTGAAACCCTGTCTCTAGTGGAAAAAAAAGAAAAAAAAAAAAGTAACCAGGGTTGGTGGCATGCACCTTTAATCCCAGCTACTTGGGAGGCAGAGGCAGGGGAATTGCTTGAACCTGGGAAGGGGAGGTTGCAGTGAGCCAACATTGCACCACTGCACTCCAGCCTGGGTGACAGAAAGAGACTGTCTCGAAAACACACACACACACACACACACACACACACACACACACAACATGGATGAATCTTGAAAACATTATTCTGAGTGAAAAAGGACAATCATAAAAGACCACGTATTTTATAATTCCATTTATATAAAATGTTCAGAATAAGCAAATCCATAGAAACAGAAAGTGGATTCATGGTTGCCAAGGGGTCGGGGGAGGGGAGAATGGAAAATGAAGGCTAATTAACAGGCACAGGATTTCTATATGGGGCCCTATATGGGGTGATGAAAATATTCTGGAATTAAATAGTGGTGATGGTTACTCAATCCTGTGAATATTCTAAAATCCACTGTCACAGAGTGAATTTTTTAGTAAGTAAATTATATCTCAATTTAGAAAAGTTTTACCTCCTGACCCTTACTGCGGTTCCGGCAGCTGACAGCGCTGGGATCTGGGTAGACGGTATGGGTTGGTCTCAGGATTTGTTCCGCTACTTGTGGAGGTCGCTGTCAAAGGAAGTGAAGGAGCACGTGGGCACGGACCAGTTCGGGAACAAATACTATTATATCGCAGGGTACAAGAACTGGAGAGGACAAACTATTCGAGAGAAAAGAATTGTAGAAGCAGTAAAAAAGCAAGAAGTAGACTATGAATCAGGGGATATTCCAACAGAATGGGAAGCTTGGATTAGAAGAAAAAGAAAGACTCCACCTACTATGGAGGAAATACTAAAGAATGAAAAATACAGAGAAGAAATCAAAATAAAAAGCCAAGAGTTTTATGAAAAAGAAAAACTCCTTAGTAAAGAGACAAATGAAGAACTCTTGACTCCACCAGTTGACACTCACATTAAAGGGCATGCCTCTGCTCCATACTTGGGAAAGGAAGAACCCTCAGTGGCTCCCAGCAGCACTGGTAAAACCTATCAGCCAGGATCCTGGATGCCACAAGATGGCAAGAGCCCCAGTCAATGAATGCATCATGGTCAAATCTTTTCATGTATGTGAGTGTAACTATTTTAACAAATAAATCAAAAGTGAATTGCCTTGTAAAAAAAAGAAAGAAAAGTTTTACTTCCTAGGGTTGTTGTGAAGTTTAAATGACAAAATTTATATAAATCCCCTAGCACAGAGCCTGCCTTGTAGTAATGACTCATTAAAAGCTAAGTAACTCAAATAAAAGTTATCTGTTATGAATATTATTACCATTGCTATTATTATTATTACTCTTATCATTACTATTAGTAGCTGGTGATTTTTGACTGTTCACCTCTCCAGAGCTTCAGACCTCTCACCTGCAAGCAGGCAATAATAAGACTTTAATTATTTAGGGTTTCATAGTCACCAGCAACAGAAACCTACTCTGGCTCATGAGTCAAGAAGGGGATTAATCACAAGCCTGGGTTGTAGATGACCGAATTAAAGGGACAAACGATAAGAACTAGAGTCAGAAAGAAAAGGCCCAAGGGAGAGAATCAGCAGAAAAGTCTAGCTGAGAAGCCACGGAGTGACTACAGAAGCAAGTGGTTCCGCATCAGGCTATGTTCAAATCTGGCTATGCCCATAAACCTGCCTGAACTTGTTCTGTTGTCTCGATTGCTCCACTGTTAGATAGGGAAGACAGGGAGTATATCAGGGCCTCCTTGAAAGAACTGTTTGCAGGATGAAATGAATTAATATATGTACAACACTTACGGTACTCACCCTTGTAAATTCCCAATAAATATCATTGTTACCATCATTGTCAGGGCTTTGTCCCTGGGATAATTCAACTCTACCCATTTTTTTTTCTGATGACGTATAGTTCTATTCAAGGTTCAAATCCCTGAAGACTGTGATAAACACCTCTTGCCCAGAGAACAGTAGGGCACCTTGATTGACAGCCCTGCTAAGACCAAAAATATGGGGACCTGGAGGATGATACCTGGAAGAGAATCCAGAAGAAGGGGAGGGGTGCTTAATAGCACAACAAACCCAGGCCCCCTGCAAATCCCCTCACACCATGTTGTTAGGAGGATTAGAGATAATATGTGCAAGGAGCCTGGCATGCCGTCGCCCTTAATTACTCAGATCCTTATTCTCAGCTTTCTTTATTATGGGGTTATGGGTTTTGTTGTTGTTTTTTTGTTTATTTTTTTGGTACGAAGTCACCCTGTCACCAGGCTGGAATGCGGTGGCATGATCTCAGCTCACTGAAACCTCCGCCACCCGCATTTCAGCAATTCTCCTGCCTCAGCCTCCTGAAGTGCCCAGCCAGAGTTTTTTTTTTATTACCATTGCAATATAAGTTTGAGAAGAATTGCAAAAGGCTTCAAATGCCATCTTAAGACATCTGCACTTTCCATGCCTGTAATTCCAGCACTTTGGGAGGCTGAGGCAGGCGGAGCACAAGGTCAGGAGATTGAGACCATCCTGGCCAATACAGTGAAACCCTGTCTCTACTAAAAATACAAGAAATTAGCTGGGCCTGGTGGCCCGTGCCTGTAGTCCCAGCTACTCAGGAGGCTGAGGCAGGAGAATTGCTTGAACCCAGGAGGTGGATGTTGCAGTGAGCCAAGATCATGCCACTGCACTTCAGCCTGGCAACAGAGTGAAACTCCATTTCAAAAAGAAAAAAAAAAAAGACAGACATCTGAACTTTATTCTGGGAAACAAGAAGAAAGGACTATCTCCTGACTACCCCATGGGATGCTCCGAGTCCCTGAGGATGGTAGTGTCCTTTCCCCATGGTCACACAGCTCTATCCTCTCCCAGCTGTGTGACTGTGACCCTAGGCAACTGACCTAACATCTCGGCCTCAGCTTCCCTGTGCATAAAATATGATCACATTTTGGGTTGCTGTGGAGCTTAAATGAGATAGTATTTTGAGGTAGTATTTGCAAAGTACTTAGAGCAGTGGTAAGTGCTCAATAAGTTGTAGCAGTTACGGTACATAAAATGAAGTGAAAAAGCTCCACCTCACCAGGTTAATGGGAAGATCAATTGGGATCAAAGCAGTTACAGCACTTTGCACATGGAAATATGCCACATCCCGGAAAGATTTTTTTTTTTAATTGTGATCACTGCTGGCAATAAGAAACACCTTTAGTGAAATTACTAGTTTTTCATAAAATAAAGAAGCATTATATGCACACATTTAATAATAAGGTAGAATCTGATTCAGAAACATGAGACTATGGAAAGGGTGAGTCTAACATTGAGGAAATAAAATATTGATAAATTGATGTTTCAATGTTCTCATAGTGTCTATTACCAATTTCCCAAAACTTAGAACACAATATCGCTTACTTAATGCTAAAAGGGCACACAGCATAATTTAATCTTTCCTTGAAGCTTTTGAATTTCCTTGAAGGCAAGATCAGCAAATTTAAAATACACTTTTGGATCCTCTAGCTGAATGGTTCTCAACCCTGGCTATATATTAGCATCCACTGGGGAGCTTTTTAAAAAATACCATTGCCCGGGTCCCATTTCAGACCAATTAAATGAGTGTCTGGGGGTGGAGCCCAGTAAGTGGAATGTTCTGAAGCTCCACAGGTAAATTGCTCCTCCCAATAGGGGCCTAAGTCACTGAGGGCACCATGATACGGAAGATGAGGCAGAAGAGGTCTGCAGGGGCTGGGCCACAGAAGGTTTCATACATTACAATTCAGAGGCTCACTGTTATCACATGAAATGTGGAACTACTTCCTGTAATCCCAGCCACTCAAGAGGCTGAGGTGGGAGAATCACTTGAGGCCAAGAGTTCAAGCTCAGCCTGGGCAAAATAGCGAGACATCCATTTCAACAAAAACAACTTCTTGAGTCCAGCCAATCCCGCCACTGCACTCTAGCCTGGGAGACAGAGCAAGACCCTGTCTCTAAACAAAATTAAAAAAAAAAAAAAAAAAAAAGAGAGCCACTGAAGATTTTTAGCAAAATTTTTAATCCAGTGAGAGTTCAAGTTAGAATGACCATTCTGGTGACCTGTGGTGGTGCACTGAAGTTGGTAAGATTGGAGAAAGAAAAGCTAGAGTGGGGGCTACTGCAGCTATCCAGATTGTATCAGTTATTTTTACTGTGAAACAAAACAGCCCCAAAGCCTAACTGGTTTAAAAAATGATTCATTGTTTCTCACCATTCTGTGGAATGCCTGGGCAGCTCTTAAAGGTCTCTTCTGTGCTCCTCAGACAGCTGCTTTCAGCTGGCGGAGTGGCTGGGGGCTGGGCTCACTGGCAATGGCTGCACCTCTCAAGCACAGTCTTTCATCTTTGACTTCTTCTCAGCATGGAGGACTCAGAACAGTGTTCTAAGAGAGAGGAGGTAGAAATCGCATGGATTCTTATTTACTTATTTATTTTTAAATTTTTTAAAAATTGAGATGGAGCCTTATTCTGTGGCCTAGGCTAGAGCGCAGTGGCATGATCTCAGCTTACTGCAATCTCCCAGGTTCATGCCTCCTGGGTTCAAGCAATTCTCCTACCTCAGCCTCTCAAGTAGCTGGGATTACAGGTGCAAGCCACCATGTCCAGCTAATTTTTGTGTTTTTAGCGGAGATGGGGTTTCATCATGCTGGCCAAGCTGGTCCCAAACTCCTGATTTCAAGTGATGCACCTGCCTCGGCCTCCCAAAGTGCTGGGATTATAGGCATGAGCCACTGCACCTGGCCTCTTATTTATTTTTGAGGCCGGGTCTTGCTCTATTGCCCAGTGGTGTGATCATGGCTCACTGCAGCCTTGAACTCCTGGGCTCAAGTGATCTCAAGTAGCTGGGACCGTAGATGCATGATATGGCACCTGGCTAATCTTTAAATATTTTTTGTAGGGCAGGCAGGTCTCAAACTCCTGCGCTCAAGCAATCCTTCCACCTTAGCTTTCCAAATTATTGAGATTACAGGTGTGAGCCATTGGGTGTGGCCCAAGGATTTGTAAGGATTTCCTTGGAAGTCATGTAATAATCACTTCTGCTTCATTCTGTTGGCTAGAGCAGATCACAAGATCAGCCCAGACTCAGTGGGTAGGTAGGGAAATAAGCTCTACTTCTTTTTTTTTGAGACAGTCTCGCTCTGTGGCTCAGGCTGGAGTACAGTGGTGTGATCTCCACTCACTGCAACCTCTGCCTCCCAGGTTCAAGCGATTCTCCTGCCTCAGCCTCCCGTGTAGCTAGGATTACAGGCATGTGCCACCACTCCCAGCTAATTTTAAAATTTTTTTAGTAGAGACAGGTTTCGTCATGTTGACCAGGCTGGTCTTGGACTCCTGGCCTCAAGCGACCCACCTGCCTTGGCCTCCCAAACTGTTGCGATTACAGGATAGGAGGTAAGGCAATGTCACATTGCAGAGGGATGTGCATTTGGTAGGAGGAATTTTTGGCCATATTTTGAGATCTACTACACTGATGGAAGATGCTGAAGCCTGGCCTAGGGCAGGGACAGAAGAAAGACATGGACTCATTCAGTCAGATATTCAGGTAGTCATTCATTCAATAAGTATTTATTGACTCCTGGATAGCAGGCACTTTTCTAGGCATTGGGGAGAAAGCTGTAAATGACAATGCTCTTGTGGTACTAATGATCTAGGAGGTGAATGAGACACGCATAAGAAGCAAATCAAGGCTGGGTGCTGTGGCTCTTGCCTATAATCCCAGCACTTTGGGAGGCTGAGGCAGGCAGATCACCTGAGGTCAGGAGTTCAAGGCCAGCTTGGCCAACATGCAACCCAGTCTCTACTAAAAATACAAAAATTAGCCAGATTACACGTGGTGATGTGCACGTGTAATCCCAGCTACTCAGGGGTCTGAGGCAGGAGAACTCTTGAACCCAGGAGGCAGAGGTTGCAGTGAGCCAAGATGGCGCCACTGCACTCCAGCCTGGTTGAAAGAGCAAGACTCCATGTCAAAAATAATAAATAAGTAAATAAATAGCAAATCAATATACCATACAATGTGAAATTCATACATGCTTATGAAGAAACATGAAGCAGGCTAAGGAATTAGAGAGTGCTGTTTTAGATGGGGTGTTTCTACTCGAAGGCCTCTTTGAGTAAGTAGAATCTGAGCGAAAACCTGAATGAAGTGAAGGAGTGAAGACCTGAACATTCTTTCCCAATCTCCAAAGTCCTGCGTAGAAAACAATGTTCAGTGCAAAGAGAACAAAGTACAAAGGCCCTGAGGCAGGAGTGGGCTTCACCTGTTTGAGAAACAGCAAGGAGTTCCATGTGGTTGGGGCACACTGAGAACGGGAGAGAGTAAGAGATGATGAGGTGGGAGAGGCAGGAAACAGGGGGGGACCATGATAAGGATTCTGTACTTTATTTCATTTTATAGGGAGAAGCCATTGGCACATTGTTTGTGGGATCACTCCTGATCCTTTCTTTTGAAAGACATTCTAGTGACTGGGTTGAAAAATATTGAAAGCAGCGAGACCAATTAAGTGGTTATTGTTTGAGGCTGAGTGTAGTGGCTCACGCCTGTAATCCTAGCACTTTGGGAGGCCAAGGTGGGTGGATCATGTGAGGTCAGGAGTTCGAGACTAGCCAGGTAACATGATGAAACCCCATCTCTACAAAAAGATACAAAAATTAGTTGGGTGTGGTGACATGTGCTTGTAGTCTTAGCTACTAAGGAGGCTGAGGTGGCAAGATTGCTTGAGCCCAGGAGGTCGAGACTGCAGTGAACTGGGATCACACCACTGTACTCCAGCCTAAGCACAACAGAGTGAGAGCCTGTCTCAAAAAAAAAAAAAGAAAAGAAAAGAGGTTATTGTTTGGCAACAGTTGTAGCAGGGAAAGTGGTGAGTGAAGATTAGATTCTAGGTGTATTTTGAAGGCAGACCAGTAGAATTTCCTGAAATACTGAATGTAGAGCGTGGAGAAGAAAAGATTAAAGAGGCTAGTCATGGTGGTTCATGCCTGTAATCCCAGCACTTTGGGAAGCCGAGGCAGGCAGATCACCCAAGGTCAGGAGTTCAAGACCAGCCTGGTCAACATGGTAAAACCCCATGTCTACTAAAAGTACAAAAATTAGCCTGGCGTGGTGGCGCACACACATAACCCCAGGTACCAGGGAAGCTAGAGAATAGCTTGAACCTGGGAGGCGGAGGTTGCAGGGAGCCAAGATCGTGCCACTGCACTCTAGCCTGGGCAACAGAGCAAGACTCTGTCTCAAAAAAAAGAAAAAAAAAAAAAAAAAAAAAAAAGGATTAAAGAGAATTTCAAAGCGTTTGGCTTGAGCAACTGGGTGAACTGTGGTGCCCTTTACGAAGATATGGAGGACTCTTGTGAAGAAGTAGTGAATCACAAGTTTGGTATCAAGTTTGAGATGCTTTTTAGATCTCCAAGTTAAGATGCTGAGTAGCGCTTAGCCACTGAGCCTGGAGTTCAGATTGGGAAAGCAGATAGAAATTTGAGTATTGTTGATGGTTATATCAAATCATGAGACTGGATGGATCACAGAGAGTGAGTTTGATAGTGGGGCTGTCTGGGGGCTGAACCTTGGGGCACTCCAACATTAGAGGTAGGGATGACAGGGAGGATCACCTGACCCCTTCACAGCCACAGAGACTGAGAAGGCGTGGCCGGTGAGGTGGATGAGGAGGGGCTGTGGAGTCCTGGTTACCCAGGAAGAAACTGTTTCCAGCAGAGAGGGATTAATGGTGTTGACAGCTACTGAGTCAGGTAAGCTGAGGCCAAGACCTAACTGACTGTTTTGAGGTGGCAACATGGAAATCACTGGCGAACTTGACAAGATTAAATGAGTGGGCAGAGTAGAGTGGGTTGAGCAGAGAATAGAATAATTACAGACAAATGAGGCTCGTGTGTGTGTGTGTGTGTGTGTGTGTGTGTGTGTGCTTGTGTTTAACTGGGAGAAGCACAGAGTATTTGTACATTGGTGGAAATAGAAAGGGTAAATTATCAATGACGGACGAGAAAGGAGGACAAATGCAGGAACAAAGGGCATGGGATCTGGTGGACACAGGGAGCAGCTGGCCTTAGGTAGCGTGAGGACAGTTCTTCCACTGTAAAGGAGTGAGGGCACAGCATATGAGTTCAGAGGCAGGTAGACTGAAAGACTTGGCAGTAGAAGGGTGTGGAGAGCGTCAGAAACCTTTTGGAAAGTAGAACGAGAGATGAAAGCAGTCGCTTCAGGATTTAAAGCATCTCCCGCTGAGCCTGGAGACCATCTCTTATCAACAACCTTTGCCAATGCTTTCCTTGTGCCAGGCCCAGTGCCAGGCGGAGGGGTTCACAGATGACTCACCCAGTGTCCCTGCTGGTGAGAAGCTCACAGCCTAGGCAGGGAGACAGACCTGCAAACTGACAACTTCAATATGATGCGCTAATAATAAAGACATGTACAAAGTGTTTTGAGAACAAAGAGGCAGTGAGAAACTCTGCCTGGAGGGGTCAGAGAAAGCTCCACAGAGGTGACATTTAAATTAGGCTTCAAGGAAGACAAGAACATTATCAAGCTTGGTAGAGGAGGAAGGTCACCAGAGGAGGAAGGTCATTCAAGGTGGAAAGAATAGTGTGTGAAAGCCACAGAGATGAGAAAGAACCTTCCATGTTTTCTCTCTGCTCCACCTGCCTCTTTTCTTCTTTCTGCTCCCCTGCCTCCCATTTCCCAAGCTGTCATCTCTCAGGCTTCTTAGTTCAAGAGAAAATTTTTCTTTTGGGGAAGTTTAATAAACTTCCGTTCAGCCTGTACTGAGTCATGACAAAGGTGTGTTTCACACTTAAACAAACGTCTCAGATGTTATTTTTTGCACTTGAAGAACGAGCTATTTTTAAAGAAATTCAAACTCACTGGGACCCAGCAAGGACGATTTCTGTGACCTGTTTTAAAGAAGTGAGCTTTGCAAAGGAGCATAGTGACCAGCAGCAGCAGAATCAGAAGACCTGGCAATTCTTTCCTTTCAGTGTTCAGTGAGCCTCTGAGCAGTTTCACCTTACAAAGTTGCTCGTTTTATCTGGGCTATCTGGCCTTCTGGAAAACTCTCAGGGAGTTTGCAAAAATTAGCCAATAACAGAACGAGGGGAGATGAGGACATCACTCTCCCGGAGTTGGACTGAGATAATGATGGGAGGGATGACAAGAGAATAGATTTGAGAGAGGTTTAAAAGGCGGAATGAACAGAGGGGGAAAAGCAACTCCCTGTGCTTCAGAATTGTCACCACACGTCTATAGACCTTGTCTCCTCTCTGTAAGGACCATCGGTTCCTTCCTTTTCTGTACATGCATAGAACTCCCTCACTGAGTCTGTTCCTCTACCCTCCTTGAATCTGGGCTGAGTCTGTGACTACTTCAACCAACAAAACTTAGGGAAAGTGACACAGGGCTAGTCCTAGGGATTAGTTTAAGCAGTTTGTCAGCTATTGCTGTAAGAAGCTCAAGACATATGAAGAAGCTACATGTAGGTGGTCCATTGGATGTTTTAGCTATATTACCTTGAAATACAGTTTATAATGGAAGGCGGGATAAATCCTTAACTTTTTTTTCTCTTAGAAAACCCTCCAGGTTTTATTAAATTTCCAGGAGAGTATTAAATGCCCTTTCCTAAGGTAATTCCTTGCTTTCCCTTTTTTTTTTTTTTTTTTTTTTGACAGAGTGTCACTCTTTTTGCCCAGGCTGGAGTACAATGGTCGGATCATGGCTCACTGCCACCTCTGCCTCCCATGTTCAAGTGATTCTCCTCCCTCAGCCTCCCAAGTAGCTGGGATTACAGGTGCCTGCCACCATGACCATCTAACTTTTATATTTTTAGTAGAGATGGGGTTTCACCATGCTGGCCAGGCTGGTCTCGAACTCCTGACCTGAGGTAATCCACCTGCTTTGGCTTCCTCAAGTGCTGAAATTACAGGTGTGAGACACTGCACCCGGCCTTCTTATACGTTTTATGTATAAGAGAATATGTAATGAGCTATTTCTCCAAAAAGCCCTGGCCCATTTCTGTGTGGAATGGCATTTAGAGATTTCACTCTGTGCCTGCTGGGGGTACATATTGCTACTGGGTTGCTATTGCTTCTTGGCCTTTAAAGTGTATGGAGCTAGAGATATATATATATTTTTTAATAAGGGGAAAATTACTAAGTGGTGCTGATATTTCTAAGTCAAATTTAAGATGATAAGTTTTATGCTTAGCTGCTTTGAGGTCACATTTGTATCCCTTGTCCTGACAATCTTGGATCCTAGAAACATTAATAAAATTATTATTTTTTTCCCACAATTGACATACTTCAAAATAGTGGTATCAATACTATTACTAGCTGTCTTGGTCCATTTTCTATTGCTATCACTGAATACCTGAGACTGAGTAACTTATAAAGAAGATAAATTTATTTCTTACAGTTCTGGAGGCTGGGAAGTCTGAGGTGAGGAAGCTGTATCTGCTGAAGTCCTTCTTACTATTGGGGACTCTGCAGATTCCCAAGGTGGTAAAGGGCATCCTGTGGCCAGGGACTTATGACAGCCAAACTGACTTTTATAATAGAGCCACTCTTGTGATAATTAACCCACTTCCTCAACAACTCATTAATATATTCATTCATTAATCTATGAATGGGTTAATCCATTAGTATTAGTCCATTTTCATGCTGCTGATAAAGACACACCCAAGAATGGGTAATTAATACAGGAAAAAGGGGTTTAATGGACTTACAGTTCCGTGTGCCTGGGGAAGCTTCACAATTGTGGCAGAAGGCAAGAAGGAGCAAGTCACGTTTTACATGGATGGCAGCAGTTAAAGAGAGAGCTTGTGCAGAGAAACTCCCCCTTATAGAACCATCAGATCTTCTGAGATTTATTCACTATCATGAGAACAGCATGGGAAAGACTTGCTCCCATGATTCAATTACCTCTCATCAGGTCCCTCCCACAGCATGTGGGAATTCAAGATGAGATTTGGGTGGGGACACAGCCAAACCATATCACCATTCATAAAGGCAGAGTCACCATGACCCAATCACCTCCCAAAGGTTACACTACTCAACACTGTTGCATTGAGGACCAAGTTTCTAACACGCGAACTTTTGGCAGGGCATATTTAAACCACAGCACTAGCAATAAGACTATTGAAAGAAGTTTAAGATTTCTTTGTTGTTTTTTTTCCTTTATCTTTAGAACATATTCCACTGAAGATATATGAGCCAAAATACTTTGTTTAAAAGTCAACTAGAGTAATTCTTTGTTTCTGTATGGTCAGGTTATCAACCTGATATAAAGATATATCTGTGTTTTTAGCTTGTTTTTCATTGTAGGGATTATTTAAAAATTTATATGACTTAATGATTTAAACATTTTCATGAATCATTTACATGATTTCAAAGTCAGAGCTCTCTAACAAGGTTCATTCAGAGAAGCCTTATTTTAAAAAAGGTGTTTTTTTTTTTTTTTTTTTTTTTTTAGACAGAGTCTCGCTCTTTAGCCCAGGCTGGAGTGCAGTGGCACAATCTTGGCTCACTGCAACCTCCACCTCCCGGGTTCAAGCAATTCCCTGCCTCAGCCACCAAAGTAGCTGGGATTATAGGCACGTGCCACCACACCTGGCTAATTTTTGTACTTTTAATAGAGACAGGGTTTCAACATGTTGGCTAGGCTGGTCTCGAACTCCTGACCTCGTGATCTGCCAGCTTCAGCCTTCCAAAGTGCTGGAATTACAGGTGTGAGCCACCATGCCTGGCCTAAAGTTTGGGTTTTTCAACTTCACCCACACTATTGACATTTCATGCCAGATGATCCTTTTTTTGTGGGGAGCTGTCCTGTGTATTGCAGGATGATCAGAAGCATTGCTGGCCCCTACCCCCAGCTGCCAGTCGTTACAACTAAAAATGTCTGGAGATTGCCAAATGTGCTGGTGAGAGGGGGTCAAAATCACACCTTGTTGAGAATCACTGTTTTTTGTTTGTTTGTTTGAGACAGTCTTGCTCTGTCGTCAGGCGCCAGGCTGCAGTGCAGTGGTGCGATCTTGGCTCACTGCAACCTCCTGGGTCCAAGCAATTCTCTGTCTCTGCCTCCCTAGTAGCTGGGACTATAGGTGCATGCCACCACACCCAGCTAATTTTGGTATTTTTAAGTAGAGGCAGGTTTCACCATGTTGGCCAGGATGGTCTTGATCTCTTGACCTCATGAAGCCTGACCCGGCCTCCCAAAGTGCTGGGATTACAGGCGTGAGCCACCGTGCCTGGCCGAGAATCACTGTTTTAAAGGAAACAATTTCTTACTGACCCTTGAAAATTTGGCCTCCAATCTGAGATATCTGCATCTGTTAAACTCTGTCACTCTGGGCATCACTGCACAAATATCATCACTAAAATTTGGGATGCTAGGGATTGTTGATGAGGTGGTTGTCTCAGGGATTCCTACTCATTATTATTTGTAGATTGTAATTGAAACAAAGACGCCCACTTAGAAACTTCTCTTAGCACCCATGGACCCCTGAAAATATGTCCACCAAGAAATCCATAGGCACCTCAGCACTTTGCCTGGTCTGTGAAATACTGGGGCTGGATGATTTCTTAGGGCTTTCCTGCTGCCTTAAGCCCTTCTTGTTCTAGAAGTCTAGGACCTTGCTGTTCAAGCTGGAATCGGCAGCACAGTGACTGAGAACACTGAGCTGAATCCCACATCTTCCACTTATCGGCTCAGTGATGTAGTGCAAATTACTTACCTTCTTGGAGCCTTAGTATTCTCATCTATAAATTAAGATAAAAATTGTACCTACTTCATAGGACTGTTGCAAGGTTTGAAGACATAATGCATGTTAAGTGCTTAATATATTGCCTGGCACATAATAAGTGCTTAATAAATGTTGGCTGTTAGTACAATTACCACCAGAGCTAGGTGGTGGTATGCCAGGAATTACTCAGAGCCACAGCAGAAACAAGAAATATCTTCCTGGAGTGTGAATTTCTACTTGAAGAGTTGGGAAAACAGGCTTTGAATTTTTCTCCTAAAGGGTGCTAATTAAAAACATTATTTTCATGTTAAAACAAACATGGGAATACAAGATAAATTTTGCATGAATTTTAAATATAAAATGTGAGACCTCAAAGGATTTTTTTTTTTTTTTAAATCTGTCACCCAGGCTGGAGCGCAGTGGTGTGATCTTGGCTAACTGCAACCTCTGCCTCCTGGGTTCAAGCAATTATTCCTGCCTCAGCCTCCCAAGTAGATGGGATTACAGGTGATTGCCATCATACCCAGCTAATTTTTGTATTTTTAGTAGAGATGGGGTTTCGCCATTTTCGCCAGCCTGGTCTTGAACTCCTAGATTCAAGTGATCTGCCAAAGTGCTGGGATTCATAGGCATGAGCCACCTCACCTGGCTAGACTTCAAAGAAATTTCATGCTTGAGTTGGGTGAATCTGGGCCTCATTTCCAGACCTCCAGTGGGGGCTGACTCAGTCTTCCCAGTCAGGTGAGAGTACTTTGGTGGGAAAGTTTAAGCAGTAGTTCTGGGCTATTTCATTTCTTGGGCCAATAGAATTATCAAGAATATTAGAAGAAATTCTGTAGGAAGCAGGAGCTTCTGCCTAAGTGTCTGTGCTCTCTTCTTGTAGATTCCTCCCCTTCCAGATTGCTTTGGGGTTTGTTACTCAATGAAGGGGAATGGGAAATTTTGCTGGATATTCATCCAACAAATATAATAAGTGACTATTATATGCCCAGCACTATTCTAAGGGATACAAAAAGAACAAATAAAAAAAATTTCTACCCACATAGAGCCTATAATATCAGTAGTTGTAATAGTCTCAATAAGGGAATTGAAAATGGGAAAAGATGGCCGGGCACAGTGGCTCACACCTGTAATCCCAACACTTTGGGAGGTGGAGGCAGGTGGATCACGAGGTCAAGAGATTGAGACCATCCTGGCCAACATGGTGAAACCCTGTCTCTACTAAAAATACAAAAAAAATTAGCTGGGAGTGGTGGCGTGCGCCTGTAGTCCCAGCTACTCGGGAGGCTGAGGCAGGAGAATTGCTTGAACCCGGGAGGCGGAGGTTGCAGTGAGCTGAGGTTGCGTCACTGCACTCCAGTCTGGTGCCTGGTGACAGAGTGAGACTCTGTCTCAGAAAAAAAAAAAAAAGAAGAAGAAGAAAGAAAATGGGAAAAGTAGGAGAAATGGTTTTGGGGTTTAGGAGAAAGATTAGGTAATTATGGACAGTTGATAGCATGTGGCATCCAAGTAGATCCTGAGTAGGCTGTTGTATAAGAGTCTAGAGCAGGCGTCCCCAAACTTTTTACACAGGGGGCCAGTTCACTGTTCCTCAGACCATTGGAGGGCCGCCACATACTGTGCTCCTCTCACTGACCACCAGTGAAAGAGGTGCCCCTTCCTGAAGTGCGGCGGGGGCCGGATAAATGGCCTCAGGGGGCCGCATGCAGCCTGCGGGCCGTAGTTTGGGGACGCCTGGTCTAGAGCCATGGTTTTCACTGGGAGCTTTGCGGTGGAGTTGGGTAATCCTAATGGTAATTGATTGAGGGAGAAGAAGCCTGAGGTGCTAGATATCATGTAGTGCATGGACAGCATTGCATGATTTACTGTACTTATTTTTATTTTTTATTTTATTTTATTTTAGACGGAGTCTCACTCTGTCACTCAGGCGGAAGTGCAGTGGCGTGATCTCGGCTCACTGCAACCTCCACCTCCTAGGTTCAAGCGATTCTCCTGTCTCAGCCTCTCGAGTAGCTGGGATTACAGGCCACCATGCCCTGCTAATTTTTGTATTTTTCATAGGGACAGGGTTACACCATGTTGGCCAGGCTGGTCTCTAACTCCTGACCTCAAGTGATTCACCCACCTCAGCCTCTCAAAGTGCTGGGATTACAGGCATGAGCCCCTGCACCCAGCTTCATATCACATGACTTTTTAATGTCCCACTGGACATTTATATGGGTGAAAGTCCCATATTTTGTGAGCTTAACAACTAACTCCATTTTTAATATAAACACAAAGTACATTCTGGCATGATTTTAATACTCCAGAGAGGTAAATACTATGCAAAGTAAATGAAGATTATATCTTGTTTTGCTTAGACCCTACCAAGAGCTATTCATCATTTCAGAACATCAGATCAGCAACAGCAATTCTCCTATGGCATTTGAGGCTCCGATTGGCATCTGTACCTGCTGAAATTGGGTCCATGCTTCTCAAATGGTACGGTGCAGGTGAATCACCAGGATATCTTGTTTCTTTCTTTTTACTTGTTAAACAATGGAAGAGACTGTTAGAATAATAATAGAAATAATCCAGTAGAGAGGGAGAGGCTGGCCATACCAGAGAGGAACAAACTGGGAGGTGTAGTTCCTTGGAGGGCCAGAAAGGAGGCCATCCAGGAACTGGGGAAGGGACCTGGCCTTTGTTGAGAGGAGCTGGTTTTAGTAAAAGGAGGGAAGGAGGACAGAATGACTGGAGATGAAAGTTGATTTAGAAATCATGGCAGGAAGGCTGGGCACAGTGGTTCATACCTGTAATCCCAGCACTTTGGGAGGCCAAGGCAGGTGGATCACGAGGTCAGGAGTTCAAGACCAGCCTGGCCAACGTGGTGAAAACCCATCTCTACTAAAAATACAAAAATAAATTAGCCAGGCATGGTGGCGGGTGCCTGTAATCCCAGCTACTCAGGAAGCTTAGGTGAGAACTGCTTGAACCTGGGAGGTGGAGGTTGCAGTGAGCGGAGCTCGTGTCACTGCAGTCTAGCAGTCTAGCCTGGGCAACAAAGTGAGACTGTGTCTCAAAAAAAAAAAAAAAAAAAAAAAAAAGCAATGATGGCATGATGGCAGGAAGTTGAGGAATGTCACATCCCCCATGACACTACCCCTCACCCACAGCACAACTAGCCAATTTTTTTTGTCTTCTGCTCCTTTCTATATAGTTGGCCTACAGTTCGAGGAGGGGTAGGGAATAAATAAACCAACGTCTATGCATCCCAGGGCAGGTGCTTTGGAAAATAATACGCAGGTAAGATACTCTTTTTGTGACTCTTGCTATATAATTATCGTTCCTCTAGGTCAGTGCTGACCAATCGGACTTCCTGCAGTGATGAAAATGTTTTATATCAGTGCCATCCAGTACCATAGCCACTGGCCACACACAGCTATGGAATATATAAAATGCCTTGTGCAGCTGAATTTCAAATTTTATTGAAATGTTGATTAATTATAAATTTAAATAGCCATATTCGGTTAGTGTCTGTTGGGCGGATAGCACAGTTCCAGATGTTTACTGCCTCTGTTTCGGTGTGGTTTCTTTCTTTCTTTCTTTCTTTCTTTTTTTTTTTTTTTTGAGATGTAGTTTCACTCTTTTTGCCCAGACTGGAGTGCAATGGCATGATCTCAGCTCACTGCAACCTGCCTCCCTGGTTCAAGCGATTCTCCTGCCTCAGCCTCCCAAGTAGCTGGGATTACAGATGCCTACCACCACCCCTGGCTAAATTTTTGTATTTTTAGTAGAGACAGGGTTTCACCATGTTGGCCAGGATGATCTTGAACTCTGGACCTCAAGTGATCCACCCACCTTGGCCTCCCAAAGTGCTGGGATTAAAGGTGTGAGCCACGGTGCCCGGCCTTCAGTGTAGTTCTTTAAAGGGGAGCACCTTCTTCTTCTTTTTTTTTTTTTTTGAAATGGAGTCACTCTGTCGCCCAGGCTGGAGTGCAGTGGCACAATCTTGCCTCACTGCCTCCTGCGTTCAAGCAATTCTCCTGCCTTAGCCTCCTGAGTAGCTGGGACTACAGGAGAGTGCTACCATACCTGGGTAATCTTTTATTTTTAATAGAGATGGTGTTTCACCATTTTGACCAGGCTGGTCTCAAACTCCTGATCTCAGGTGATCCACCCACCTCAGCCTCCCAAAGTGCTGGGATTATAGGCATGAGCCACCGTGCCCAGTCAAAGGTAAGCGCTGTCTATAGAGGGCAGTGTAGCTTGGGACCAAGAGGCTTGGACTGGGAGTTAGACCAGAGTCCACCTTCAGCTGGGGCAGAATAGCTGTGTGCTTGCTTTTGTATTCCTAGGAACTAGCATGTAATAGATTTTCAGTAAATATGTGTGCAATAAATGGATAAAACAGGGGATGCTGGTATTTGAACTTAGGTGTGATTTCAAGGCACACTGAGCTCAAGAGCTTTACGTCTATTACCTTCTCCTGTTTACAACGGTGAAAATAGTGGAATGGACCCAAATACCCAACATAGGTACTTGGTTTAACTAAATGTTTCTTAAAATACAACATTATGCAGAAGAATATTTAGTTACACAAAAAGAAGTGCATTCATTTTATGTTAAATGAAAATAATCAAAATAGAAGGCATACAATAATCTCACTTTGTAAAAAATATATGCATAGGAAAAGGCTGGAACAATATATAAGCACAGGAAAAGGTTGGGTTATTATTACTGGGTGGGATTAGGAGGTGACACTTTTCTCTTTTTTCTTTTTCTTCTTTTTTTGAAACAGAGTTTTGCCCTTGTTGCCTAGACTGGAGTGCTATGTTGTGCTCGTGGCTCACTACAACCTCCAACTCCTGGGTTCAAGCGATTCTCTTGTCTCAGCCTCCCAAGTAGCTGGGATTACATGTGCCTGCCACCATGCCTGGCTAATTTTTGTATTTTTAGTAGAGATGGGGTTTCACCGTGTTGGCCAGGCTGGTCTCCACCTCCTGACCTCAGGTGATCTGCCTGCCTCAGCCTCCCAAAGTGCAGGGATTATAGGCATGAGCCACTGCTCCTGGCCTTTATTCTTTTTTTCTGAAAGGTCTTTGCTTTTTTCTTTTTTTCTTTTTGAGATTTCTGTTACCCAGGCTGGAGTGCAGTGATGTGATCTTGGCTCCCTCAACCTCTGTCTCCTAGATTCAAGTGATTCTCCCACCTCAGCCTCCCTAGTAGCTGGAACTACAGGCATGTGCCACCAAACCCTGCTAATTTGCGTATTTTTCAGAAGAGACAGGGGTTCACTATGTTGGCCAGGCTGGTTTCAAACTTCTGGCCTCAAGACATCCATCTGTCTTGGCATCCAAAAGTGCTGGAATTATAGGAGTGAACCACTGTGCCAGGCTAAAAAGGTCTATTTTATATTTATTTATTTTGACATGGAGTCTTGCTGTGTCACCCAGGCTGGAGGGCAGTGGCATGATCTTGGGTCACTGCAACCACTGCCTCCTGGGTTGAAATGATTCTCCTGTCTCAGCCTCCCGAATAGCTGGGACTATAGGCATGTGCCATTGCACCTGGCTAATTTTTTTTTTTTTTTTGAGACGGAGTTTCACTCTTGTTACCCAGGCTCGAGTGCAATGGCACGATCTCAGCTCACCGCAACCTCTGCTCCTGAGTTCAGGCAATTCTCCTGCCTCAGCTTCCTGAGTAGCTGGGATTACAGGCACGCGCCACCATGCCCAGCTAATTTTTTGTATTTTTAATTGAGACGGGGTTTCACCATGTTGACCAGGATGGTCTCGATCTCTTGACCTCGTGATCCACCTGCCTCGGCCTCCCAAAGTGCTGGGATTACAGGCTTGAGCCACCGCACCCGGCCGTTAAATTTTTTTCTTTTTTTTGAGATGGAGTTTTTTTGCTCTTGTTACCCAGGCTGGAGTGCAATGGTGCGATCTTGGCTCACCGTAACCTCCGCCTCCTGGGTTCAGGCAATTCTCCTGCCTCAACCTCCTGAGTAGCTGGGATTACAGGCATGTGCCACCATGCCCAGCTAATTTTTTGTATTTTTAGTAGAGACGGGGTTTCACCATGTTGACCAGGATGGTCTCGATCTCTTGACCTTTTGATCCACCCGCCTCGGCCTCCCAAAGTGCTGGGATTACAGGTGTGAGCCAACGCGCCCGGCTGAACCTGGCTAATTTTTGTGTTTTTAGTAGGGACAGGGTTTCGCCGTGTTAGCCAGACTCGTCCCAAGCTTCTGACCTCAGGTGATCCCCTGCCTTAGCCTCCCAAAGTGCTGGGATTACAGGCGTGAATCACTGCAGCCTGCTGGTCTATTTGATTTTTTACAAAAATGTCCAGGCCCTATGCGGAGGCTCACACCTGTAGTTGCAGCACTTTGGGAGGCTGAGGAGGGAGGATTGCTTGAGCCCAGAGTTTGAGACCAGCCTGGGCAACATGATGAAACCCATTCTCTACTAAAAAAAATACAAAAAGTTAACCTGGTACAGTGGCACACACCTATAGTCTACTTGGGAGGCTGAGGTGAAAGGATTGCTTGAACCTGGGAGATGGAGGCTTCAGTGAGTCAAGTTCGAGCCACTGCCCTCCAGCCTGGGTGACAGAGTGAAACTTTGTCTCAAAAAAAAAAAAAATTATCAAATATAACAGAAAAAGCAAAAAATAGAGACAGAAAGTTGACTGGTGTTTGCTTGTGGCTAGGGGTGGAAACGGGGATTAACACAATGAGCATAAGGGGTCTTATGGGGGATCCATAAGGTATGCTAAATGTTCTAAAACTGACTTATGTTAATGTTGCACCACTCAGTAAATTGTTAAAAATCTATGTGTGGGCTGCGCTCGGCGGCTCCTGCCTGTAACCTCGGCACTTTGGGATGCCAAGGTGGAAGAATCACCTGAGACCAGGAGTTCAAGACCAGCCTGGCCCATTTCTACTAAAAATACAAAATAATTAGACTGGCATAATAGGGCATGCCTGTAATCCCAGCAACTTGGGGCAGGAGAATTGCTTGAACCCAGGAGGCGGAGATTGCAGTGAGATGAGATTGTGCCTCTGCACTCCAGCCTGGGTGACAGATCGAGACTCTGTCTCAAAACAAAACAGGCTGGGCACAGTGGCTCATGCCTGTAATCCTAGCACTTTCGGAGGCTGAGGCAGATGGAACATCTGAGGTCAGGAGTTTATCAGCCTGACTAACATAGTGAACCCTCGTCTCTACTAAAATAAAAAATTAACCAGGTGTGGTGGTGGGCACCTGTAATCTCAGCTACTCAGGAAGCTGAGGCAGGAGAATCACTTGAACCCAGGAGGCAGAGGTTGCGGTGAGCCAAGATCAAATCACTGCACTTTAGCCTGGGTGACACAGCAAGACTCCTTCTCAGAAACAAAACAAAACTAAACTAAAATCTGTGTATATATTCTTAAAAAGTTAAAACAATGCGGAAATTTTTAAGTCCTCCATCCCCACGCCCAATTTCTATCTTCCAGGCATAACCAATAGCGGTGTTTAATTCTTTGTGATATTTTTGTATGGAAAATCCAACATAACACATTACAGATAAATAATTTTCTGTAACTTTCTTCTTTCTTTGGACATGTAATGTGGGACATGAAAAATTATGGGAGTTGGGATTGAAGTAGTGGGAGTGGAGTCAAGGGCAGGAAAGGAGAGGGACTTTAACTTTTTGTTTTGTTTTGAGACGAACTTTTGCTCTTGTTGCCTAGGCTGGAGTGCAATGGAGCGATCTCGGCTCACTGCAACCTCCGCACCCCCGGGTTTAAGTGATTCTCCTGCCTCAGCCCCTCCAGTAGCTGGGATTGCACCATGTCCGGCTAATTTTTGTATTTTTAGTAGAAATGGGGTTTCGCCACAGTTGGCGAGGCTGGTCTTGAACTCCTGACCTCAGGTGATCCACCCACCTTGGCCTCCCAAAGTGCTGTGATTACAGCAATGAGCCCCGTCTGATCTAACTTTTTACTTTCTTTCCTTTTATATCATTTCCATGCTTTTGTCAGCACTGTTTGGAGTTACAAAGGTAATAAAGATATTGAAACGAGAAATACTATCGAATCCTTAATGCCATGCTGTTCTTCTATTTAAAAAAAATTAAAAATTTAACCAAGTGCTGGACACCCTGCTGAGTGCCTTAGATATATTGTTGCAATGAATCCTTCTAACAACCCTACAATATGCAATACTATTAGTCTCACTTGAGAGTTGAGTAAACTTAGACCTAGAGAGACTGATCACACAGCTAGTGTGCAGTGAACCTGGATCTTTACACTGGGATGCCTCTTCTCCCTCTGATACTTACGGGCATCCTGCAAAACCCAGCTTCCATGATCTCATCTCGTGTGCATGTGTAGTTTTCCTTAATACACTCAGGCAGGAAGATGACCCTGTCCTCAAGGGACTTAGAGACCAGGGAGGAGACAGACAGCTAAACAATTACAATCTAGTGCCACGAGAAAACATATGGCTTAACAGGACTGTGTACAAGCAGAGGGAGCTTAGACCAGGCGTCCCCAAACTTTTTACACAGGGGGCCAGTTCACTGTCCCTCAGACCGCTGGAGGGCCGCCACATACTGTGTTCCTCTCACTGACCACCAATGAAAGAGGTGCCCCTTCCTGAAGTGCTGAGGTGGGCCGGATAAATGGCCTCAGGGGGCCGCATGCGGCCCTCGGGGCCGTAGTTTGGGGACACCTGGCTTAGACCATGTGTCTGAGGCAGCCAAGGATCTCCAGAGAATATACTCTGAGCTGATTGATAAGGATACCCACAATTTTTTCAGGAGGGTCAAGGAAGATGTGGGTGGTAAGAGGTGGGGAGAGGGTTCAGAAAGGGATTTGTGGCCTGGCATCTGCCTCAGCAGACTCAGGGCCACCACACATCTGGGCATACTCTGGAAACAACAGTTCTGTAGTTCTGTGTGGCTGGAGGGTCAAATTGGCCTGAAGGAGGGGCAAAGGGAAGGGCGTGCCCCTTGAAGCTTAAGGCCAAATCGCCAAGGCGGTTTCAGTTGAAATTGGGGTTTTACACTTTATTCTGTGAATGAAACAGAGCTATTAAAATATTTGAGCCTGGTGTGTTAAAAGATGAAACGGGCCCCAAGGGGGATGTTGTGGGAGGTCCCTCCTCAATTTGTCCCAGCACTGAGTGGTCAGGTCGTTTCTGCCCCAGGCTAGGAATTGCCTTAAGGCAAGGGCATTGTCTCATTTGCCAGTGAATCCCAGTACCGGACACTGCACCCAGTATACAGCAGGTACTCAGTAGGGACTGAACCCGCCGGCAGAATGCTGGGCAGCCAGTGACTGTAGGTTAGAAAGTGAACCTTTATTTCTGCCCCAGCGCCTCCCCTGGCACAGAACTGGTAGGTGTTCAGCCAAAGTCTGACCCAACCATAAGGAGGTCAGAGAGGTCCTGGGCCCAAACTCAATCCCAGGGAGGTTCATTATGGGCGTGTGAAGGTGATTGTAGCAGCTTCTGTTCAATGACTGCCATGTGCCAGGAGAATTCACACCTATTGTCTTATGCCATCTCCCCAACAGCTCCTAAATTGGAATTATTGACCTAGTTTCCCTGATGGGGAAACTGAGGCTCAGAGTGGTTCTGTAACTTGGCCAAGGTCACGCAGCTAGCAAATAGGTGGGCAGAGGCACGAATCAAAGCCCACTGGCCTGCCTTTCCACCTCGAGAGGCAGTGAGGCGCCTACTCCGTTTGTGTAGCTGCTGGGGTTGGAGAGCATTCTGCATTGGGGTGCGGGTCCCGAGGCGGGCGGCTCGCAGCCGCTCCCAGGTTCGGAAGTTACGAAGTTTCCGTGCATTTCGCTAGCCTCCCCGCGCAGCTCGTCTACGCTCCGCCGCAATTACGCCGCTAGCGCAGCTGGGCTCAGGTGCTGCAGCGGGAGGGGGCCCGGCGCCGGGAGGAAGGCGGGGACGCAGTTTACGTAAGCGTCCGCTCGCAGGTGCATGCGGCCGCTGGCCGCGAGTGCTCCCTGCGCGCTCCCAGGTGCGCAGTTGGCGCAGTCGGCGGCGCGGCACGGCGGCGGCGGGCGCTGGCTGGAGCTCTCAGGTGCGGCAGGGCGCGCGTGGAGGGGGAGCGCGGCGAACGAGGGGGCGGGGTTTCCGTTCCCCAGCAGCCGCGGGGCCCGCCCCCCAGCCCTGCCAATGGGCGCGCTCGGCGGTGTCACGTGCTCGTCGCCGCCGCTGCCGCCGCCGAAGCGGAGACCGGAGCCGCGAGCGCCACCAGGGCAGCAGCCGCCGCAGCCGCCGCCGCTGGGCTGAGGAGCCAGGGACGCGAGCGGGCGAGGTGGCGGCGGCGGCGGAGCGGGAGCGGGTACCGGGCGCGGGCAGAGCGCGGCGGCGCGGGTAGGCTCCGGCGGCGGGGCGGGCGCCTGCGCGGCGGGCCGTCCCGGGCGGGCGGCGGTTAAGGCGGCGGTTGAGGCGGTTGGCGGAGCCGGCCCGGGCCCCGCATTGTTTGTTGTGCGTCCTTAGCAGCGGCGGCGGCGGCGGTGGCGGCCGAGGCGGAGAGCGGGGAGCAATCCCGGCCCCGCGGCTCCGGCATTGTGGCCGCGGCCGCCGCCGCTGCGGTGCCCCGGCCGCTTCGGGCAAGGGCAGCGGGCAGCCTTCCTCACCTTCGCGGGGACGGGGTCCCGGCCGAGCAGGGGAGGGCGTGGGCAGGGCGGGGGGACGCGGCGCCGGGAGGTCTGCCGGGACGGAGGGCTCGGGGCTCGGGGCAGGTGTTGGAGGACATCGAGGGAAGGAGCTGGGGGAGAGGCTTCGGGGGCAGGCGGAGGATGTGGGCACATTTGGGGGTAAATAGGGGTGCAGAGGGATCCGGCCCAATGGAGGAAGACAGCCTTTGGGCAGGTTTGGGGGGCCCCCCTGGGCCAGGCGCGTGCGAGATGGAGGACGTTCCGGCCGGTGGGGGGGCACCATAGTGTGGAGTTCAAGAGGGAGTGAGGGGGTCTTCGGGGAGGGCACGGGCGAGTGGGTGGGAATGGAGGGAGAAGACTGGGGACTCGAGCCGGACTGGAAGGAGCGCTGCGTACCAGGGGCAGGAAGTGGGGCGGGTGTTGGGAAGGCCACCGGGACGCCCGTGAAGGGGGACGATGGAGGAGAGGGGGTCGGGGCAGGGGGAAGTGAGGGCCGGCAGGGAGCGCCTGAAAGGGAGAGAGGGGAGCAGGGTGCCTAGGTGTCTGGGCTGGTAGGGAAAATGAAGGGTAGGCCTGGGGGCTCCAGAAGACCTGCGAGGGGTGTGAGGGAGTGTGTGTTCAGGTGTATAGGGGAGACCGCAGGGAGGGAGGAGGGGGTTGACAGGTGAGGGTAAAAAGGCAGGTATCTGGTGCTCAGGGAAGAGGAGTATGGGGTGCAAGGGGGAAGTTGATGGGGGCAGAGACTGAGTTTGAGGGCTTAGAGAGAGGTGGGGATAGCAGCCGAAGGATGTTGGTGATGAAGAGCTGGAGGTGTGTGGGGCATTTAAGGGGTAGCGGTAGAAGTGAGTGAAATGGAGGATTTTCATGCAGTCAGTATGGAAGAAGGTGGGAGCAGCCAGAGAGCGAACTTTGGGGTAGAACGGAGGGTCAGGGGCTCTTGGCAAGTGTTGGAGGACATTAGGGGCAGGATCTGGGGGAGAGGGACAGGTGTGTGGGGTGCCGTGGAGTGTGTGTCAGGTAGAGGGCAAAAGGGGGTGGGGAAAGGGAAATGTTCTTGTAGTGGTAGGTAAAGTGTGGGGACAAATGGAAAGATTTCTGAGGCAGGAAATGTGGAGAGGTTGGGGAGGAGGAAGGTGGAGGGGACTCTGTGAGAAGGAAATCAGTAGAAGGGAACAACGGGATAGACTGGAGGGGAAGGTGGACGGGTCTGGAGTACAGTAGGTGGAGGGAGGGAAGCACAGGTTTGGGGCACTGAATTTTGTGCTATAGTGAGAAGGGAGGTAGAGAGAAAGAAGGAAAGTAGACAGACTATTTTGGGGTAGAGGATGTAGAAGAATGCTTAGTACCTATAGTGGAGTAAGAGAAGGGCGAGGTAGGGATGTATGTGGACATGTCTGTAACTAGAAAGACACAGGTGCTGGATTCGAATGGGGTGGTGGTAGTGGTGGGAAGTAGGATACCCAGGTTTAGGGCAGGAAATGACTGTTTAAGTTGAAGAGAGCCAGGAAGACAGGTTGCCTAAGAGAGTATGGAAGATCCAAGGGGTGGGAGTCTGGGGAGAGAATGGAACACTTGAGTATTAAGAGATGAAAGGGGCCAAAATTTTTAGGTCACTGAAAGTATAAGGAAGGGCAGGCAGAGTGCAGAAGTTGGAAAAATAAATGGAAAGGATTAAATTCCATGCTAAGAGAAAATGGAGATTGAGGGGTGAGGTGGGGGAACCTGGATCCTGGGATGATGTTGATGGAAAATTGAGGACATTAAACCCAGTGTCGTATCTGAAAGCTCATACTCCTAGGGTCAGAGAGAACATCGAGCCTGCTTATAATTTCAGAACCCAGTAAATAAGGAAGCGGGGAGGGGGAAGGAGGAATGAGTGCACATGCCCAAATTTGGAAGAGGTGTGTGGTGGGTATCATCCTAGCTTATTGGTTTGATGAGTGGACAGAAGAGCTCCACAGGGTCGTGAGGAGTGCACCGAGAGTGAATGGAAATGGGTTTGCAGCAGGTGCAGGGCAGATGTCTTTGTGAAACTGCAAGAGAGCAGGCCCAGCAGCCAGTAGCATTCAAGGGCTATGTATAAGAGAGGGAGAAAGGGATACCTTGGTGCAATGTCTCAGATACCCTGGTGCTTTCTGGGTAATGGGCCTGTATTCAGGCATGGGGTGATGTAATATCTGAGTCCCATGCTACCAGCAGACGGAAGTAATGCCCACCTAGCTCCTAAAAGTGGCAGAATTGGAGCTTTTTGACTCTTAACACTGTTTAAAGGCATGAATAACTGATTCTGGATTGTTGACTTTTTCTCCTGAATAGTTCAAGTAAAATTTAGTTGGAGGCTTTGGATTCTTGATTTGAGTTGGGGAGTGTAATGTTAGCTTTATTGAGGAAAGACACTTACGGGGTTGGGCGGACATATGGCCTTCAGCTTGCCAAACACATGGGAAGTAACCTTTAGGGGTTTGAACACAGACATTGATTTCAGTGCAAGTCTCATTCAGTGTTCTGTGGCTGGTGTTAGATTCTTTGGGATTTGAAAGGATTAAGCAAACTACTTTGAGACTGCTTCAGTAAGCAAGGTTTCCTAGAATCCTGGAAAACAGCTTCCCTTTTGACAGTTGAAAATTAAGTCTTACAGATTTTGCTAAAAAATAAATTTCATTGTGTTGCAGAAATAACTTCAGTTATCGCTCCGTGGGCTTCACGTAACCTGTAGTGTGGTTATCTAGTAGATTCAAATCAAAGGTCCTCTTTGGTAGCTCGGGAGCTTTCTGGGTTGGTTAGTTTTTCTTTTGTCAATTTAGGAAGTATCTTTGGCCATTGTATGTTCAAATAATAAGTTTGAGTGGAAGTGGGAATCTTGCCTAAACATAATGAGGGTGGAGCAGAACACCAAACGTTAATCAGAATCTGTAAATATAAATTTTTTTTTTTTTTTTTTTTTTTTTTTTTGAGACAGAGTTTCGCTCTTGTTACCCAGGCTGGAGTGCAATGGCGTAATCTCAGCTCACCGCAACCTCTGCCCCCTGGGTTCAGGCAATTCTCCTGCCTCAGCCTCCTGAGTAGCTGGGATTACAGGCATGCACCCCCATGCCCAGCTAATTTTTTTGGATTTTTAGTAGAGACGGGGTTTCACCATGTTGACCAGGATGGTCTCGATCTCTTGACCTCGTGATCCACCCACCTTGGCCTCCCAAAGTGCTGGGATTACAGGCTTGAGCCACTGCACCCGGCCAAATATAAATGTTTAAAAAAAACTGGAAGCTAATGATTTGTAAAATGCAAATTTGAGGTGTGTCATGGCAGCAAAATAATGCTCTGAAGGCATTGCTGTAAGATTTTATTTTTGGAGGGAAAGATTGTTAAAGTATAATATGCCTTCAACTGAAACTCTTCTAGTATTTTGAGATTTGATGTATGTATGCAATGTAATTATTGGGAGCATGTCTGATCTCATTTGCTTTTTGGCAGAGAATTTGAGCAATAGGATATAAGATGAATAGAGTGAACTTTGAAAATTCTCTCCAACATAGCCATTGTTTCTTCCTTTTATTTTTTAAGTCCATTGTGTGAGTTTATGTTACTGACTTGGGGTGCCCAGTACTTTCTTGCTCAGAATACTCAATTCTAGCAAAGTGTTACATATATTTGTTCTGTGAAGATCTATGAGTTGGGATGATTTGTAGGCACTTTGGATATCCTAAGTTTATGAACCAAGAAAAGCAGGTTATATAGGCTTTGTAGGCTAAATAATTGGGTTCTGGTTTTGTTTTCACTGGTGACTAGCTGGACAAGATATTTAATCCCTTTGTGCTGGTTTCTTCTCCAGAAACCTGACTCTATCCATCTCCCATGAGAATCAAGATGGCTTATATAAAACAAGTTTAAGTCTTTTGAGAAGACTAGAATTACGTAAATATGGGGATAGATGTTATTTCTTTAGTTCCTTTTTTCTCCCCTGTGGTTTTTAGACTGGTCAACTATTAATTAGTACTTCATAATTTGCCATTAGGTGGATTAATTTGTTGTGAGAAAGTTGAATAGAGATGAAACTTACGTGAATATCAGAGATGTCTGCAAATTGAAATTTGTTCATTCTTTGCTCTCTGCTTACCTTTCCCATTTCTCAGCTAAGTGTTAGTGCTGATTTGAATTCTTCAGCCTGAGCAGAAGCTTGTGAGAGACACTGGGTTCTAGCTATAGCCCAAGATTGTTTCTAAGCAGGAATTTCCAGAGACAGAGTACTTCTTTGGCTCAGTGAATTCAATTCTTATATCAGAAATAATAAAGATAATACATTTTCGTATTTATTTTGCAGAAAATGGATTACTGTCTGAGTGGCTGGAACAGAAAAATAGAGCTATCCTGTTTGCTAGTGACATCAAGCTTTCCTTGTTCTGATTTGTTGAATACTTTTTCAAGTTTTAGTTATCAGATGATTACCTATCATTTGGTATTTCCATGTGCATTGACAGATTATGCTCTATTTGAGGGGGAATGATTTTTAAATGCTTTCTTAATGTTGTGTTTGGTTTATGAGTTGTAAAGAGCCTTCCAGATGCTGGTCATGATTGTCACAGCAAAAGGTAAATAGCAAATTGCCTTTTTTTTTTTTTTTTTGAAGAGACAAGGTCTTCTTGCTCTGTGGCCCAGGCTGGAGTGCAGTGGTGTTGTCATAGCTCATTGTAACCTGGAACTCCTGAGCTCAGGTGATCCTTTTGCCTTAGCATTCTGAGTGGCTGAGTAGCTGTGACTACAGGCATGCACCACATCTGGCTATTTTTTTTTTTACTTTTAGTGCAGACCAAGTCTCCAGGTCTTGCTGTGTTGCCCAGGCTGAACTTGGACTCCTGGGGCTTAAGCCATTCTCCTACCTCAGCATAGGTTACTTTATTACACATTTTTTGCCTTGAGCTTGGTAATACCCAGCTCTGTTAGTGGTCTTTCTTTGCGAGGTGATCCACTCTAATAGTTCACTTTCTTATGTAACGTGTTTGAACACTGTTACCCATTTTATTGCTTTTCTGTTTTCATTTGTTTTGCATACATCCTTTTATTGAAAGATTGGTGGTTTTTCAAAATTTGTTTAGCTGCAGAAACTGTTTCTGACTGGTAATTTTAAGAGGCTTGCTAATCGAGTCTAGTTTTAGAAAACTTTACTGAGAGATGTAAGTTTATTTTATGTGTCAGTGAAAATAGAAATAAAGTAAATAAGGCCAGATTAATGGTGATATAGATAATTTGGTGATTTGAGCCTGAGAGGTGTGTTAATCTTTAATATAGCTTTTACTTCTTGCATTGAATAGTGAGGTAACCAAATGGTCTGATTTGTCACTTTCATGTCTGATTTGAATTGTTTCTTGTCCTAAGGGTCCATTAAGTGTATCCTGTTTGAGAAGTATAGTGCCTACGTCACTATAGACTCTCCATATGTGTATGTGACTGGGTGAATGAAGCAGTTCTAAATTTTATTTATTTGGTATTCAAATTCTCTTAACTTCTGACATAACTAACGCTGATAAAACATCTGCTTTCTTTAGTTAACTTTAGCATAACTTGAAAGAGTACAGTTGATAACATCAATAATAAAATCACAGCTTTGCATTGTGTGACTTCATGGTTCATTTCCACTTGAAAAGTGAGAATTCTGCAGCAGGTTGTGTAATAAATTCTGAGGCATTTCTGGGTCATGGGTAAGATGTAGTTTCTTACTGCACCTGCAGAATTTCCTGTTCTTTGCAGTTTTCCAGGTGCCAGGATTTTTCACACTATCCTATTGGGCAGGTCAGCATTTTGTTTATGAATTTAATTTAACCAGTGTAGTACTGTTGACATATAGTGACTAGTAATTGTCCTAAAGGGCTCTATTTAGATTTTTTCTTACCATGGTTGTTTCAGTATGCCATTATTAAGCCTGTTTTGCCAGTTAATTCAGCAAACATGAATTGACATTTAGACTCAAAGGTGTGGTTTTTTTTTTTTGTTTGTTTGTTTGTTTTTGACAGAGTCTTGCTCTGTCGCCCGGGCTGGAGTGCAGTGGCACAATCTCCACTCACCCCAACCTCCACTTGCTGGGTTTAAGCAATTCTCCTCCGTCAGCCTCCCAAGTAGCTGGGATTGCAGGCGCGCGCCACCACGTCCAGCTAATTTTTTGTATTTTTAGTAGAGACAAGGTTTCACCATGTTGACCAGGCTGGTCTCAAACTCCTGACCTTGTAATCTGCCCGCCTCAGCCTCCCAAAGTGCTGGGATTACAGGTATGAGCCATTGCGCCTGGCTGGCAGTTCATGTTTAAGATGTTTATAATTCCAACTAAATCTGAAACTCATTAAACACTGCATCTAATCATAGGCTTCTGTTCAGCTTAGGCAAACTAAATTTTAACCTAGTGAAGTTTTGGATACTGGATAACTTTTTAGTTAAATAACTGAATAACTCAGCAAAGCTAGTGAACTAGAGGGGAAAGATGTTGCAGTTTTGATGATTAAAAGTTGGAGGGAATAAACATCTCAAGCCTTTGGTATGCATATTTTCGGTTGTTTTTGAAGTAAGTTGTGAATGAACTTATTTATTTATTTTTTTTTGAGACAGAGTTTTGCTCTTGTTACCCAGGCTGGAGTGCAATGGTGCGATCTCGGCTCACCACAACCTCCGCCTCCTGGGTTCAGGCAATTCTCCTGCCTCAGCCTCCTGAGTAGCTGGGATTACAGGCATGCGCCACCATGCCCAGCTAATTTTTATATTTTTAGTAGAGACGGTGTTTCACCATGTTTACCAGGATGGTCTCGATCTCTTGACCTTTTGATCCACCCGTCTTGGCCTCCCAAAGTGCTGGGATTACAGGCTTGAGCCACCGCGCCCGGCTGTGAATGAACTTATAATGGCAAGGTTAGCATAGAAGAACAGATACCAAACATAGTGATGATGCTTTTAAAAACATGGTATCTTAAAAATAAGTACTAACTGTGATTTTTTTTTTTGTTCTGCCAGTTTTGTGGTAAATGTCGTAGAATTATACAAAATTGACTTTCGAAGTTGGTCAGTATTCTTGTTCCTTTATTTCTAGAGCTCAGAGTTCATATACCTGAGCTTTGGTCCCTGTAACAGCTGTATAGTGTAGGTGTATGGTGGAATATTACATTTAGAGAAATGGAGGCACAAGTAGTTCACTTTAGAGCAGAAATTGGCACACTGTCAGGTCACTCAGAAGTTGTACGTCAAATTCATGTTAGTTTCTGAATTTGGCAAGGAGGGTTGATGGCTGAGCAAATTTGAAATCTGCCTCTTTTAATTAAGCTGTTGAGTACGAGTCTTTTTGTGGACTGAATGGGATAATGCTTAGTCCTCCTAGGAAGCTCAGAGTCCCAGGATTATGGGATAGTAATGAATCTGAGAAAAAGTACTGGTACTGTGTGGAGTACGGGTAGGCCCACAGTGCCTGGTGTGCAACCTTAATTGCTGTATTAGAAGAGTGCTTTTGTTACTAAAAGACTTAGCTGTGACATCTGATCCTATTTACTAGTTGTAGCTCTCTCTCCTTAAGACTGAAACAGGAATAATACTCCTAATTTACAGAGTTATATTGAAGATTAAAGAAACAAAATTGTTTAGAAGCTATAAAGCATGTATATATATTCATACACACACACACACACACACACACACACACACACACACACACACACACACACACACATATATATTTAAGGAAGGATTGAGCAGAAATTAAGGGCAGGCTTTGAAGTGATGGACTCAAAAGGACCTGGATTTTTGTTTTTCATTTTTCATCACGGACTTTTCAGATGTATATGAGTGGAAACAGTATAATGAATTTCCATATATCCATCAACCAGCTTCATCTGTTATTAGCATTTTGCTGCTCATCCCTCACTCACAATTGCATTTTACTATTTTTTTTTTTGCTAGAGAATTTACAGCAAGTCTTAGACATCATATACTTTGCTCCATAAATACTTCAGTATGTATTTCTGACTGATAAGAACCAAAAAACCAAATAACCACAACATGATTTTAACCCCCTAAATTAACAATAATTCCTTATCTTATACTCAGAAGGACTTGGGTTTAAAACATAGCCCTTAAAAACCACTTACCAGCTTTGTGAGTTAAGCATATTATTTACTCTCTCTGAGCTTCTGGTTTCTTATCTGTAACGTAAAGATAATACCTCATGAAGTTATTTTGTGCTTAAATGAAATAACATATAAAATGTCTAACAAAAAGTTTCTTGGCAAGTGATCCACCCTCTCTTCTGAGCCTCCTGTGACATGTGAATTAGAATTATGGGCTGCTCTCCTCCCTTCTTTAGTATCACAGAGAGTAACAGTACTCTGGAATTATTGCCCACAAGCCTAGTGAAATTTCTCTTCATTGGGCAATTTGACTCTTCTAGTGAAATTCTATTAACAGCTGAGATGATGTCTCTCTCTCTCTCCTGCAGCATCGTTATTCCCCTGTCTACTGGCTCATTCCAGTTGACTTATAGATACTATATTTCCTCTTTTTTTTTTAGACAACCATTTCTTGACCACAGTGCCTTTTTTAGCTGCTACCCAATTTCTCTGCTCCCCTTTACTGCAAAACTTATTGAAAAAGTTGTTTCTTCTATTCATCTTTAGTTCTCATGTTCTCTTCTGAAATCACTCTAGTGAGCTTTTTAATCCTATCACTCTTCTGAAACTGCATATGTCTAAACTACGAAGTTTAATTCTTATTTGACCTATTAGCAGCGTTTGGCACAAATGGGTGCCTCCTTCAGTGAAACACTTTCTGCTTTGGTTTCTAGGATACCACACTGCTGGTTTTTCTACCTACTTGGCTTCATAGTCTCTTTTTTGGTTCTTCCTCATTACATCTACCTCTTAGTATTAGACTGCCCTATGGGATCTCTGTTCTTATTCTCATTCCCTTGGTGTTCTCATTGATTTTCATGGCTTTAAATGCACGTGATGATGACTGTCAGATTTTCTTGTTTTTTTTTTTTTTTTTTTTTTTTTTCTTTATTTGAGTCAGAGTTTTGTTCTTGTTGCCCAGGCTGGAGTGCAATGGCACAGTCTTGGCTCACTGAGCCTCCACCTTCTGGGTTCAAGTGATTCTCCTGCCCCAGCCTCCCAAGTAGCTGGGATTACTGGCGTGCCACCATGCCCAGCTAATTTTTTTGTGTTTTTAGTAGAGATGGGGTTTCACCAGGCTGGTCTCGAACTCCTGACCTCAAGTGATCCGCCCGTCTTGGCCTCCCAAAGTGCTGGGATTACAGATATGAGCCGTCGCGCCTGCCTGACTCAATTTTTTACCTCTAGTCTGGAACTCCGGATTTGTATATGCTACTGCCTACCTGACATCTCCTCTTACATCTTTTATCCTTATTTCAAATTGAACTGACTCCGTCTTCTCTTCCCCTTGCTCCTTTTATAATCTTTCATATCTCAGTAAATATCAGCGTCATCTTTCTGTTTTCTCAGGTCAAAACCTGGAGTCATTCTTGACTGTTTTCACACATCACATCTGATCCCTTAGGAAATCTTACCAGCTTTGTTTAAAATATATCAAGAATCTGACCGCTTCTCATCACTTCCACTGGTGTAAACCTACATCACTGTTTCCAAATTATTGCAGTAGCTCCCCCACCTTTTTTTTTTGCCCTTTCCTCCTTATAGTCTATTCTTAATGCAGTAACATAAAGATAAGTCAGATTTTGTCTTCTCTAGTTAAAACCCTCTGGTGATTCCCCATCTGGCTCAGCGTAAAACACAAAGTCCTATCAAGTCCTTTCATGATCTAAGTCTTTGCTGTCTGACCTCATCTTCTCTTACTCTTCTTTTTGCTTACTCCATTCTGGCCACAATGGTCTTTTTGCAGATTCTTTAATGTACTAGGCATATTTCTGTTTCAGATCCTTTGCAATTGTTTATCCTGTCCAGAATGCAGTTTTTCAGACATTTGCTTGGCTCCATCTTATTTCTCATTTTCAGTGAGGCTTTCTCTTACCACTCTATTAAAATGGCAGCTCCTCCATTTCTGGTTCTCCCTATCCAGCCTTTCCCGTCCTTTTTTGCTCCATACATACCACTTAAAACCATTTCACTTGTGATATTTTGCTTATATTATTTATTGCCTTTTTTCTCCACTTGATATAAGCTCCATGAAAGCAAGGATTTTGTTGGTTTTGTTTTCTGTAGATTTCAAGCATCTGGTAGAACTGTGCCTGGCATTTAGTAGGAACCTTAGTATTTGTTGAATGATTTATTAATTGTAGTCCATTACTTGGAAAAGGTTTAATTTTTTAAAGTTTTAATTTCGTTTTTTCTTTGGAATATTATGCACCTTAAAGTCGTCTTTTTGCTGTGTTTGTTTTTCTTCATGAGTATCCTTATTAATTTATTCATCTGGAGTCCTTATTAAGCACTGTGCTAGTTGCATTGGGATATACAAATATATACATATGTTTGTATATACTCTTATAAATTGTATAATTATATATGAATAAAATTTTATAAATAAAATTATAAAATATATATCTTTTATATATAAATTATATACATATATATAATTTTCTTTTTGAGGCAGGGTCTTGTTCTGTTGCCCAGGCTGGAGTACAGTGGCGTGATCAGAGCTCACTGCAGCCTTGACCTCCTAGGCTCAACCAATCCTCCCACCTCAGTCTGCTAAGTAGCTAGGACTACAGACATGTGTCACCACGCCTGGCTAATTAAAAAAAAAATTTAGGCCAGGCTCTGTGGCTCACACCTATAATCCCAGCACTTCGGAAGGCCGAGGCAAGCAGATCACGAAGTCAGGAGTTCAAGAGCAGCCTGGCCAACATAGCGAGACCCTGTCTGTACTAAAAATACAAAAATTAACCAGGCATGATGGCACACGCCTGTAGTCCCAGCTACTCGGGAGGCTGAGGCAGGAGAATTCTGTGAACCTGGGAGGTGAAGATTGCAGTAAGCCAAGGTTGCACCACTGCACTCCAGCCTGGGTGACAGAGCAAGATGGTCTCGGGAAAAATAAAAATATTTTGTAGAGATGAGTCTTGCTATGTTGCCCAGACTGGTCTTGAACGCCTGGGCTCAGCATCCTCCTGCCTGGGTATCCCAAAGCCCTGGGATTACAGGCATGGGCCACTGTGCCCAGCCAGAGCTAAAGCAGTCATAGACCCTGACTTTTTTTTTTTTTTTTGAGATGCAAGGTCTTGCTCTGTCGCCAGACTGGAGTACAGTGGTGCTATCTCCACTCACTGCAATCTCCGCCTCCTGGGTTCCAGCAATTCCCCTGCCTCAGCTTCCCGAGTAGCTGGGACTTAAGGTACCCACCACCACACCCAGTTAATTTTTTGTATTTTAGAGATGGGGTTTCACCATGTTTGCCAGGATGCTCTCGATCTTCTGATGTGGTCTGCCTGCCTCAGCCTCCCAAAGTGCTGTGATTACAGGTTTGAGCCACTGTGCCCGACCAGACCCTGACTTTTTATACTTTTATGAGCTTACAGTCTTATTAGGGCATTCGATAGTATGATATATTTTTTTTAAAGGGAAATACCTAAGAGAGAGTGGTCCAGAATTCAGAAGAGCAAGAAATTATTTCTAATGGAGGGGAATAATGGAGCAACTTCAGCAAGGGTGTTTGTAGTATGTAGTATGAGGCACGGAAAACAAGTAGAACTGGATTATGAGAAAATGGAAAAGAATTCCATATGGAGGGAATAGCATTAGCAAAATAAGAATGCTCAGAATTTGGGAAATAACAAGTGGTTCATTTTGTTGAAGATAGGCTTTGTGAAAGGAATTGGTAGAGTGTAATTTTGAAGAGGAATGTTGGAGTTACTGATCGAAGAATTTGAATGCAGGAATAAGGGAATTCAAGCTTTATTCTGTTTGAAAGTCCCAGTGAAGGACATTATCAGGACTATCTTTATGAGTTTGACAATTTTATGTGGAAAGACAGACTGAAATAAATACAACTGGTTCTTGAATAATGTTTTCATTCAATGCTGCTTTATTATAAAACTGATGAAAAAAAATAAATTCCCAGCCGGAGCCACGATCTGTGTGGAGTTTTCATGTTCTCCCATGTCTGTGTGGGTTTATTCTGGATACTCTGGTTTCCTCCATATCTGAAGGATATGCAGCTTAGGTTAATTGGTCTGTCTAAATGGTCCCAAGATGAGTGAGTGAGGGTGTGTGTGTGAGCGTGCACTGAGACGGAATGGTGTTCTGTCCAGGATTGGTAACCACCTTGTGCTCTGAGCTGATAGGATAGGCTCTGGCCACCTGCAATCTTAAACTGGCATAATGGAGTAGTCATCTTGTCTTTTAGTAACCTTTCTTAAGTGTATATATAGCTCACATTTATTTCAGTGTTGAACATTAGAGGCATTTTGGTTTTTATTTAGAAGTTTGTTAACGTTTCTGTGACAAGAAGACCTTAACTCTTGTTTATATCAATTAGCCTATGATGAATTGGTTTTATTATATGTTATTTTCCTTAAAGTCACAGTTTCCAAGAACCTATCAAGGACATTAAGTGACAACTTACTGTACACTGATTAAAATGCTATTGTAATTATTTGGGGGAAAAGTGATAAAGGTAGTAGAAATAGGCATAGGTAGTAGAAGTAGGTATATATATAATCTCAGCGTTTTGGGACACCAAGGCAGGAGGATCACTTGAGCTTAGGAGTTCAACACCAACTTGGACAACATAATGAGACCACGTCTTTACAGCAAAAAAGTAGCTGGGTGTGGTGGCGCTTGCCTGTAGTCCCAGTTACTTGGGGGCCTGAGGTTGAAGATGTAGTGGGCTGTGATCATGTCCTTGTACTCCACTCTAGGCAACAGAGCAAGACTAGCCAGAAAAAAAAAAAAAAAAAGAAAGGATGCCTTGGAACTCTTGGAACTTGGTAGCTACTGGATGTGAGGGCTGAGAAACAAGTCTGACACCTACAGGGTTTCAAGCCTGTGTTTTCTCATGTGAATAGAGGTTTTACATTACTAGGTTTGTAATGGGCAAACCTATTGGCAGGTTGAGGTTCCCTGAATATAATTAGGGAACCCAAGAGAAGTGAGATCAGGAGGAAAAGTTCATTTAATTTTGATATAAAGTTTGCAGGTGTGATGGTTTTATACAGTTGATGATGATTCTGATAAAAAGAAAATTGGTAATCTCTTTAGAAGGGATGTGCATCTGTTGACTACCAGAAAGAGAAGGCTCAGTTGATAAATCTGTTGCTGGCATCAAAATCTGGATAATTGATTTGGAAAACTTTGGTACAGCACCTGAATTTTTCTTTTCCTCTGTAAGTAGCTCAATCCTTTTCAATAAGTTTGTTAGAGAGGTTGCTCTTGTTGTAAAAACACTATGGATTCTCAGTAGGATACAACTTTAGGTTATCCTTTGAACTCTCCTTTACTGCTGTTTCATTGGCTATGGATATCTAAGCACAGTGCCTTTCTTACCGCTTTGAAGACAACAGGTGGGCAGATGAGCATTCCCAACTAGAAACCTTGATCACCTTGTTGAGATGAAGGCAGTGTTTATATGAATTAAAAGGTTTGCATGATCTTGCCATACTCCTGTTTTTCCCCATAGGATCTAGAGCCACATTGGAAGAGGACAAGCCTTTTAACCTAATTAATGGTAGTTAAGGTGTCAGTTGCCAAAACATTTCCTTAACAACCTATGCTTAACAAAATACCAGAAGGTATCAGAGGCTATAGCTTCTCTGCCAGGCAGATTCAAGAACAGTGTAAGATTCTTTTAGATTTATATCATTTTCAGAACCTTGTAGCAGGAGGTGTTTTTAACCCAAAGATTATTTATAGATAAAAAGAAATTATTTGCAAAATGATACTGATAATTGTGTACACTTATTTATAGGCTAATGATGTATGATATTTACTTTTTTTTTTTTTTTTTGAGACAGAGTTTCACTCTTGTTACCCAGGCTGGAGTGCAATGGCACGATCTCGGCTCACCACAACCTCCGCCTCCTGGGTTCAGGCAATTCTCCTGCCTCAGCCTCCTGAGTAGCTGGGATTACAGGCATGCGCCACCATGCCCAGCTAATGTTTTGTATTTTTAGTAGACACGGGGTTTCACCATGTTGATCAGGATGGTCTCGATCTCTTGACCTCGTGATCCACCCGCCTCGGCCTCCCAAAGTGCTGGGATTACAGGCTTGAGCCACCGCGCCCGGCCGATATTTACATTTTTATACTTAATGCATATTTCTAATAGTTGAAAAAGGCATCATGAGTTTGTTAAAAACTTGCAGTTCACCAGCTAGGTTTAGAAATGTGACCTTGAGCTTGCTACATTAGTCATATCTTTATTAAGTCTTTTTTCTTTGCCCTTAGATAATATTGTCAGTGAATATGATTTTGGCACTGTCGTTATAGAGCCTTTTGTTTTCCATTAAATAGGAGTCAGTAGGCCGGGCGCGGTGGCTCAAGCTTGTAATCTTAGCACTTTGGGAGGCCGAGGCAGGTGGATCACGAGGTCAAGAGATCGAGACCATCCTGGTCAACATGGTGAAACCCCGTCTCTACTAAAAATACAAAAAATTAGCTGGGCATGGTGGCGCATGCCTGTAATCCCAGCTACTCAGGAGGCTGAGGCAGGAGAATTGCCTGAACCCAGGAGGCGGAGCTTGTGGTGAGCCGAGATCGTGCCATTGCACTCCAGCCTGGATAACAAGAGTGAAACTCTGCCTCAAAAAAAAAAAAAGGAGTCAGTAGGACCCAACAGTCCTGAAATGAAGAAGTTTTCCTATTAAGATAATTTATATTTTTCACCTCATTGGAGGTGTGATGGCTGTTAGTTTATCAGATTTGTAATATATTGTAGTTAATTTTTAAAAAAATCTGGGCAATTTTATTTCACATAATTGGTTTGCTAAGAATAATAATTTGGTCTTACCCTTGTGAGAAACCTGCAAGATCCTTTTAGTCTTGCTTTTTTCCAGAGAGGTTAAGGCACTAGTCGAAAATCACATACCCAACTAGTGGCAGAGTTTGGGCAAAAGGTGGATTTCTTGACTTTTAATCTTGGGCTGCTCTCTCCATGTCAGGCTGCTGTTTAGAAATGTGTAACAGGAAACCTTAATAAATGTAGCTGAGTTGGTTACTAACCAACTTGGTTGGTCGTTACTGGTTATTACTAACACCTAATAATGTTCAATAGGAATAATTAAGATTTTTTTCCTTTCGTTCCTTCTGAAAACTTTAAAAAAAAAATATATATATTTTGGGGGGGTTTTGGGGTACATGTGAAGAACATGGAAGATTGTTGCATAGGTACACACGTAGCAGCGTGATTTGCTGCCTTCCTCCCCTTCACCTATATCTGGCATTTTTCCCAGAACTTTTTTTTTTTTTTAAAGTTAACCATTTTAAACTGAACAGCTCAGTGACATTTCATTCACAATGTTGAGCAACCACCACTTTGTGTAGTTCCAAAACATTTTCATCACTTCAAAATAAAATCCCATACCCATTATGCAGTTTGAAAAGTTTTTAAGCAATTAAAACAAAAATCTTTGCTGTGACAAGTAAGGTCGACTAGGGCAAGTTTGTGTTAGAGGTCCCCCCTAGCACTTTGTTGCCTACTTCTGATTTGCCAGTGAGAAACAAAGAGAATCCTTATGTTGTTTAATAGTGATATATTACAAACAGCAGCAATGTCAAAAAAAGAATGTGTCAGGCACATAGTGAATAATAATGCTGATAGCAGACATGCATTATGCATATTATTGTTAATCTTCACACTATCTTTTCAAAGTGGTTACTGTATTTCTGATGAGAAAATGAAGGCTTGTTCAGTAATTCTAGAATCACTTAGCTGATAAGTGGCAAATATGGGATTCAAATCCGTATCTATTTGGCTTGAAAAGTTGGGTGTTCTCGTCACTAAATTTGGGAATGAGTGGGCAAAAAGCCACACATGGAAGGAATCATTTTGTTTGAGGGATTCAGCACTCTTTTAGCAGTACAGTGTGTAAGGGAAAGGTATTTGACTTTGTTAGTCCTGTTGGTGTCTGTGTGTTAGTTGCTACTTCCTCCTGACCCGCTGTGATCTGTATGCAGTGGAGGAAAAACAAGATAGGAAATAATCTTTGGAACTTGTTAGGGACATTATCATAAACAATTAGAAGAAATGTAGCTTCTGAGAGTTGTTCTTAGAAATTATCCATTTCTTTCTTCTTTTTTAATGAGTCTATATGATTTTATTTTAAATTCATAAATTGATTTGCTTGCGTGGTTAATGATTGGTCTTAGCAGTATTGGAACTTAATTGATTTCCCACTTTAAGATTCTTTTAGAAAGTGGTGATTCAGGTCCAACGAAGCATAACTCAAATTGTGTGTATTTAAGATCTCTGTAATTACATTTTTGCCCCTATTAAAAAGCTTTATTTTAACTTTTTTAAAGCTTGAAATGACTTTTGGAAGGCCAGTTGTCAGTCATTCCTTTAAAAGCCCCTAGTAAGTCACCTCATAAACCTTGTCATTTTTCTACTGTGTTTTGGCCTGAATCATGTTACTTCCCTTCAGTAATAGGCCCTGGGTAATATGCTCCAATATGCTGGCTTTGGGTAAAAAGGATGATATCATGTAAAATATAGCTGTCTGGCTACTTTGGACAAAGTTTTTTTAAGGTTATGTGAGCATAAGAATATAAGGTATAGCAATAGCAGCCATCTACAAATGTCTTGAGTGTGTGTATTGATAATTATCCAAAGAAGTATGGATTTTTGACAGTGACCTTGTGACTTTTGCTAATATTTAAATACTAGGTACTTCCACAAATGGATTTTAAGCTTTTAAAAACTTTTATTTAAAAGTTTAAAAATGCCCTTGTAATTTGGCTCAAATACTACACATTGCTTTTCTGTTTTGACCTAGAGGTGACATTTTATTCTCTCTGGAACCAGCAAAAATGGGCTGTAAAGAGTACAGGCTTTGGAGTTAATCAGATTTGTTTTCAAGTCTTAGCCACTTACTAGCTGTAAGACCTTTCCTCTTTTAAAATGAGTATGTAATCTCACAACTCTCTAGAGTTAGAAGTGATGTCTACAAAGGGCTCAGCACAGTATCTGGCACGTAGTGAATTGTGTTCAAATGGTAGGTGTTATAGGAAGAAGTCTAAATTTTGATAGCCTAGCCAACATCAACACAGTGCAAATACAGTAAAACCTCATCTGTATACTGCCCTGCAATCAGCACATTTCTTCTTGAATTTGTGTTTTGTTTGTATGTTCAAGTGCCATATGTCAGTTTTCACCATTTCTGCAACTTGTCCTTTTTCTCAGAAATCCTTGGCAAATACCTTTATTGGTTATTGTATAATTTAGCTTAAAAAATAGATGGTGCTATGTAAGCTAATATGCTCCCTTATAGCAATCCTTTTCAGTTAGGTATTCCTGTGTAGTGTGCTAACAGGTGCTTACTACCCTTAGAAATGTCAGCTGGCCGAATGCCCATTCTTATGTCAAAGAAGGAAGCATTTGTTGTATGGAATGAAAAGTATATAATGCCTACTAAATGCTTATAGTGTATTTGATGATGATTGTTAATATTAAAGCATGAAAAGCCGTATCTTAGCCTATTAATTTTACTCATTATTTCCCCATTAATTGCATTGTTTCTGTTGTTCTGTTTAGCAAGACATAACAAAAGGCCTTTTACATTCTAACTGTAGGGTTGAGGTTGTGATGAATCGTAATATAAGAATATTAGCTATGGAGGGGACTTTGGAGATCAGCTATACAAACCGTCGTATCTTGTACATGAGAGTTGGCTGAAGGAGGGAAGTTGTGACTCGCTCAAGGACACAGAAAGTAAGTGACAGGTTTGATTTCCAGTCTAGTATTGTGAAGGCAACCTGGTAAAGGGGAGAAAACACTGGACTTTGGAGTCATACAGGCCTGATTTTGAGTCCTGATTCTACCATTTATTAACTGTGTGACCTTTGGCAAGTAAATCCGAGTCAGTTTCCTGCTCTGTGTTAGTTTGAGGGGTCTTGAGGATTATGGAATAATGTAAGTATAGCACAGAGCCTGGCATTTACTATGGGCTCAGTAAGTAAGTGCTGTCTGTTCTCTTGTACTATTTTTCTTCTTCTTCTCCTCCTCTGAGAGAGAGAGAGAGAGAGAGAGAGAGAGAGAGAGAGAAGAGAGATCTTTACATTGCCCAGGCTGGAGTGTAGTGGTATGATCATGGCTCACTGCAGCCTTGAACTCTTAGAGTTCAAGTGATCTGCCTGCCTCATCCTCACAAGTAGCTAGGATTACAGGATTACCAGATCTGGCTAATTAAAAAAAACTTATTTTTTAGAGATGGGGTCTCGTTATCTTGCCCAGGCTGGTCTTGAACTCCTGGACACAAGCCATCCTCCTGCTTCAGCCTCCCAAAGTGCTGGGATTATAGGTATTAGCCATTGTAGCCAGCCCTGCTTTTTTTTTTTTTTTTTTTTTTTTTTTTTTTTTTTAAAAACAGATCATATAGTTTAAGTGATTACTTGTTATGAAATGGGAATCAAAGAGAATGGTTGATGTTTTTGCCAAAGCCTTTCACTGAAAATCTGTTGTTCATTGGAGGAGGATTGGTCACTGCAAGATGAGTGCAAAACATTTGTTAAGAGCTTAGTGACCACTGCTCCAAGTTGTACAGTGCTGACATGGTTCATTCCTGAGAAATGTCTGCATTTTCCTAGTGAAATGAATAGAAAACCTAGCACGGGGAACACCAAATCAACCTACATTTAGTTAGGCCAGCAGTTCTCAAGTTTTTTTTTTTTTTTTTTTTAATTCCAGACCTTTTTACAATCTTAAAAATTATTGAGGACCCCAATGATCTCTTACTTACGCGAGTCGTATCTGTTTATATTTATCAGAAATTATATCTGATAAATTAAATATTGATTAAAAATGGTAATAACCTATTATATATTAACCCAAGTGATATATTTTTAGTGAAAAATGTGTTTTCTAAGACAAAAGAATATTAGTGAGATGACTAGCATTATTTTACATTTTTGTAATTCTTATTAATGCCTAGCTTAGTAGAAGACAACTGGGTTCTGATAGCTGCTTCTGCATTGTCTGTTTCAATATGTTCTTGATGAGTATATGAAGAAGAAAATCTGACTTCACACAGACATGTAGAGCTGGAAAAGGGAGAAGTATTTTAATAGCTTTTTAAGATAATTTTGGATATTCTTCTTTGATACTACGCTAGAACTTGACAAAGGGTAGTATCTCAATGGAATCTGAAACTAGATCAGTGAACATTTTGTATCCTGTTACATTAAAATCCATTGGTCTCCTGTGCATTTTGATTAGATTTTTTTGTCTGTATGTGATTTTATAATATTAAGCATTGGTTGTTGGAAAATATTGATCATTGAATTATGTTGATCTTCCAAATGTGACATATTTCATTATGTTCCGTCTTCAACATTACGTAGCCTCTGGGAAACTCTGTACTCTGCAAAGAATGAGAGTGGAAAAGGCACATAATGCCTTCATACTACTTGGAAAATAGTTTTGGCTTTGCAGACCCCTGAAGGGGTCTTGAGGACCTCCAGGGGTCCCTAAACCACACTTGGAGAATTGCAAAGTTAGAAAAAGTGGTAACCACAAGGAATGACCAGGTTTGCCAACTATAGCTTTATTTTTTTAAATTAAAAATAATTTTTATTTTGAGACAGGGTCTTGCTATGCCACCCAGGCTAAAGTGCAGTGGTGCAAATAGTGGGAGTTATAGGAAGATATATACCTAGCAAAAGCCTTGAACTCCTGGGCTCAAGTGATCCTCCCACCTCAGCCTCCTTGGTGGCTAGGACTACAGGCATGCACCATCATGCCTGGCTAATTTTTAAACTTTTTGTCCAGATGGAGTCTTGCTATGTTGCTCTGGCTGGTCTCGAGCTCCTGGCTTCAAGTGATCCTCTTGCCTCAGCCTTCCAAAGTGCATTTGAATTTTTTTGAGACAGGGTCTGACTCTGTTGCCCAGGCTGGGGTGTCGTGGCATGATCACAGCTCACTGCAGCCTTGACCTCCTGGGCTCAAGTGATCCTCCTGCCTCAGCCTCCCGAGTAGCTGGGACTACAGGTGCACACTACCATGCCTGGCTAATTAAAAAAAAAATTTTTTGGGTGGAGATGGGGTCACACTGTGACCTGTGGTCTTGAATGCCTGAGTATAAGTAATCCTTCTGTCTCAGCCTCCCAAAATGTTGGGATTACAGGTAAGAGCCACGTGGCTTGGTCTACAGCCTTCATAATAGATAATCTGGAGATTACTATGGAATGGATTGCTATATATAAGCCTTAGTCTTAGAAACCGTCTTATTCCTTGAAGTAAAGAGCTATCTAGGCCGGGCGCGGTGGCTCAAGCCTGTAATCCCAGCACTTTGGGAGGCCGAGGCGGGTGGATCACGAGGTCAAGAGATCGAGACCATCCTGGTCAACATGGTGAAACCCCGTCTCTACCAAAAATACAAAAAATTAGCTGGGCATGGTGGCGCGTGCCTGTAATCCCAGCTACTCAGGAGGCTGAGGCAGGAGAATTGCCTGAACCCAGGAGGCAGAGGTTGCGGTGAGCCGAGATCGCGCCATTGCACTCCAGCCTGGGTAACAAGAGCGAAACTCCCTCTCATAAAAAAAAAAAAAAAAAAAAAAAGAGCTATCTAATTTTGAAATGTGGTGAATTGGTCATTAAATATTTGAGTGCTTTTTGTAGACAAAGCAGTGTATTAGGTACTGCTAAAGATATGAATTATGAAAAAGGGTTCCTTCTCTTTAGTAGTTTATAGTCTGGCTGAAGGAGTAAGACATATAATCTTGTAAAAACATGACTAATGCAAGTTCTCTATAACAAGGTGATATATGAGGAGAGAGGAAACCATTTTTTTTTTTTTTTTTTTTTTTTTTTTTGAGACGGAGTTTTGCTCTTGTTACCCAGGCTGGAGTGCAATGGCGGGATCTCGGCTCACCGCAACCTCCGCCTCCTGGGTTCAGGCAATTCTCCTGCCTCAGCCTCCTGAGTAGCTGGGATTACAGGCACGCACCACCATGCCCAGCTAATTTTTTGTATTTTTAGTAGAGACGGGGTTTCACCATGTTGACCAGGATGGTCTCGATCTCTCGACCTCGTGATCCACCCGCCTCGGCCTCCCAAAGTGCTGGGATTACAGGCTTGAGCCACCGCGCCCGGCCGGAAACCATTCTTTATTATGGGAAATTGGAGTGCTCATTCAGGTATATTACATCAGGTTATACTGGAGAATTAATATAGAATAATTGTGTTAGGCTACAAAATTATGTTGTAATTTATATTTTTATTCTCACATTGTTACCCTATTTGTATAGGTTTGTGTAGTTTCCAGTATTTTTCACAGGCTTTTATTTGCGTTAAAAAAATTCAACACAATAGGGGTAGGACAAATATGTTATTGCTAATTTGATAGATGAGAAAAGACTAAGTTAAATATGCCAAGATCACATAGATAGGAGTATATTACTTGCATTTATTGGAATATATCTCATTAGAATAGAATAGAAATATTCAAGATAACTTGCTTTGGGGGAAAAATATATACATATACAGAGTAAAGATCTCCACTCAAGACTTCGTAGAAATGTTTTAATGCTTCCTGAAACACCTTGTTTATACCTTGTGCTTAGTTGTTCCTTTACTGAATTATTATAAAGATTAAAAAAAAATATAAAGTGGCTAACAGTAGAAGGCACTCATATGGCAACTACTATTATCGTTGTTGTTACAAGTTTTTCAACTCAGCTCTTATGTTACTTAAGACATCCAAATTCTCAGTCTGTGTATTTTAGGTATATTTATGTATGACATCTAAATTTTCAATCTGTGTATTTTAGAGATTCTGATTTCTCCATTTGTTGAATGCAGTAATTCAACTATTCTGGCCTGTATTTATGGGACACTTATTACTCTGTTCAGGTATTGTGGTATGCATTTTACACACATTCCATCTTTAGATCCTTACAGCAGTTTCACCATAAGGTGAGTGATGGTGTTTCCATTTTATAAATGAGAAAACTGAGGCCTGGACTGATTAGTTGCCCAAGGTGCTTGCTAGTTAAAGGTACAGCTGGGAGGCTGGGTGCGGTGGCTCACACCTGTAATCCCTGCACTTTGGGAGGCTGAGGCGGGTGGATCACTTGAGGTCAGGAGTTCAAGACCAGCCTGGCTAATATGATAAAACCCCATCTTTACTAAAAATACAAAAAATTAGCTGGACATGGTGGCAGGTGCCTGTAACCCCAGCTACTCAGGAGGCTGAGGCAGTAGAATCGCTTGAACCCAGGAGGTGGAGGTTGTAGTGAGCCAAGATCGCACCACTGCACTCCAGCCTGGGTGACGAGCAAAAGTCCGTCTCAAAAATAAAATAAAAATAAATAAAAATGAAATAGTACAGCTGGGATTTGAATTCACCTCTCTGTCTTCTGTTACCTTTCCATTTGAGCAGTAAGTTGAAAAAAAAATATTTTTGAATTGTGGAGGAGTTTTTGCTGTTTTTCAAGGGACAGACTTTTGTGGGAGGTGGGGCATTGGGTGGTGGCTATTCTCCCCTTTTATAATAAATTCATTGATTGGTATTGGGACTCCAAAAGTTTTTTTTTTTTTTTAAATTATTGATGTTATTTAATTACTTGCCTGATTAAATTTGGTAAAATAGTAATGGATTAACATTTTCGAGATCTCTATTTCCACATTCAAGGTGATATTTTACTATATTGGTGAGAAATAGTTTGTAGGTTTTTACAGGTTGTTTTAGACCAAGAATTGACTTACCTTTACTGTTTAATAACATTACTACTTGATTGAATAAAATGGTTATAGTCACCTTTGAAACAGGTTGTTTTAGACCAAGAATTGACTTACCTTTACTGTTTAATAACATTACTACTTGATTGAATGAAATGGTTATAGTCACCTTTGAAACAGTATTTTGGCTTACAAAACTTGTTTGAGGGGAAAAAAATTCATTTGTGTTGGCACTCAGCCAGTATTTTATAAGCTACAATTTTCCTTTGAATAGCTGGTGGTTTGTAGCTTCATAATTTGTGGTTCTTCTGAACTTGTAAAAAGATTATACATATTTTAAAACGGCCTTATCACGTTAATGTTTTAAGCAATACACAACTGTGAAAGTCTATCATTTTATAGTATTGTTGTTTTACTTAATTTTCCTGGGCCAAGAATCTGTTTTAAGTTAATAATTTATACAGTATAATTGGAATCTCATAACCTCAACCACCGATGAAACGCCAAACAAACCTAAAAACCAAAAACTACATAAGTAATGTAACAGGTGCTGTTAAAGGCAAAGGAAATGTCAGCGACTCCACGTTGGTCTGCCAGAAGCCTTGCAGTATTCGTGCTATTCCATTATTTAGCTATTGCTGCCTGGATGTGTTGAATTATGTGGTATGTGGGTTTGTTTGGGTGTATATGGGTGTTCTTGTATGACATTTAGTTTTAAATTAAGGTTTTTGTGATGCTGTCCATGTCGCCTTTTCACATGCAGTTGGAAAAGAATACTTCATTCAAAATGTTTCATGTTTTGTACCTTGTTCTCATGATTTGTCTGTGGGTAAATTTGTGAAAGTTATGAGGTTATTTTAAATCTTTCCTTTTGATTTTAGATTAAATCTAAAATGGAGTATGGTGACCTTTTTGCTTGAAAGATTTTGGAAAGCCAGATTAGTAGTTCCATTTTTGTACTTACAGAAGTTTCACAGATAAAAATGAACCTACCATTCAATTTCAGACTCAAATTCCATTGCCAAGTAGGAACATTATTTAAAAATAAACCATAATGAACTATTGTCTTTTTTGGGCTAAATTTTTTTATTTCTGTAAGCTGAGTGAAGTTTGGGTTAAAGTTTCCATTTATCAGTGGAATAATTTTTGCGGCTTTTAGTGAATTGTTAACAGCCAGATCCTTAACAACTGTTAATAATCTTATTAGCATGTTAGTAAAGGTTTGCTTTTAAAAAGACTCTTTAGCTCTGGAGGATACTGATTCTCATTCTTGATTGAACATTAGAATTACCTGAGAGTTAAAAGAAATACAGATGCTTGGATTTCACCTTGAGGGATTCTCATTTAATTGGTTTGGTATGCTACCTAAGCTCTGGATTTTTAGAAGTAATTCCAGCGTGCATCTGAGGCCGAGAACTCCTGCTCTGGGAAATTTGTTAGCCCACTCAAGGGGAAATAATTTGATTTAAGAGAATATATCTTTACCTTTGGAGTTTATAAAACTTTTTATTTTGATGTAGTTGTAGATTCACATACTGCTGTAGGAAATAATGTACTCAATAATCCATCTCTATAATTTTATCATTTCAAGAATGTTATGTAAATGAAATAACACTGTATGTAAACTTTTCAGCTTGGCTTTTTCACTCAGGCTAATTCCTTTGAGATCTGTCTAAGCTGTTGACTGTATCAGTAGTTTGTTCCTTTTTATAGTTAAGTAGTATTCCATGGTAGGTAGGTAAGTATTACAGTTTAATCATTCACCTGTTAAAGGACATTTGGATTGTTTCCATGTTGGCTATTACTATAAAGCTGCTGTGAACATTTGTGGACGGGCTTTTGTGTGGTCATTATTTTTCATTTCTTTGGGATAAATGTCCAAGAGTACAATTGCTGGGTTATGTGATAAATGCATTTTTAGTTTTCTCAGACACTGCTGTACTTTTTCTGGGTGGCTGTATCGTTTTACATTTCCACCAGCAGTGTATGTGTGATTTAGTTTCCCTACATGTTTACCAGCATTTGACATAATTACTACTTTTTGAGAAAAATTGGTAGACTTCATTAGAGCAGTTTTAGGTTTACAGAAAATTGGGCAGATAATTCAGAGAGTTCCCATACACCTTCTTCCCTCATGACTTTCCCCTTTTATTAATATCTATTACCATGGTAAATTTGTGAAAATTGATGAACAATAATGTGATATTAATGCATTATTATTAACTAGCCTATAGCTTATATTAGGATTCTGTGACTTGTACAGGTCTGTGGGTTTTGACAACAAATGTATAATGACATGTATCCACCATTACAGTATCATGCAGAATAGTTTTACTGCCCTAAAAATCTGTTATCTACCTGTTCAGCTCTCCTTTTCCCCCAAGTCCTGGCAGCCACTGATCCTTTTACCATTAACATAGTTTTGCCTTTTCCAGAATGTCATATAGTTGAAAGTATATAGTATCTAGCTTTTTCAGACTGGCTTCTTTTGCTAAGCAATATGCAATTAAGGTTTCTCTATGTCTTTACATGGCTTGGTGTCTCTTGCTCTCCCTTCATCTCTCTTTATTGCTGAATAATATTCTACAGCGGATGAACCACAGTATTCAGCTGTGATTGTATCAACATTTGGCTATCCATTCACCTATTGAAAGACATCTTAGTTGTTCCCAGATTTTGGAAATTATGAACAGAGCTGCTATAAATATTTGTGTGGACTTTTGTATGGATTTAAGTTTTCAGATCATTTAGATAAATATCTAGGAGCACAATTCCTGTATTGTGTACTAAGATTATACTTAGCCTTGTAAGAAATTTCCAAATTTTTCCCAAGTATGATTTATATTTCCCCCAGCAATGAATTATTTTTTATTTTAACCATTCAGATACATATGTAGTGATATTTCTTTGTGATTTATTTTGCATGTTTCTGGATAATGATTTTGAACATGTTTTCATATGCTTATTTGCCATCCGTCCTTTTCAGTGAAATATTCATGTCTTTTGCCCATTTTCTAATTGGATTGCTTATTTTTTTATTTTTATTTAAGCTGTTGAGTTTTGAGGATTTTTTGTATATTCTGGTTGGAAGTCCTTTATGGGGTATTTGGTTTGCAGTTAGGCTGTAGCTTGTCTTTATATTCTCTTAATTGTGTCTTTCATGGAACAAAATTAATTTTGATCAAGTCCAGTTTATCAGGTTTTCCTTTTATGGATCTTGTTTTTGGTGTCAAGTCCAAGAACTCTTCAACTAGCCCTGTGCCCCCCCAATTTTTTTTTTCCTCATAGTTTTATAGTTTTAAGTCTGTGATTAATTTCAGGTCAGGTTTTGGTAGTGAAGTTTAGATGAAAGCTCTTTTTTTTGGTCTTATGGATGTCTAATTCCTCCAGCTGCATTTATTGAAAGGGCTATCCTTCTTCCATTTAATTGCTCATACACTTTTCTAAGAAATTAGTTGGACATGTTTGTGTGGATCTATTTTTGGGTTCTTTATTCTACTCTATTGATCTCTGTGTCTGTTTCTCTACCAATACCATACAATCTTTATTACTATAGCTATATAATTAGTCTTTAAATTTGGTAAAATGATTTCTCCCATTTTATTCTTTAAAAAAATTGTTTTAGCTATTCTTGCTTGGTCTTGTGTCTTTCCATATAAGTTTTAGAATAAGTTTGGCTATGTCTGTAAAAAATTTTGGTAAACATTTTGTTAAATCTATAGATCAATTTGGGAAGAATGACGTCTATGGAGTATATCTACCATTGGATCTTAATAGATTAGAATGAGATTAGAAAGAAGTAGTTCTGTAGAGAAAATATTAAAATTGCTTAAATTGTATGGAGAGAGTTCTTTGTAATTAGCAAAATGTTAAACTTTTTAGCCCTCCCTCCCTTTTTGGTGCTAAAAAACCATCATTTAGTAGAGCTGTGGAAGTGGAAGAAACTGTTGATTCATTTCATTTCAGTTCTATTTGTTTATTCCAGACAGTGTCTCACTCTGTCACCCAGGTTGGAGAGCAGTGGTGCGATACCTGCTCACTGCAACCTCTGCCTCCCAAGTTAAGTTATTCTCCTGCCTCAGCCTCCCAAGTAGCTGTGACTACAGGTGCATGCCACCATGCCCAGCTAATTTTTGTACTTTTAGTACGAGGTTTCGCCGTGTTGGCCAGGCTGGTCTCAAACTCCTGGCCTCAAGTGATCTGCCCACCTTGGCCTCTCAAAGTGCTGGGATTACAGGCATGAGCCACCACGCCTGGCTATTCATTTATGCATACGTTTTTCACTAACATCTTTATGAATTTCTGTTATGGGCCAGACACTGTTTTAGGCACCAGAATACAGTGGTAAAGATCCCTACTCATTGACCTTACATTCTGATGAAGAGATAATATATGAGTAATAACAATATACATCAATTAAGTGCTATGGAGATAATTGAAACAGGTTGACCTTGAAATAGTGGGGTGGTTAATTGATGGATTAGATCAGGAAAGGCCTCTGAAGAAATCTTGTTTGTAGTGGTGAGATCTGAATGTCAAGAAAGAACCAGACTTTTGAAGAAAAGGGAGACTATTCCAGGCAGAGGGAACAGCTACTGGAACAGCTAGGGATACAGTGGGTATGGAAGGAACTAAAAAGGAGTACAGGGTGTCTGGAGTATAATGAGCAAGAGGGAGAATAGTACAAATGAGGTTGGTGAGGTAGGCAGGGGCCAGATCAGCTGGGTCTTTGTAAGCCAGGGTAAGGAGTATGATTTTTATTCTGAGGGTGATGAGAAGCCACTGGAATGTTTCAATTAGGGGCGTGAAAAGGTTGCTGTATCAAGAGGGGCCAGAACAAAAGCAGGAAGATGAATTAGGGGGCTATTTCAGACCAGGTGAAAGATGATTATTCTAGAAAAGCATTCAGGATATATTTTCAAGGTAGAGTCAACAGGATGTGTTCTGTATTTCATGGCCACAGGAAAAGGGAATCAAAGATAATGCCTAGATTTTCTTTTTCCTTTTAAAACTTGGGTGGATAATTATTGATATTCAGTGAGATCAGTAAGACTTGGGAGAGGAACAAGATATGTTTTGGAGAAAAAAAAATTGATTTTTTTTTTGTTGGGGTGAGACAAAGTCTCACTCTGTTACCCAGGCTGAAGTGCCGTGGCATGATCATGGCTCTCTGCAACCTCGAGCTCCTGGGCTCAAATGATCCTCCTTCCTCAGCCTTTTGAGTAGCTGGGATCATAGGCATGCACACCACCACACCCAGCTAATTAATTATATATATATATATATATATATATATATATGTGTGTGTGTGTGTGTGTGTGTGTGTATATATATATATATATATATATATATATTTTTTTTTTTTTTTTTTTTTAAGAGATAAGTTCTCCCTATGTTGCCCAGGCTGGTCTTGAACTCCTAGGCTCAAGGGATTCTCCTGCCTCAGCCTCCCGAAGTGCTGAGATTATAGGCATGTGTGACTGTGCCTGGTTGATACTCCTGTTTTAATCACTTTTATGTTTTAACTGATGTCTGCCATCAGTTGGATATACAAGTTTGCAGTACAGGTGGAGGTCAGGATTGTCAACATAGTGTGGTGATTTGTATGTAGATATTATAGAGAGTCATGAAACTGGGAGAGGCTGCTTAGAAGACAATGTGATACAAGAGAAGGGGGCCTGGGACAGAGCCTTGGAGCACTGGCACATTATGAGGTCTGGAGGAGGCGAAGGCTGAGCCAACAAAGCCTAGGAAGGTGTAGCCATTGATGTTCTTATTATATTTGTGACTAAAGTTATAGAAAGATAAGGATATAGAAAAAAAGAATTCTATCAGTGCCTTCACTGAAACCAGAATTTTGTGATGTCCATTGATTATATCAGTCCTGTTGAAAGATAAGAGGAGACAAATAATAGAAACTACTTTCTGTGAGAAAATTAGCTAGTGATATTTGCTTTTAGTGAAAAGTTAGTAAAACATGTCCTCTGTGTTTCTGTCTCCTTTTAGTTTGCCTCCTTGAATTCATAGACTTGATAACATTAAAGAAAATGCAAGATCTGTAGATTTTAGTGTGGTGGGCAGACAATAACATTTTTATACATAACAATGTAATTAATGGTTTTCATCAAGAAAGCATAATAGACAGTATATTAAGTGATTGAGTAACTACTCCGGGTCTAGCATAATGCTAAATTGGAGGAGATAAATGGAATGTTAAATACAGGCCTTGCTTTCATTGAATTTTGATGAAAAGAAAAGTAAAAAAGAATAAGCTATGGTTGTTGGAAAGGATTTCTTGGAGGAGTTTGAACTTGAAGAATAAGTAGGACTTAGTGGGTAGAGGAGAAGAGCAAATGCCATAATTGAGTAAGGTATGGTGGAAAGAAAATGGGCTCTTTTTTGGTCAGAAGACCTGGTTTGAGTGAGGACTCAATAGTTTGTGGCCTTGGATGAATCCATGTCTTCTTTGATCTTGTATCCCTTTAGGGGCATTCCTGTACTTGCCTCACAGGTCTTCTACAAAGATAAGACTGTTTATAGTTTCAGCAGTAATAGTAATATACTAGTTCTTATGTCGGGGGCTAGTTTGCAGATATCATTTTAGGAACATTTCATAAATTCTGGTGTTACATTGAGTAATTTGGATTTATTAAATATAACTATCCTTTAAAACTTACTTGTATAGTTCCTAGCTTAGTGCCAGACATTTAGTAAATTGTAGGTGATATTGTTACTCTGCTCCTGTTACAAGAATAACATAGAAAAAAGAGATGACAGTCCTTGCCTTTCAGGAGTTTTTGCTGTCAGTAATAAGTCATATTCATAAGAAGTTGGGGAAAATGCAAGACCTTCTGTGCCCTGGTCCTAAATTTGTGGTATCAGGTACAAATCAGTTCGGCAGAGGCTTGTCATAGGGACAGGCCTTTGTTTTGGCAATAAGTCTAAATGTGGCCCATGAGAAAAGGTTAAGATTTGGATAGACAAAGGGAAAGCCCAATAGGCATTCCATATTAAGATGTTTATTTTATGTATTGTTTATTTTTAGACACAGCGAAGCATAAATGTTACTGCCACTGCGAAGGAAATCTTTAGTAATACTTAAAGATTCTCATTCTGAAACTTTTGTAATGTTATAATCAAATTTATCTTCCTGCTCTACAATTTATTGAACTTGTGCCTGCTCCCAGATGACATTCTAATGTAGAATTTATTTTGAAGGTGTCTTTAAAAAAAAAGAAGTTGTTTTTATTATATACTTAACTGTAATTCTGTTACAACTTTTCTCTTTTGTGTGTAAAAATAATAAAGCTCTGTTTCATGCTGTAAGATTTATTGTTAAAAGGCAGGGCAAATTTCTGAGATTTCTTTGGGTAGTCGTCTTCTCATCTTAGCTTATTTGAAACTTAACTATTTATCAATTCATGTGCATATGTGGGATGTTAGGATGACTCTTTGTTTTGAAAAACAGTGCTATCAGAGTTCCTGTACAGTCGGTGCTGAAATTAGGGCGCCCTAGTACAATGTACTGTTCTCTCTTAGTCATTATAATGGTTTTATATGTAGGTAAACCCTAGGTCTTGCTGCTTTTATGTAGCTGTCTTCCTTGGTTACTGAAAGTTGGATGGCTCTTAGTTTGCCTTTAAGGGAATCTAGGTTTAATTACATATCTTTTAGAACACTGCACCACTAAGTAGGTTGTAGAGAATCTTTGATAGCATTCTAGTAGCCTTATTGATACATGATCACCTCAGTGAAATTGTGCTGTATCATGTGTTACTGTATTTTTTAGAAACGGTAGTCTTGCTGTGTTGCCTAGGCTGGTCTTGAACTCCTGGTGTCAAGGAATCCTGCCTTGGCCTCCCAAAGTGCTGGGATTACAGGCATGAGCTACCTCATTTGGCCAGATTTTAAATAAGAAAAGCTAACATTTACTGGGTGCTGTGTGCTATGCACTTTGCTAAGCAGCTTTAAAATGTGGAGTTTTCATTTAAACATCACAACAATTAAGTGAGGTGAGTCCTGCTTTTATTCTCATTTTACAGATGAGACAGAAAGGATAAGTTCCAATCCCAGGTTTACACAGGAGCAGGGATTTGAACCCAGGTGGTCTGACTTCAGGTCCTATTCTCTTATCTACTATGCTTTACAGTCCCCTCAGATAACACCTTTCTGGAACACTCTGTCCTATTGAGGACTTTATTTTTTATGTGTTACCTTGTGTGAGAGCATTAAGAGCTTGTTCCTGTTTGGGATTTTATAGTTGCACCCTTCTCCCTATGTAAGGGTTTGCCATTTTATTAGTTAAGTAACCCAGCTGCTGAATTAGAGCCCAGAATTCAGTGCATAATGGTCGAGGGCAGGTGTTCCACATAAGCATGTGGCTGTCCTTTATGCAGGCATGTAGGGATGTAGGTGAATGGTGACTGTACCATTGCGAATGCACAGCTTTCAGGGTTGTTCTTGTTGGAACCACAGAGTAAGAAATTTTATCTTAAGCAAGTGTGGTGAAAGTTGTACAGATGCAATTTCTCCTCACTTCCATTGCTGAAGGCTTAGTCTCATTGCCTCATCTAGCTGCAGGGGATTGGGAATTGGAGCATCCTTTCTCTTTGCTGACACTGGGAGGTAAGGTGTCATTCTGTATTATTTTGAGTATTTCATCAGTGTTGAAATGTTCTTGGGAGTGCATTTTAAGCTACAGAATGTAAAGGTCAGAGCCTTGTCCTAGCTACAACTCTGTTATTTGGAAGAAACACAGTGGATTTTGGTAGTTAGCAGTCTCTGCCACAGGTGTAACACTGGAGATTTCAGTAGGAATGTTAGAATAGCTCCCTGCTAAGGTTTGCAAAGTATTGTTACACACATTCAACTCTTGCTTCTTTTTTTTAATTTTTTTGAGACAGCATCTGGCTGTGTCCCCCAGGCTGGAGTCCAGTGGTGCAATATTGGCTCACTGCTGCAACCTCTGCCTCCTGGGTTCAAGGGATTCTCCTGCTTCAGCCTCCCTAGTAGCTGGGATTACAGGTGTGTGACACCACACCTAGCTAATTTTTGTATTTTTAGTAGAGACGGGGTTTCACCATGTTGTCCAGGCTGGTCTTGAACTCCTGACCTCAAGTGATCTGCCCGCCTCAGCCTCCCAAAGTGCTGAGATTACAAGCGTGAGCCACCGCACCTGGCCCCAACTGTTGCTTCTTATAAAGGTAAGTAGATAAAGTAAGTGATGGTATTCCCATTGTAAAGGAGAAAATTGAGATATAGGTGGTTAAACATTGAATGAAACCAGCTAGAAAGTTGAAGAGCTGGGACTCAAATCCAGGCATTGTGGCTTCAGAGTCAGTGAAGTTTGTATAGCCCACTGATTTTCTTTTTTTTTTTTTTTTGGTAGAAAATTCTAGCCAACAGTTTTTATACTTGCTGTAGTCACTACTCTTGTATCCTTTCTTAGGGTGTCTAATACTACCAATGTCCAGTATACTATACTGACAAATTACTATCATATGATGATAATTATTTATAATTTGATCTCATTTTGAAGATTCAGAAGATACATTAAGAACTTGTATTGCCTCACAGTCATCATGATGTTCATAAATGATACCATGTTTTAGATATATCAGTTTATAAAATACTGGGTAACAGGTTTTACTCTTTTTAGAAATTATACTTGATAGCTTTGGCTTCCAGTAGATAAAATGACATGTAAAGTGAGCAAATGAAATAGAAATAAAATAGGAAATAAAAATAGAAATTATATATTGGGGCACTTAATTTTTTAAAAATAAGTAGCATGTATTATGAAATACAGTGTTCGTATAATTTCACCAATAATTTGCTGTACTCTGTGGTAAAACTATTTTATACTATATGCTACTCAAGAAATTGGAAGCAATTTCTACTTTGGAGCAGCTGGAGGAGTCCTTTCTCCTTGCTGACAGAAGGTAAAGTATCATTCCTCAGTATTTTGAGTGTTTTCATCAATGTTGAAATGTTCTTGGGAGTGCATGTTTAGCTGCAGTTTGTCGTTATCTGCTTTAGGGATTGGAAGCTGTGCACTATGGCAAATAATAAGTATTTGTGCAGATGGATTATTAATCAGAAAGTAAGGTGGAGCCTTTTACATATTCCTATTTTAATATAATAGGTAGCAAACTCATTCTGGTATTCTTATTTTTGATTATTTTTCTTGGAGCTGTATTTTGCTGAGTGCTGTATTCCTAAATCATTTCAGAAGAAGCGACTTTAGTATAGCTGAATTTTAATAGATAGAAATAACATGATTTGAATTTAATTTTCCATAAAATACGTTTTAGATATTCTTTACAGCTTTAGTTTTGCTATGAAAGTAAGAGATCAGACAAAGAAGTACCATTCTTTTTGCATGTGGTTAATGACCAATAGCTCTCTGGGATAACTTTTTTCCCCCCTAAAGTTGTCTCTTAGTTCTTTCAGATTGTACCTAGATTTTCAGTTTTCTCTGGGATAATGTTTTCTTTTTTTGCTGAAATTGGCTCTTAATTCATCCAGATTCTTAGATTTCCAGTTGCCTGACAATAGCAATAGAAATAAAACAGGCTGTATCATAAATTCAGTGAAGTCTAATTGAGACTAGCATTCTTTTAATGGTTTTGCAAGAATACAGTTATCTGTATCTCCGTAATCCATTATTTTAACATATGCATACTGATGAAAAAACATATACATATAAGATGAAAAAAACAAACAAACCCTGAATTAAAAAAGGCTTATCCTTCAGCTTCTGTAGCTGTGTGTTGCCTACTTTTTAGAAAAGTTACATGTAAAATTTTGCCTTCTACCACAGACAAGGAATGCTGGCAAATGTGTTGTTAAAATTCTGTCATTGCATCTTTATCTGCCTAAAATGATGGAACAACACTTTCAGGTCATTTTAGTGAAGTTCAGTTGCAGTGAGTTACAAGGTATGTCATTTGAATACTGGTTGCAATTTGTTTCCTGTGTTCACTTGTATTTATAACCTAAATGCCCAGTACACCCTGCAAAAAATAAGCCAGTTGAAGAGATACAATATATATGTATATATATTTTGAGATGAAATCTCACTCTGGTGTCTGTCCAGGCTCACTGCAACCTCTGCCCCCTGAGTTCAAGCAAGTCTTCAGCCTCAGCCTCCCAAGTACCTGGGATCACAGGCATATACCCCCATGCCTAGTTAATTTTTTTTATTTTTAGTAGAGGTGAGGTTTCACTATATTGGCCAGGCTGGTCTTGAACTACTGACCTCAAGTGATCTGCTTCCCTCAGCCTCCCGAACTGCTGGGATTAGAGGCATGAGACACCTCTTCCGGTCTGAACAAATACAAAATGTTTATGTTGTGACTAGGCACTTAATATACTATTACTTAAAAAAAAAAAGATTTAAGACTACAAACTAGGATGGGGGGAATACTGGATTTTTAGTGGTAAGTCCAGGATTTGAGTCTGAGCCTTGTTACAAAGTTACTCGCTTATCTTAGGCAGGATACTTTACCTCTTTGAGTCTTAGTTTTCTTTTTGGAAAGTAAGAATTCTATACAGTATTAGTCTTTTTGACCAGTTTTAGCAGTCTGTGATTCTCATGTTTTTCTGTCTTGTGAAGAGAAACTTAACAGTCTTAAAGCTGCCAGCTCTTTTTTTTTTTTGTCTTATGAATAGTCTTGGTAACAGAAAACTGGTTTGAATTATCCAATCTAACTGTAATATGTTTTCTAAAACTAGTTTTAAAGGAGGCATGAAGTTGGAAGTATTTAGTTTTACATTTGAATTGTGCCTCACTGTTGCCACTTTAAAAGCAGCATGTGAACTGGAAAGACAAAACGCTTTGAAAACATACTGTGCAATGAAAAGAGAGTCAACTATTATTAAAGTTCTTTGAACTCCCATTTCATGACAGAAGACAGTGAAATGAGCTAACGTGACCATGTTTATTTATGTAGACTTTCCCATGTAAGTCAATGCAGATGTATTGCTGTTACATTTTTCTCCATTTTATTTTGAAAATATTTAAACATGCAAAAAAGTTGAAAGACTTGTATAGTGAAACTCCATATATTCTACATATAGTGCAGCCTAGATTCTGCAGTTAACATGATCTTTTATTGACTGTATCTTACATCCGTCTATTCACTCCATTATTCAGCCTTCTTTACATCTTACTTTTTGCTTCATTTCAAAATAAGCTGCAGCTGTCCTTACAGTTTACCCCCTGAACATTTTGACATGCATATAATTAGCTGGAGTTCAATACTTGTTAACGCTTCTGAAAGTTAAAATTTATACACCTAAGCAAGGCATAGTGGCTCAAGCCTGTAACCCTAGTGACTCTTGAGTAGCTGAAGTGGGAGGATTGCCTGATGCCAGGGGTTTGAGACCAGCTGGGCAACATAGTGAGATCCCCATCTCTAAAAAAATAAATTAGCCAGATGTGGTGGTATGTGCCTCTGTAGTTCAGCTACTTGGGAAGCTGATGTGAGAGGATCACTTGAGCCCAGGAGTACTAGGCTGCTGCGAGCTATAATCATGCCATTGTACTCCCAGCATGGATGATAGAGCAAGACCCCATCTTTTTTTTTTTTTTTTTTTTTTGAGACAAGTCTTGCTCTGTTGCCCAGGCTGGAGTGCAGTGACACCATCTTGGACTCACTGCAACCTCTGCTTCCCAGGTTCAAGTGATTGTCCTGCCTCAGCTTCCTGAGTAGCTGGGACTACAGGTGCATGCCACCATGCCCGGCTAATTTTTTGTATTTTTAGTAGAGACAGGGTTTCACCTGTTAGCCAGGATGGTCTCGATCTTCTGACCTTGTGATCCACCGCCTTGGCCTCTCAAAGTGATGGGATTACAGGTATGAGCCCCCGCGCCCGGCTTACCCGTTTTTAAAAAGGAGGGAAAAATTTACATACATAAAAATGCATAACTGTTACAGTGCCATGAATGACAGTCATTAATTTGAACACCTGGCAGTTTTCAGGGTCTTTGCAGATAGAGAGAGATGAATAAGACAGTTTCTGCCTTCCTGGTGCTAGTAGGAGAAATAAAAGAGATGTCTAAAAAAGTAGTGTTTTATTTGGAGCTTTTAGTTGCAAATAAGAATCAGCTGCCTTCTACAGATAATAACTCTTGCTTACAGAACCTGAGGGCAGGATTTCAGTGGGGCTTTGGGAACGGCTGGAACCAAGAACTAGAAGGCTCACAGGACTGTTTTTTCCTAACTCTGTTTTATTCTGCCCACTTCATTCTTTTTCTTTGAAGATCTGCTTTTTCCTCATTTTAGTACAAATGGTAGAACATGGCTGTCCCTAGAGCTTTTATTTTACATCTAATAATTCTCACACAGACATACTAGTTTTCTCTGATAATTTCATTTCTACCTGGGAAGTAGAATCTGATGGGCCCCGCCCTGGTTCAGCTTGCTTGAGGACTGAGCTGCTGGAAGCCTACTTTTGTGGATGGAGTGAAGTAGGAGGGAGAGAAGAGACAATTCCCAGAACAAGTAGGGGGCTGTTGTAACCTGGGCTGACACTGAAAATGGCTTATAACTACAATTGTGATAAATACTGATACAGACAAGAGCAGGCCATAGAAATAGATGGAGTGTGGGGTAGGGACCGCTTCCTAGAGAAATTGTTAGGTAAGGTTTTTTTTTTGTTTATTTATTTATTTTTTTTGAGATGGAGTCTCACTCTGTGACCCAGGCTGGAGTGCAGTGGCATAATTTTGGCTCACTGCAACTTCCACCTCCTGGTTCAAACAATTACCCTGCTTCAGCCTCCCGAATAGCTGGAATTTTAGGCATGTGTCACCAAGCCTGGCTAATTTTTGTGATTTTAGTAGAGATGAGGTTTCACTATGTTAGCCAGGCTGGTCTTGAACTCCTGACCTCAAGTGATCCATCTGCCTCAGCCTCCCAAAGTACTGGAATTACAGATGTGAGCCACTGTACCTGGCTGGCTAAGTTGGGTTTTGAAAGATGAATTCAAGTACAACCATGGGAAGGAAGGATATTCCTTATAGAAGAACAGTAGGAGAAAGTTAGGAAATGGCTTAGTGTGTTTAGGTAACTGTAAGGAGATTGGTACATTTGCTGTGTAAGTTTGGAAGTGGGGTAGGTTCATTAGAGACCAGAGAGAGAGGCAGATCCAGGCCAGTTTATGGAGAACCCTATCTTGTTAAGATACGGGGAGTCAGGGAAGGCAGGTGACAATCAAGATTTGTTTCCTTAAGAGATCATTTCACCAGATGAACTGGAGGCAAGTGGGGCAGAGGCAGAAAATCTTTTGAGAGCTTAGACTAAGAAAATGACTGTTAATAGCAACAGTCATTGTTGCTATCAGTGTGGAATTTGACAGAGTCTATACTCAGGAGCCACTCGGGGTTGTGGACTCCAAAGATAAGGACAGTGATGAGGAAGATGGCAGTGGCTACTGGAGGGCTGCAGCAGTCCTTCCTTTTGGCGGCCTGTGACCAAGGTCAGGGAGGAGTAAGCTATCCCCTCATCATACTGACCATGTATAGTTCCCTTTTTGAAAAGCAATAAAATGCTTTGGATTAGAAAAAAAAAAAAGGCAGTAAAAAGAGGAGGGAAGATAATTAGGTAGTAAAATCTTTAGTACTTGTGATTTCTTTGATGTCAGGGGATGGGGAGGAATCTTAAGATGATGTCCCCTGGTCTCCTGACCTGGATAACTGGATTAACTAGTATACTAGCCAAGGTAAGAAATATGGGAGACTGTGGTATTGGCAGTCTCATATGTCTTGATTTGGCTGATGACAACAAGGATACCATTTAAGGATTATTAAATTGTTTATATGTTTTAGGCATTTTACCATTTGTAAGTTGTATTTCACAATCTAAAAGACCAAAAAGGAGCAAGAGAAAATAAGTTTGGGAAAGAAGATGCTAACTTTAGGATTCAACTTTTATATTCGAAGTGTCCGTGCAACCCTCCATATGGAGATGTGTAGAAGGCAGTTGGAAGTGCAGTAAAATTCAAAGTGCAGTAGAGGAGTATGGGCTGCTGATACAGGTGAAGGGATTAGATTAGGTCTGTAGTTCTCAAGCCTCACTGTATGTTAAAATCACTGTAGAGCTAAAAAAAAATACTGATAACTTGGATCCCACCCCAGATTAATTACATTGACTTCTAGGGGTGTGAGGACACCATATCTAGCTTAAAAAGCTCCCTGTGCTTTTTCTTGTAATATACAGAATTGAAGAACCACTGGGTTACAAAAAGATCACTTATTGCCTACATTATGTGACTGACCAGAGTTCTGTAAAGAGGATTTTTTAATTGCTTTAGAACCCAATATAGGTTTAACCTTTTTGTTTTGGATACAATTATTGTACCTTGTACTTTCCTCCATTAATACCAGAAAAATTAAAAAGTATGTACGCTTTATGTTAAAATAATGATGCACATGTGTTCTTGAAAAAGTATATAGAAGATAAAAGCTATTTAGTTAAAGCAACTTTAAAACAAACTTTCCTGTGATTACCTGAAATGGCCATGTTTTACCTAGTTTTAATTATTGGTGTATAGTTTTTGCAGTGAAACCTAGATTGCCTTTATCAACTACAGTGTCTGAAAAATAAGTATGAAAGACAGGGTTGGTAAATGAATTGAGTGATGTGGTCTGGAAGGCAGATAACTGTAAATGGTGAGCAACCGTCTCTGATATATGTGATATGGAAAGGACAATTGCTTACTTGTCTGTCATTTCATTCCCTCACTGCTTGGCTTTATAACCCATCAGGGTCCTGTATCTGTATCTGTCAATAAGTATTTATTAGCACCTACTATCTTCCAAGAAGTGTATTAGGAAATGTGTTAAGTACTAGATAAAATAGACAAAAATGCTTGGGACTTGTAATAGGTTTGCCAGTGTTTGAATTGGAGAAGGCTATGTAAATGACAATGGAATGTCAAGTTATGTGATAATTATAAGAATCAGTTGCTGTTCAGAGACTGGAATTATTTCTTGGGCTTCAGCATAAAGAATGATTCTTGTAACACATTGGCCTCCCATTTTCTTGAGCTCTGTTCATGTAGCGATCTTGTTTTCTATGGACATCTTTCAGATCATGGACCCTAGATCCGTTGATCCTACTGCTTTTTCATCATCCTTTATATCCTGGAAGTTCCTTGCTCAGCTTAAATTTCGTAGTCATTATGCTAACTCCTCGGTGTATACCTCAGTTCCCACTCTTTAATCATGCTTACCTGGCAAAACTTACAACCTGGGTTAAATCTGAGACTCCTCCTAATCTGCGTCTGTATCTCTGCATCTGAATGTAGCTGGAAAACACGTGCTTCCACGTACCCTATGCTGAATGAGCTTACTTATTTAAAAAAAAAAATTCGTAAGAACCTCAGATAGATCCTTAATGCTCCTAGGCAATCATTTGTACCTAGTCCATTCACTCTGTCACTCTGTTAGTTACAGTTGTTGGTTACCCCAACCCTTTCCTTTTAAAATCCATAATACTGTCTCTCCCATTCAACTGATGACCTTGCTTCTTACTTCACTAAGAAAATTGGAGCATGTACTTGTGCATTCTGTCCTCATTCCTCTTACCATAGATGAACTATATGTGCTTCCATCAAAGACAAGCTCTTCACTTGTGTACTAGATATTATCCTCTATCAACTACTCAAGGATATTGCCCTCAGAATCCCCCTACAGATTTTCTTGCATCATCAATATTTTGTCTTTTATTGGCTCATTCATCAGCATTTAAACATGTTATTTTTCCTACATTAAAAATACTTGATCTCACTTTTATTGCTAGCTACTGTTCCATTTCTTTGCCCTTCTTTGTAATGAAACATACAGATGGAGTAGTCTATATTCAACTGTTTTTAATTTATTTCCTCCCATAATTCCTCTTGTATTTCTTGAGGTATAATTCACATGGATGAAAATTCACTATTTTAAATGTACAACTCAGTGGCTTTTAGTGTATTTACAGAGTTGTGCATCCCTCACCACTGTCTAATTCCAGAACATTTTCATCATTGTAAAACAAACTCTGTACCCCTTAAGCGATCACTCTGTTTCAGTCTTCCTCCAGTTCCTGGCAACTACTAATCTACTTTCTGTCTGTATGAATTTGCCTATTCTGGACATTTCATGTAAATGGAATCATACAATATGTGGTCTTTTGTGATTAGTTTCTTTCCCTTAGCATAATGTTTTCAAGGTTTATGCATTGTAATATGTATGAGTGTTTCATTCCTTTTAATGGCTAGTGTTCTATTTATGAATATGCCACATTTTGTTTGGTCATTCATCAATTGATGGACATTTATGTGGTTCTACATTTTGGCTGTTACAAAAAATGCCACTGTGAACATTTGTGTTCAGATTTTTGTGTGGGTGTATCTTTTCAGATATCTTGGGTACATGTCTTGGGTAGACTTCCTCGGTCATATGATAGCCCTGTGTTTAACATTTTGAGGAACTGCCAAGTTGTTTTTTAAAAATGACTGTACCATTTTACATTCCCATCAGAGTTCCAGTTTCTTCATCTTGTTCTGTCTTAAGCCAACTTGTATCAGGTTTTTCCTCTATTTCTCAAACTTCTCAACTGAAAGTGCCCTTGACGAGGTCATTGGTAACATCAAAGTGCCAAAGTTAAACAGTTCTCAGTCCTCATTTTGTTTGACCTGTGTGCAGCATTTGACAGTATTAATTATTCATTCCTCCTTAATACACTTTTTTCACTTTTGGCTTCTAGGATACTGCATGTTGTGTGCACCACCTCCTCCCACATTTTATTGGTCAGTCCTTGTCAGTTTCCTTTGTTACCTTTAAAAATTGGAGTGTCCATTGGGGATCTTTATCTAGACTTAGAAATCTTTAAGTACTGTCCTTGAACTGGCTCCCAAGTTGATATCTCTAGCTGAGATATCTTCTTTTTGTCCTTCTGAGCCATGTATCCAGCTGCCTACTCACCAGGATGTTAGACATTTTAAATGGAACATGTCTAAAACCAAACTCCTTTTCTTTCTTTTAAAATATGTGCCACCCATTGGTCTACATCTCTGATCAAGGTAACACCATCTTCCAGTTGTTTAGGCCAAAACCCATGGAGTTAACTTGCACACCTTTTCTCACATCCCATATCCAGTCTGTTGGGAAGTCTTGTTGACCTCACCTTAAAGTATCTGCAGTGTTGTAATACTTCTTACCACCTCTGCTATTGCCATCATCCTGGTGTGATTATCATGTCTCACCAGGATCATTGGGATCAATTCCTAATTAGATCCTCTGCTGTGTCTTTATCTCCAACAGTCTAGCTCAACACAGCCAGAATAATCCTTTAGAAATATGTCAGATCAGGCCGGATGCAGTGGCTCATGCATGTAATCCCAGCACTTCGGGAGGCTAAGGTGGGTGGATGACCTGAGGTTGGGAGTTTGAGACCAGCCTGGCCAATGTCGTGAAACCCTGTCTCTACGAAAAATAGAAAAATTAGCCTGGTGTGGGGTGCCTGCCTGTAATCCCAGCTACTCGGGAGGCCAAGGTTTGAGAATAGCTTGAACCTGGGAGGCGGAGGTTGCCGTGAGCCGAGATTGCACCACTGCATTCCAGCCTGAGGGACAGAGTGAGACTCTGTCTCAAAAAAAAAAAAAAAAAGAAGAAGAAGAAATATGTTACATCATCTGCATTTTCTGCTCAAAAGCCTGCACTGCCTCCCTTTACTAAGTAACAGCCAAACTAGGCCCTACTTCATCTGACCCTATTACCTCTCTGACCACACCTGCTGTCGTTATCCTTTGGCTCACTACATTCACCTCCTTGCTGTTCTTCAAACAGGTGTGCGTTAGACTCAGGGCCTTTACACTTGATGTTCTTTTTGCTGGAAATGTTCTTTACCATTTTCAAATTTCCTCAAAGCTTACCATATTCAGTAAGCTTACCCTAGTTACCTTTAATTATGTAACTTGCTCTTCCCACATTCTGGATTCATCTTCTGCTCTTTTAAATTTTTGCATAGCACTTAACATTGACTACATTATTGACTTATGTTTATGATTGCCATGGTTTGAGTGTCTCCCCCAAAAAGCGTGTATTGGAAACTTAATCGCCAATGCAGCAGCTTGGGGAGGTGGGACCTAATGGGAAGTGTTTAGATTATGAGGAATTTACCCTCACAAATGGATTAATGCTGATTATAAAAGAACTTGAGGCTGTGAGTTAGATCTCTTGTTCTCTCTTGCCCTTGTGATGCCTTCCACCATGTTCTGACACTGCAAGAAGGCTCTCACCGGATGTGGCCCCTCAGTCTTGGATTTTGAATACTCCAGAACCATGAGCCAAATATATTTTTACTCATTATAAATTACCCAGTCTGTGATATTCTGTTATAATAGCATACAATGGACTAAGACAGTAATATATTGTTCTTCCTCCCCAACCGACCCTCCCTCTCCCCACCGCTAAACTGAAGCTCTATGAGGGCAGGGATTTCTGTTTTGTTTACAGATGTAACCTAAGTGTCCCAGTGCGTGGCACATAGTAACCTTTCAATAAATATTTGTGGAATAAGTAAATGGATGGCTATATGGCAGAAGTCAGGGTCTGAGGCAGGCCTTGAAAAATTTTGATAAACAAAAAGGACGACCTAGTTTCTCTTATCTTTCCCAGGCTTCTCTTTTCTGTGCCTTTAGCAAGATCTCTTTAACCTTCAAGGCATGGGCATCTGCATTAGAACCTGAGATTGAATCTGTTTCTTAGTATACATGTGACCTCGAGCAAGATTTCTGGCCATTCTTGAGTCCTTTTTCAAAAGTCATTTTTATTGATAAATACTTTGAATATAGTGAAATACATTCTTTTTGGGTACACAGTTCTATGAATTTTGACAGACTTAATCATGTAATCACCATCACGTTACATTTGCATCACTGTAAAACATTCCTTTCGGTGCCTTGGAGTCAGTTCCCTCCCTTCACCTTCTGCCTCTGGAAATCATTGATCTGATTTCTATCCTTCTATTTTTGCTTTTTCCAGAATGTCATATATGTGGAGTCATTAAATGTGACTCATTTTTAGTCAAACCTCTTCCGTTTAGCCTATATGCTTTTGACATTCAGTCACATAGTTGCATTTATCAGGATTTCATTTCTTTTTATTGCCCAGAAGTATTCCAGTGTATGGATTTACTACAGTTTATTCATTTACCAGTTGATGGATTTTTGGGTTGTTTCTAGTTTTTGGCCATTATGAGTAAAGTTGCTGTAAACATTTTTATTTCTTTTGGGCAAATACCTTGGGTGTAGGAATGCTGGGTTGTATGGTAAGTTAATTTAACTTTATAAAAAAAACCACCATACTGTTTTTCACAGTGATTAGCCTTTTTTCACATTTATCAAATGGGGTAATAGTCGAGACTTTTAGTTGCGAGCAACAGAAATTGAGTCTAGGAAAGGAACTTATGAATATTGGAGGGCTGGAGAAATAGGCTGAAAGTTATGTATCCAGGAACAAGATTCTAGGCACAGACACTGGAGGTTGAATTGCCAGTACCATCAGGGGGTGCTAGACACTGTAAGTAGAATTACTGTCTCTGGAAACTGGACTGAGTTGCTGTGATTGCTGCTTTCACTTGCCAGAATAGATTTTCTGAGGACCGAGCTTTGAGTCATTTGCTTTTGAATCACCATCTGGAGGTAGGCTCCACCTCATAAGGTAGGGGATTCCCCCAGCGTAGGAAAGAGGATTCAGATGTGGGGCTGAAAAAGGAAATAACACATGTATACCACAACCTCCAGAGGTAGTTGTGATTACATAGAATAATTTTCATGGTGTCTAGGAACTTACTAGAATATAAATGCTAGTTTACTTTTCTGTTTTCCTTTTTCCCATCTGTCTTTTTTAAGTAAAATCTTTGTTAAAGTATAAAACAAACTACATAAATCAAGTGTGTGTAGCTTCATGAATTTTTATGAGGCAAATTCATCCTTTTGACCAGTATCGGAAGAAGAAATAAAACATTGTCAGCACCCTGGAAACTTCTCCTCTTTCCTCGTCTTCATTACTGCACAACCAGGTAATCATTGGTTTTGACTAGTTTTACCTGTTTTCAAACTTTATGTAATCAAAATTGTGTGTGTATGGATTCTTTCAATTTTTGTGAACCCATTTTTTTTTTGATTTCCTGTTGTTTCATTGTTTAACACTATCCATTGTACTATTGATGGATACATGGGCTATTTCCAGTTTTTGGCTAATACAAGTAAGTACTGCTGTGAACATTTTTGCATGTCCTCTGGTTTACACACACACACTTATATGTATTTCTATAGGTATGTAACATGGAGTGAAACTAATGGGTCATGGATTTTGTGTATGTTCAGCTTTAGGAGTGACTGCTGAAATGTTTTCTTAAGTATCTTTTTTTCACTTTCCACTACTACTGGCGGTACATATGAGTTCCAATTGGTCACATCTTTTTGACATCTTACTCTGTTTTCAGTAGGATTTTGTACCCCAGTATAATTCTTGTTTGAGTCTACCTCATCAGTTACAAGTATCTCTTTCCTATAATGTTATTAACTCTTTGAGGTGGGATTTCATGTTTTGTCTTTATCCTCTTAGTACGAAGTACAGGCATAGAACACAAAGTAAATGCTCAGTGAAGGTTGCGTGAAAAGATGAATAAAGAGTATGTCTGTGAGTGGGAATAATCTTGGCATTTTTTGGAACAGAGAACTCACTGGTCTGACTGGAATTAGAAGTAATAGGAACAATGGATGATAGGGTTAAATTAAATCAGGTGGAATCTGATTCAGTAGGTGATAGGTAGACCTGTGTAGTTCCTGAACTGGGAGAGCGTTAATGAAAGCTGTTTTGTTCTGTGAATGAAAAATTGTGTTTTTGTTTACAGGTGTGTCCAGCTGTTAGGAAATAGTTACAACAAAGATTTGGCCCATGATAGGAGACAGATTAGACAAGGCATAAGTGGGTGTGAATTTGGTTAGCTTGATCTCTTAGTTTTTATTTTCTTCATAAAATGGGGCTCCATCTTGTAAAGATTAGAACTAACATATAAATATGGGTGGATGTTTTCTTTTTTATTTACTGTGTGTGTTGTTTTATGGCATTTGAGTTTTGTGGAACTCAGAATTTTGAAACATGTTGTGTAGTGTGATGCTGCCAGTGTAAATCCATGTGGAATTTTTCTAACTATAGCATCTCTGGAGCACCTTACTTATTCTTTGCTTCTATTTTATTGTTGTTCTACCCCAGCACCATTGGTTCTGCTTGTGCCAGAAACAAAAAACCATTAATAAAGTGGCTTCTTGCCTCTGACAGCTTATCCCACAAAATGTTGAACTGCTCCCCATAGTTTCTGTTAATTATAAAGCACGTTCATGAATGTAAATAAATACTAAGAATCAAGATTTTTAGTGGAAGAGGAAAAAAAATCCAAGAGGTTAATAAAAAAGTTGTAATATTGAATTAGAATTATCCATATTAACTCATGTTTTTGTGTTTTTTTGTTCCAATTTTGCTTCACATTTAATAGTAATGTTTTAAGCTAATGTCTAGATATTACCTGATTGTTGAACATTACATAAAGAGATCTCCCTGAAATGGTGGTACTATATTATTATTTTAAAAAACTAATGTATTTCTTTAACTAGAGAGTTTTAGATTGATATAAAAATTGAGCATGTAATACACAAAGTTCCCATATCATTTTGTCTCCTCACACCCACCTCATAATTCCACCTATTATTAACATTTTACGTTACTGTTGGCACATTTGCTAAAATTAATGAGCAAATATTGATACATTATTATTTAAAGTATAATTTGCTAATGTTCACTCTGTTATACAGTTGTATGAATTTTGAAATATTTATAATGTTATGGTTACCATTATGGTCTCATAAAGAATACTTTCATACTCTAACAATCCCTTTTTCATTTATTAATCCTCTTTCTCCAGAAATCTTGGCAACTATTGGTTTTTATTGTCTTAAGTGTTGCCATATCCAGAATGTCATATAATTGGAATGATATAGTACATAGCTTTCTTCTATGAACTTATTTCATCCATCTGTCTGTCTTACCTATCTGAGCTGCTTTCATTATGTCTTTTTTTTTTTTTAATTTAATTTTATTTTATTTTATTGCATTTTAGGTTTTGGGGTACATGTGATGAACATGCAAGATTGTTGCATAGGTACACACATGGCAGTGTGGTTTGCTGCCTTCCGTCCCCTCACCTGTATCTGTCATTTCTCCCCATGCTATCTCTTCCCACTTCCCCACCCCCCGCCCCTCCCCCATTTTCCCCAACCCACCCCAGTGTGTAGTGCTCCCCTCCCTGTGTCCTTGTGTTCTCATTGTTCAACACCCGCCTATGAGTGAGAATATACGGTGTTTGATTTTCTGCTCTTGTGTCAGTTTGCTGAGAATGATGGTTTCCAGGTTCATCCATGTCCCTACAAAGGACGTGAACTCATCGTTTTTGATGGCTGCGTAATATTCCATGGTGTATATGTACCACATTTTCCCTATCCAGTCTATCATCGTTGGGCATTTGGGTTGGTTCCAGGTCTTTGCTATTGTAAACAGTGCTGCAATGAACATTCGTGTGCACGTGTCCTTGTAGTAGAATGATTTATAATCCTTTGGATATATACCCAGTAATGGGATTGCTGGGTCAAATGGGATTTCTATTTTTAGGTCCTTGAGGAATCGCCACACTGTCTTCCACAATGGTTGAACTAATTTACATTCCCACCAACAGTGTAAAAGTGTTCCTATTTCTCCACATCCTCTCCAGCATCTGTTGTTTCCCGATTTTTTAATGATCGCCATTCTAACTGGTGTGAGATGGTATCTCAATGTGGTTTTGATTTGCATTTCTCTGATGACCAGTGATGATGAGCATTTTTTCATATGTTTGTTGGCCTCCTGTATGTCTTCTTTTGTAAAGTATCTGTTCATGTCCTTTGCCCATTTTTGAATGGGCTTGTTTGTTTTTTTTCTTGTAGATCTGCTTTAGTTCTTTGTAAATTCTGGATATCAGCCCCTTGTCAGATGGGTAGGCTGCAAAAATTTTTTCCCATTCTGTTGGTTGCCGATTCACTCTACTGACTGTTTCTTTTGCCGTGCAGAAGCTGTGGAGTTTGATTAGGTCCCATTTGTCTATTTTGGCTTTTGTTGCCATTGCTTTTGGCGTTTTGGTCATGAAGTCCTTGCCTGCACCTATGTCCTGAATGGTTTTGCCTAGATTTTCCTCTAAGGTTTTTATGGTATTAGGTCTGATGTTTAAGTCTTTAATCCATCTGGAGTTAAGTTTGGTGTAAGGTGTCAGGAAGGGGTCCTGTTTCTGCTTTCTGCACATGGCTAGCCAGTTTTCCCAACACCATTTATTAAACAGGGAGTCCTTTCCCCATTGCTTGTTTTTGTCAGGCTTGTCGAAGATCAGATGGTTGTGGGTATGTTGTATTTCCTGTGAGGCCTCTGTTCTGTTCCATTGGTCTATATCTCTGTTTTGGTACCAGTACCATGCTGTTTTGATTACTGTAGCCTTGTAGTATAGTTTGAAGTCCGGTAGTGTGATGCCTCCTGCTTTGTTCTTTTTGCTTAGAATTGACTTGGCTATGCGGGCTCTCTTTTGGTTCCATATGAAGTTTAAGGTGTTTTTTTCCAGTTCTGTGAAGAAGGTCATTGGTAGCTTGATGGGAATAGCGTTGAATCTGTAAATTACTTTGGGCAGTATGGCCATTTTCACGATGTTGATTCTTCCTAACCATGAACATGGAATGTTTCTCCATCTGTTTGTATCCTCTCTTATTTCATTGAGCAATGGCTTGTAGTTCTCCTTGAAGAGGTCCTTTACGTTCCTTGTTAGTTGTATTCCTAGGTACTTTATTCTCTTTGTAGCAATTGTGAATGGCAGTTCGTTCTTGATTTGGCTCTCTTGAAGTCTATTACTGGTGTACAGGAATGCTTGTGATTTTTGCACGTTGATTTTGTATCCTGAGACTTTGCTGAAGTTGTTTATCAGTTTCAGGAGATTTTGGGCTGAGATGATGGGGTCTTCCAGATATACAATCATGTCATCTGCAAATAGAGACAATTTGATTTCCTCCTTTCCAATTTGAATACCCTTTATTTCTTTTTCTTGCCTGATTGCTCTGGCTAGAACTTCCAGTACTATATTGAATAGGAGTGGTGAGAGAGGGCATCCTTGTCTAGTGCCAGATTTCAAAGGGAATGCTTCCAGTTTTTGCCCATTCAGTATGATATTGGCTGTGGGTTTGTCGTAAATAGCTTTTATTGTTTTGAGATACGTTCCATCAATACCTAGTTTATTGAGGGTTTTTAGTATAAAGGGTTGTTGAATTTTGTCAAAAGCCTTCTCTGCATCAATTGAGATAATCATGTGGTTTTTGTCTTTGGTTCTGTTTATGCGGTGAATTACGTTTATGGACTTGCGTATGTTGAACCAGCCTTGCATCCCCGGGATGAATCCTACTTGATCATGGTGGATGAGCTTTTTGATATGCTGTTGCAATCGGTTTGCCAGTATTTTATTGAAGATTTTTGCATCTATGTTCATCATGGATATTGGCCTGAAATTTTCTTTTCTTGTTGAGTCTCTGCCGGGTTTTGGTATCAGGATGATGTTTGTCTCGTAAAATGATTTGGGAAGGATTCCCTCTTTTTGGATTGTCTGGAATAGTTTCAGAAGGAATGGTATCAGCTCCTCTTTGTATGTCTGGTAGAATTCCGCTGTGAACCCATCTGGACCTGGGCTTTTTTTGGGTGGTAGGCTCTTTATTGCTGCCTCGACTTCAGACCATGTTATTGGTCTATTCAGGGTTTCGGCTTCTTCCAGGTTTAGGCTTGGGAGGATGCAGGTGTCCAGGAATTTATCCATTTCTTCCAGGTTTACTAATTTATGTGCATAGAGTTGTTTGTAATAATCTCTGATGATGGTTTGGATTTCTGTGGAATCTGTGGTGATATCCCCTTTATCGTTTTTTATTGCATCAATTTGGTTATTCTCTCTTTTCTTTTTTATTAATCTGGCTAGTGGTCTGTCTATTTTGTTGATCTTTTAAAAAAACCAGCTCCTGGATTTATTGATTTTTTGAAGAGTTTTTTGTGTCTCTATTTCCTTCAGTTCTGCTCTGATCTTAGATATTTCCTGTCTTCTGCTAGGTTTTGAGTTTTTTTGATCTTGCTCCTCTAACTCTTTCAATTTTGATGATAGGGTGTCAATTTTCGACCTCTCCTTTCTTCTCATGTGGGCACTCATTGCTATATATTGTCCTCTAGAGACTGCTTTAAATGTGTCCCAGAGATTCTGGTATGTTGTGTCTTCGTTCTCATTGGTTTCTAAGAACATCCTTATTTCTGCCTTCATTTCATTGTTTATCCAGTCAACATTCAAGAGCAAGTTGTTCAGTTTCCATGAAGCTGTGTGATTCTGAGTTAGTTTCTGCATTCTGAGTTCTAACTCGATTGCATTGTGGTCTGAGAGACTGTTTGTTATGATTTCTGTTCTTTTGCATTTGCTGAGGAGTGATTTATTGCCAATTATGTGGTCAATTTTAGAGTAGATGTGATGTGGTGCTGAGAAGAATGTATATTCTGTGGATTTGGGGTGGAGAGTTCTGTAAATGTCTATTAGGTTTGCTTGTTCCAGGTCTGTATTCAGGTCCTGGATATCCTTGTTGATTTTCTGTCTGGATGATCTGTCTAATATTGACAGTGGGGTGTTAAAGTCTCCCACTATTATTGTGTGGGAGTCTAAGTCTCTTTGTAAGTCATTAAGAACTTGCCTTATGTATCTGGGTGCTCCTGTATTGGGTGCGTATATATTTAGGATCGTTAGCTCTTCTTGTTGCAGTGATCCTTTTACCATTATGTAATGTCCTTCTTTGTCTCTTTTGATCTTTGTTGCTTTAAAGTCTATTTTATCAGAGATGAGAATTGCTCATTATGTCTTTTTTATGCTTTGACGGTGAACTCCATTAAATCACTGAATAATATTGCTATCATATGGATTTTCTTTTATCCACCTCGAAAGATGTCTTTTTTGCTTCCAGTTCTGGTGATTATAAATAAAGCTGCCATAAACATTCCTGTGCAGGTTTTGTATGGATATTAACTTTTGATCTCAACTGGGTAAATATCTAAGCACAATTTTTGGATCATATTGTAAAAGTATGTTGTGATTCCTAATATTTGGTAGATTTCATAAGAGAAACCATCTGGGTTTGGTGCCTTCTCCTTTTGGAATATTCTTAATGTTAATTCAACTTCTTTAGTAGGCATAGGCTTATTCAGGTTATCTGTGTTTCTAGTGTGACCTTGGGAAGATTATGCCTTGCCAAGGAATTGATACATTTTACTGAGGTTATAAAACAGTGGTCATAGAATTGCTCATAGTACTCCTTGATTATCTTTTTAATGTCCAACAGTTCAATAGAGATGGCTTCTGTTTTATTTCTGATATTAGTAATTTGTTGAACTCATGGTTTTAAAAATATTTACTTGCTCCATTGACTGAAAGGGCCTAGAAGCAATGACAGCCAGCAGAGGTGAGCATATCTAGTACCTATATATTGTTTTTTTATTCCATTTGTCACTAAAAGGAACCTTGGAGAAGTGGCTGATTCCAGGTGTGGGACCAGAAAAGTGCCAAGTCTGGAACATGTTATGTCAAAAAGCAAGGGAGCTGTTGAAGACTAGTGGTACATGTCTGAAGAATACAGGGACTGACTTGTAAAGGCTACCACAGGCCAAATTTGGGACAACTTGAACATTACAAAATGGTAATAGACATTGAGTGGGAAAAAAACCCAAAACACTGCCATGAGTCCATAGTGAGAAAGAGAAGGAAAGAGGGAGGAGTTGGGTAGGAAGGGAGAAGAGAAAGAGAGAAAGGTGAAATCTTCTTTGCAGAAGATTGCTTGGTGATAAATGTAAAAGGAATTATGTACTTAGAAAATCACCTTTTTGTAGGCCGGGCGCGGTGGCTCAAGCCTGTAATCCCAGCACTTTGGGAGGCCGAGGCGGGTGGATCACGAGGTCAAGAGATCGAGACCATCTTGGTCAACATGGTGAAACCCCGTCTCTACTAAAAATACAAAAAAAATAGCTGGGCATTGTGGTGCATGCCTGTAATCCCAGCTACTTAGGAGGCTGAGGCAGGAGAATTGCCTGAACCCAGAAGGCGGAGGTTGCAGTGAGCCGAGATCACGCCATTGCACTCCAGCCTGGGTAACAAGAGCGAAACTCCGTCTCAAAAAAAAAAAAAAAAAAAAAAAGAAAATCACCTTTTTGTATACCCCACATAACTAATCTGGTTCAGGTAGGGATGATCACTGGATGCCATAAATATTAGGTGAAAGATTGTTGGGAGAAGAGAATATTTACACAGTCTCAAAGTATTGATTTACACATTACTTTCTACTTAATAAAGGTGAAATAATTTTACAATATGAAGATCTGGTATTCACCACTTTAATGAAGTGATTGAAACTTAAGATCAAGGAGCTGGCATCAAGTACCCCCTGACTTGATGCAGTAAGATCACCTTTGATTAAATCATTGCCAAAGATGAAGAAACAATCAGATAAATCAGAATGTGGAACATTCTATAAAACACTTGGCCCAGATTCTTAAAGACACTTAACTATTTATTTAGGGATGAAGTCAAGAGGTTTGCAACTTACTTTCAAATGGTTTCACAAAACAGAGATACAGCAAATGTAGCAAAACATTATTGATGAACCTATGTGAAGAGTACATGGGTGTTAATTGTAATATTCTTTAAATTTTCCTGAGGGTTTTTATGTTTTCAAAATAAAAGGTAGCTTTTTAAAAGTTAATTGAGGCCGGGCGCGGTGGCTCAAGCCTGTAATCCCAGCACTTTGGGAGGCCGAGGCGGGTGGATCACGAGGTCGAGAGATCGAGACCATCCTGGTCAACATGGTGAAACCCTGTCTCTACTAAAAATACAAAAAATTAGCTGGGTGTGGTGGCACGTGCCTGTAATCCCAGCTACTCAGGAGGCTGAGGCAGGAGAATTGCCTGAACCCAGGAGGCGGAGGTTGCGGTGAGCCGAGATCGCGCCATTGCACTCCAGCCTGGGTAACAAGAGTGAAACTCCGTCTCAAAAAAAAAAAAAAAAAAGTTAATTGATAATAAATTGTGACTCTGAAGGGTCTTAAGAGATTATCTAATCCAACCCCTCATTTTACAAATGGGGAAAGTGCGACCCAAGGCGACTTGTCTGAGGACACCTTAACTGGTTACTGAGAGAGTGTGAAGAGCATGTCGGTTCTCTCTTTTCCCGCCACCCATGGAGGATGTGAGTGGCAGGATGTGGGAGGGATGGCAGAGAGACACAGAGGGACTTTGGGAGGAATGACTCTCTGGAGTCATGGTAGGAAACGGGCACCCCTTAGCAGGAGCATGTTGAGGGTCCCAGCCACAGCCAAGGTAAAGGAGATTATGAACTGAAACACAGGCAGGACAGAGAGACCCAACACTTCACCCAGCTTACCTCCTCTTCTCTTTTTAAAAATTCTTTGCTATTTTCTTTCTCTATTCTTTCCACTATCTTAAAAAAGAAAAACTTATCTCCATTTTATTGTCAACGTGGTCATTTTGCATTTTCCACCAATAATTAACATAATGTCATGGAAATAATATAAATTTTGGTGCTGGACAGACCTGATTTTACATTCCAGTCCTGTGTACTAGCTGGACAACTTTGAAGTCACTTAACCCTTCTAAGTCTTGGCTTCTTCATTTTTGAAAAGTTACTACTTCGTACTTTGAGAGGAAGTGGCATTGTGCTGGGGTATTTTAAAAAATGCATCATGCTTTCTCCTTAGGTATTTGGAAGTTAGTTATACAGTCCTTTTAGTGGTTTTCTTAGAAAATACAATGATACATTGTTGACTTGTTGTAGTCTATTGTTAATTCGTAACTGGTAGTACTGGCAATGTTTGCATCTTCGAATACTTTAACTTCCTTTACCCTTTTCTCAAATTACGTGCCATTTTAGTTGGATACTTTATTGTATACATTTAAGCTCACAAATTTAAATTGTCATTCACTACACAATGATGTTTCAGTGACAGACTGCATGTACAATGATGGTCCCATGAGATTATAATACCATATTTTTACTGTACTTTTTCTGTGTGCGGATACCTTTAGATTGTGTTACAACTGCCTACAGCAGTATTAAGTACAGTAACTTGCTGTACAGGTTTGTAGCCTAGAAGCAAAAGGCTATAATAACCTAGGTGTATAGAAGCTTATACCATCTAGGTTTGTGTAAGTATACTCTGTGATGTCACACAGTGATGACATTGCTTAATGACACATTTCTCAGGGACTGAATGATGGATTTGGGGAATGACAGCAAGGTCGATTTGGCTCCAGCTGAAGCTTATAAATACTGTTGATGATAAGATTGTATGTGAGGTGGTGTCTCATTATGGAAATTGTAAACTCCTGTTCTCTTTTAGGGAATAAGGAGCCCTTGTAGAATTGTTTAGGGATAGGGTGATACAGTGATTATTTACGGGGCAAGAGCTTGGCTTGATTTTATATTCCAACCTAAATCTCAATTATGACTTTGTCACTTCCTCATTTATACTATGGGTTAAATTTTTCTATTTCCTCATCCATGAATTGGAAATAATAGTACTTATTTTATAGGGTTGTTACAAGGATAAATGAAATGATACGTGACATGTACTTAGAACAGTAGCACTATGTAAATGTTAGGCAGTGTTTTATTATTATCATTGTTATTGTTATTAAATTAGATTGTGTATGCTAGTATTCACCCCATGCCTGGCACATGGCTAATCATAATTCCAGTCACCAGTAGAATATATATGGGATAATTACTAACCAAACTATATTTTCACACCCCTGCATCTCATATAGGAAATTTATGTCCTTTAAAAGTCATATTTAATGTATAAATAAGCTGTATAATTCATTTAGGTTATTTTGTCATTGCATTGTTGTGATTGCATATTACATGTCATTCTCAGTCCACTCATCAGCTAACTCATTATATTTATAAAAATAATGGTGAACAACAGTAAAGAAAACATTCTATGTTAAGAGTGTGTAAGTAAGAAGAGAGGGAAGACAGTATGTCATGGACAGAAGCTGTAAAGCTGCCATAGGAAAGATGTAGAAATTGTGCTGGGTGCTAAATTTGGAAACATTATCTATGAGTATTGTTGAGTTTTGATTTCTTCAGGAAATTGTTTGCAATGTGAGGATGCTAAGTTTCCACCATAAGTATGAAGAATAAAAGACTGCCTTCTCTGTTAAAATTTTATTCCAAGAGAAATTGTATAAAGCTGTTGAAGCATCAGGACTGACATGCTAGAAATGCGTTTAAGTGGAGGCTCATTAATCTTTAAGAAGTTGAAAAGCAGACATATGTGGCTGAGAAGCCAGTGTGGATTTGCAATACTAAAATGCCAGCGTCTTCAAATACTGTCGGTAAAGAACAGTGGGAAATAAGAATGGATGTCACTTATATGTTTAAGACTAGAATAATTCACTAATTTATTAAATCAATTAGCTTTAAACTATAACCTATCTAGTAGCTAATTATAGTTTTAAGGGAGTTTTAATTTTATCTGGTGACTATTGATCAGAATGATTTCCTGAGAGAATATGCCTTTAAATGGGCATGCTTTTAATTTCAGAGGAACTAAACACATGGCACTCTTTCTTAGGTTGTATTTCAGATCTTCTGTGGTCTAATTACCAATGATTTGTACCTTGTTTTAATTGACAACTTAAAAAAGACATTCCTTTAAATGTTGTCTCATTGTTTTTCTGATTTCTTTTTCACATTCTTTGTGTTTCTTATAAATTGGCAAGGGAGTATCTTTGCATATGGTTTGTTATTCTTGGAATAAGATACTTTTTTTCTTTCTGGTTTGTTTTCCTAACCTTTAACCACCTGGTTAACAGATGGTCATATTATCCTTCTACCCTATCATTTTGAATAACTTCATTTTGAAAAAGCCCAACTTGTAATGGTGACTTAAATTTTCACATGATAACATCAGTAACTCATTCATTATGGCAGTTTTGATTCTTGAAGTTCCTTTTATATTTTGGGTTGAGTTTGTTATTTATATATAATACTAAATGGAAAGCCTGATTTGAAGTTACTGGGTGATTATTTCTTCCTGACACTGTAGCTCAATTTTTTTAGTTGATTCATAGCATCTTGTGAAGCACATAAGGCAGGTATCTTTTTCTTGAGGGCACTTAAAATTGTAGAGAACCATAGGTTCGGGCACCTAACGGACTTGGATTCAAATTGTATATTTGCCCTTGTGTGCTTTTGGACAAGTTACTTAACTGAGTTTCAGTTTGTAAACCTTAAATTGGAAACTGATTGTATCACATTTACCCTGTAGAGTTGATGTAAATATTAATTTAGATAATTAATGTGAAGTGTCTTATACACTCTATGGAACATGGGAGATCAGAAATGAAGGCTCACTTGCCAAGGTAATCAGTTTTAGAAATGGGACATATAATCGTACATGATACCGTAGCACTGTTGGCTATTTATATGAGTAGTTTCCTGGATTAAAATATCTGGAAATAAAGCATCTTTAGAATGAATTGTGGTCAGGACCTCAGTTCATATACCCTCTGATAAGCTTGGATTTGCTTCTCAGTGACTAAGGGGTGGTAAGCACAGTAACTGTGGTCATGGCATATATTTGCATAGAGTATGATAGACATCTCTATTGCAAGACTGTCTGTTGTAAATTATTACCCTAGCTGTGTTACAACTATGACGAATGATGAGGAGTTGTATATATTCCCATCTGGAAGTACCAGGAATTATAATTGAGTCATCACTCATTTATACATTTGATTATTCACTTGACAACTATTTGAGAGCTTACTATCTAGGCATTGTGATATATAGTAGGAATATACAGCAGAGAGCAAAACACAGTATCTGCCTTCTAGGAACATGTAGTTACAGAGCTAGTAAGTGGTAAAACATAAGGCAAAACTAGTGCAGTGGGAGATATGGGAGGACTGCTTAATTCAGTCCCTGCTAGAGAAAGGATTGGGAAGGGGTAGAGGTATATAGGTCAAGATCAGAGGACGCTTCCTGAGGGAGAAGGCACTGTCTTAAGTTGAATGCATGATAAGAGTGGAGGTAAGTTTAAGATGTTAAGAATGGTATTTTGAAAAATTTCATTACAAGGGTTAAACGTCTTATTTCTGTGAGTAGGTTATGGAGTAAGCATGATTGAATCTAATTTTCAACAGAATAGTGGGAAATCAGATTTCTGAAATCCTTTCTTTAACGGTTATCAGCGATTAGGAGTAGACCTAACTTTGTGCTTTGAGAAGATAAGAATCCAGAATCTCACTTGGAAGCTGAGAGCCTTTTTGTTCATGGAGTTTTAGGGTATTACCAACACTGTATTTATTGAATTGATTGATTGATTGAGACACAGTTTCAATTTTGTCTCCCAGGCTGGAGTGCAGTGACACAATCTTGGCTCACTGCAACCTCCACCTCCTGGGTTCAAGTGATTATCCTGCATCAGCCTCCTCACTGTCTAGAATAAAAGGCACACATCACCATGCCTGGCTAATTTTTGTATTTTTAGTAGAGACGGGGTTTCATCATGTTTGCCATGTGGTCTTAAACTCTTGACCTCAGGTGATCCACCTGCCTCGGCCTCCCAAAGTGTTGGGATTACAGGCATGAGCCAGTGTGCCTGGCCTTATTGAATTTTTATAATTTGTGTGCGATAAATATTTGTTAATCAAATAGTAAATGAGATAGGCGTGGCTCTGGTCTTTAACCTAACCCCAGCTTTAAGAATTAAGATCAAGCAGGGTGAGGTGACTCATACCTGTAGTCCCAGCAATTTGGGAACCTGAGGTGGAAGGATCACCTGAGGTTGGGAGTTCGAGACCAGCCTGATCAACATGGAGAAACCCCAATTCTACTAAAAATAAAAAATTAGCTGTACATACACATGCCTGTAATCCCAGCTACTCGGGAGTCTGAGGCAGGAGAATCGCTTGAACCCGGGAGGCGGAGGTTGCTGTGAGCTGAGATTGCGTCATTGCACTCCAGCCTGGGCAACAAGAGTGAAAAATCCATCTCAAAAAAAAAAAAAAAATTAGATCTCAGTGGCTCTAATGATTGGGTGGGCTATGTAAGTAAAGAGCTTCAGGCTGGGCACAGTGGGTCATACCTGTAATTCTGGTGCTTTGGGAGGCTGCAGCTGGAGGATTGCTTGAGCCCAGGAGTTGGAAACCAGCCTGGGCAACAGAGTGAGACCCTGTCCCTACAATAAAATAAACAATTAGCCAGGCATGGTGGTGCATGCCTGTAGTCCTAGCTACTTTGGGAGGTTGAGTTGGGAGGATCGCTTGAGCCCAGGAGCTCAAGGCTACAGTAAGCTGTGATTGTGTCACTGCACTCCAGCCTGGGTGACAGTGAGAGCCCATCTCTTTTAACAAACAAACAAATAAAAAAGGAAATTGGGCTTCGACATGAGGCAGCTCCGCTGACTTAGTTGCATGCTTGCCTTAGACCACTAACCCAGGAACAGTGGAACCAGTATCAGTACCACGGTCTCTGATTATTAATGAGAGGGGCAAAAATGTGGACACCAGAAACTATAATGCAAAGCAATTTAAATGCCCAGAGACTAAAGTAAAATTTTGTTTTAAAAAAATCAGGATTTTATACGTATATGTACACATAAACATATAAACACGTGCATAAATATGAAGATTCATAATACTAAGATTTTCGTAGTTGTTCATTCATACTTGTATGACTATGATATAGGTAGGTACAGGTGTCCAAGAGGAAATAAAACTGTTTTAAGAACAAAAAGGAGGGAGAATTAATGTTACACTTGGGATGGGAGGAGGGAAGGCTTTCTTGAGAGGTAACTTTTGACCTGATTCTCAAGAGAGGGATGGGCTTTTTTTTTCTTTTTTTGAGATGGAGCTGTGTTGCCCAGGCCGGAGTGCAGTGGCGCAATCTCGGCCCACTGCAACCTCCGCCTACTGGATTCAACTGATTCTCCTGCCTCAGCCTCTGGAGCAGCTGCGCCACCAGCTGGCTAATTTTTTCTATTTTTAGTAGAGACGGGGTTTCACCATATTAGCCAGGATGGTCTCCATCTCCTCACTGCGGTCTCCCAAAATGCTGGGATTACAGGTGTGAACCACCGCGCCTACACGGGATGGGATTTTTTTGCAGAAGCTTTGTTAGCATAATGAGTCATGAAGAGTCTTAGCTCTGTAGACGGGTGGTTTGATTTTTTTTCTCAATTATTAATTAATTTTTTTATATTTCCTTAGATGTTTGGGTAACAGGTGGTATTTGGTTACATGAGTTCTTTAGCAGTGATTTGTAAGATTTTGGTGCACCCATCACCCAAACAGTGTACACTGAACCCAAATTGTAGTCTTTATCCCTCACCACCCTCCCAGCCTTTCCTGAGTTCCCAAAGTCATTTGTATCATTCTTTTTTTTTTTTGAGACGGAGTTTCGCTCTTGTTACCCAGGCTGGAGTGCAATGGCACGATCTCGGCTCACCGCAACCTCCGCCTCCTGGGTTCGGGCAATTCTCCTGACTCAGCCTCCTGAGTAGCTGGGATTACAGGCACGCACCACCATGCCCAGCTAATTTTTTATATTTTTAGTAGAGACAGGGTTTCACCATGTTGACCAGGATGGTCTCGATCTCTTGACCTCGTGATCCACCCGTCTCGGCCTCCCAAAGTGCTGGGATTACAGGCTTGAGCCACCGTGCCTGGCCATTTGTATCATTCTTATGCCTTTGCATCATCATAGCTTAGCTCCCACTTACTAGTGAGAACACGTGATGTTTGTTTTTCCATTCTTCAGTTACTTCACTTAGAATAATGGTCCAGTCCCAGGTTGTTGAGAATGTTATTGATTCATTCCTTTTTATGGCTGAGTAGTATTCCATCATGCGCACGCACGTGTGTGTATACACCAAAGTTTATCCACTCATTGATTGATGGGCATTTGGGTTGGTCCACAGTGCGAATTGTGCTGCTATAAACATGCATGTGCACGTATTTTTTTTTTTTTAATATAATGACTTCTTTTTCTCTGGGTAGATACCAAGTAGTGTGATTGTTGGATCAAACTGTAGTTTTACTTTCAGTGATTCTTTTTTGGTGAGACAGAGTCTTGCTTTGTTGCCCAGACTGGAATGCAGTGGTGTGATCTTGGCTCACTAGATCTTCCCAGGTTCAAGCAATTCTACTTCCTTGGCCTCCTGAGTAGCTGGGGCTACAGGTGTGCACCACCCTGCCCGGCTAATTTTTGTATATTTAGTAGAGACAGGGTTTCACCATGTTTACCAGGCTGGTCTCAAACTCCTGACCTCAGGTGACCCACTTGCCTGAGCTTCCCAAAGTGCTGGGATTATAGGTGTGAACCACCATGCCCAGTGCAGGTAGTCTAATTCTAATCCCATCTCTGTTGTAGACTAGCTGCTTGATCTCAGGTAACTCACTTAATTCCTCTAAACTATTGTTTCCTGTGTCCAGTTGGTATAATCGTATCTTCCACCGATGGTTTTTGAGGATTGACTGAAGTAATTCATGTAAAGGTGTAACTGAGTACCTGGTCGTTATTACTAGTAGAGATTGGTGGAGAGGCCTTTGGAAACCGAATTTGGTTGATTCTGTTCGCCTTCTTGAATAAAGTTACCAAGTTTTGAAAAACAAACCTGGTGATTATACTTTTCCATTTATCAGTTACACACTCTGAATAATTACGATATAGTCAGAATTGTTCTTGAATTGCAGAGTTTGTTGCAGACTGAGAAAACACCAGTCACAAGCTCATGGCATTGTATTGTTGCCCCTTGAGTTTCAGTACACTGATTAGGTTGGAAGGGTAATCTTTCCTGTTTATTTAAGGCTCTGTACTTTTCGAACTATTTCCATGACTGTTAGTAAGTGGACCCTCACTGTAGCCTTGGGGAGCACGTAGGCAGGTGATGATTACATTTCAGGAAACAGAATCTGCAGAGTCAGGGAAAAACCTTTATGGCCAAGTGGATATTTCAACACTGTAGCTCTGGTCTCCTTACATAGTTCTATTTTTTTCTTCAATTTTCTCTGAAGTCTAGTCATCCGACCTGAATTTGCATTTAATCTGTGCCTTTGCTAGTTGCATGATCTTGTAAGAATTTTTTAACTTTATGAGTCTGGCCCCTTCATCTGTCAGTGTTGAGATTTTGAACCACACAGGAATGTCTGTGATGCATAATTTATTTTGCTTAATTCTTAATAGAAATTGCTTTGTATAGCACTGTATGGGAATGTGTATTTGTATATTTAAGACTCAGATTTATTCACTTACTGATGTCTTGCCTGGTAGGAAATGTCTCTATTTCTAGATTGCCTTCAGTGTTCTTATCCTCCTTATCTGGGGATTATATATATATATATATATATATATATATATATATTTTTTTTTTTTTTGAGACGGAGTTTCGCTCTTGTTACCCAGGCTGGAGTGCAATGGCGCGATCTCGGCTCACCGCAACCTCCACCTCCTGGGTTCAGGCAATTCTCCTGCCTCAGCCTCCTGAATAGCTGGGATTACAGGCACACGCCACCATGCCCAGCTAATTTTTTGTGTTTTTCTTTTTTTTTTTTAGTAGAGACGGGGTTTCACCATGTTGACCAAGATGGTCTCGATCTCTTGATTCCGTGATCCACCCGCCTCGGCCTCCCAAAGTGCTGGGATTACAGGCTTGAGCCACCGCGCCCGGCCCATCTGGGGATAATATTCTTGATAGTGATGTGAAGGACCTGTCTTGGGAAAGCCAAAGAGATCTGAGAATGTTTGACAGATGAGTAACAACTAAAAAACTGAGTCCACTTGTCACATCATTACTAGTGTTGGTTGTTCTGTCCCATTTTTCTCTCTCTCTTTTGGCGCGGGGGGTGGGGGGGCAAGGATTAGAGGATTCAGTATTGTCCAGATAGTTGGACAGTTTAAAACCTTGCAGCTAATAAATACACAACTTTTTAAAGTTTGAAGTTTGTTTTCCACTAAAAATTCAGACATTTTTTACATATGAAAATCATTTGAAAAATGCTTATCAATTAGTAATATATACTGTTTTCTTCATGAACCCCTGTTATAGGTAGGTGAATATAAAGTTCTATAAGTAACACATTGGAAATTACAAAATACGGTAATTGAAACTCATTAGAACAAATTCTTTTTATGGTCTTACTTTCTTCTGAAGTATTAAGTATATATGCATGCATTTATTTATTAAGTGGCTGAGTTAGTTGTTACGAAAATCCTAATGTTGAGTTTTCTAATAACTTAGAAAAATCTGTATTAAGAAGTTTTGCATTTTAGTTTTTTTTTTCCATGAGCAAAAGGTTGGAAAAATTACTAAGGGTTGATTGAAAGTGTCATTCATGAGTAAGAAGGTTCTTTTTTGAGTTGGTGTCTATGTTTTAGAGGTTAGGTGAGAGTCATCTTGTAAAAAGAAAGATTATTTTCTATAGATTGTGGAAGTTTTTGTTCTCTTTCTAGTATGTAGCAAGCTGAGTACTTATTAAGTTGAAGTTTCATTAATACTGTTAGATTGGACATACCATGAGTCAAATTATAGTCTATGAATTATACTCTGATGTGATAAATTAGGAGGACACTGTATTAGCAATTTAGTATTTTGAAGTTATCCATAGTAGGAAAATAGTATAACAATTGTTTATAGTTGAACAGATTTGGCCTAAATTAAACAAATTATTCTCCAGTTGGGAAGACCAAAACTTAGTTTAGTAAAAATTTAATATAGGCTGAGAAGCTTTTTAAAGAATTGGATTTAATGTATTCAGAATTAGATAATGGATTAGTCACAATCCTTGTTTATGACATAGTCTCATTTGCCTGTTTTTATTTTATTTTAAAAAATGCAATAAGCACTTGTTTATCCACCATTGGGGGGTGGGGAAAGGTAGGTACTTATTATAATAACCTATATATGACCTCTAGGTTTCCCCAACCATCCTATCCCCATGCCTTCCCTTGACAGAATTCAAGCCTGAATTTCGTAGTCATCCTCTTGCTTTCTATTTTTAACTTTATCATATCTTTATGGATTCTTAGAAGGAATACTTTTTTATTTTGGTTTTATTTTTATAAAAAGATTATTCTGTGATTTAACCATTTTGGGGCATAGTGTTTTTACTTAATGTGATGCTAAATTTTATTCGTATTGTTGCATGTCATTGTAATTCATTCACTTTGTCGAATAATTTATTATCTTAATGTACATACTTTGTTCATTTACCTGCAAATGGACATTTCACCTTTTCCAGGTTTTTGCTATTGTGAACAGTTTTGCTATGAACATTCTAATATGTGTCTCTTGTTTGTACATGTGTGAGTTTCTCTTGGTGTAGACCTAGGAGTAAAATCCTTGCATAATAGGTTATGGGACTGTTCAGTTTGTGGAATGAGACTGAACATTTTTTTCCACTGTCAATACATAAAAAAGACCCTGTGGGTCCACATTCTTTCCAGTTCTTGGTATTTTCAGACTTCTAATTTTTTTTTGGAACTTGAATAGATGTAAAATGATATTTTAGTTTTATTTCTTTTTTTTTTTGAGATGAAGTCTTGCTCTGTCCCCCAGGCTAGAGTGCAGTGGCACTATCTTGGCTCACCGCAATCTCTGCCTCCCATTTCAACTGATTCTCCTGCCTTAGCCTCCCAATTAGCTGGGATTACAGGCACCCACCACTGCACCTGGCTATCTTTTGTATTTTTAGTAGAAATGGGGTTTCACCATCTTAGCCAGGCTGGTCTTGAATTGCTGACCCCTTGATCCACCCGCCTCCACCTCCCAAAGTGCTGGGATTACAGGTGTGAGCCCCTGTGCCCAGCCTGCTTGATGATTTTCTTTTCTTTTTTTTTTTTTTGAGACGGAGTTTTGCTTGTTACCCAGGCTGGAGTGCAATGGCGCGATCTCGGCTCACCGCAACCTCCACCTCCTGGGTTCAGGCAATTCTCCTGCCTCAGCCTCCTGAGTATCTGGGATTACAGGCATGCACCACCATGCCCAGCTAAATTTTTTTTATTTTTTTATTTTTAGTAGAGAGAGGGTTTCACCATGTTGACCAGGATGGTCTCGATCTCTTGACCTCGTGATCCACCCGCCTCGGCCTCCCAACATGCTGGGATTACAGGCTTGAGCCGCTTGCCTTGATCATTTTCTATAATACTTTTTCTTGTATTTTTATTGGTTTTGTGTTTTACCTTCTGTGAAATGCTTGTTCTTGCTTTTTTTCCCCTTTTTTCTTCCCCTTCTTGTGTGTGTGTGCGTGTGCGCACGCGTGTGTGCTTTTGTTTTGGATTTTAAGACTTCTTTTTATATTCTTGATGCCTGTCTTTTGTTGGATGTATGTATTTCAAAACTTGTTTGTAACTTGTTTTTTCACCGTTTTCACAATGTTTTCTGATGACCAAAAGTTCTTGATTTTAGTACACTAAGATTTATTTTATGGTTACACTTTGTGTCTTTAAGAAATAATTGACTTTTCTTTTTCTTATTTTGTAGGCCAATGTCTGTTAACACTATAGCTGACACTTATTTAAAGGCTTGAGATTGCAATGGTAGGATAGATGAAAAGGAATAAGATAGTTTAAGAAAATGAAAGAATAGGAAGCATTTCAGATGTATCAATATGTGTAACTGCAAATTGCTCATTCCCAATCCCCAAATAGAAAATAAGCCTATGTTAAAAGGTAGATTCACATTTATTTTTTGAATACCAGTACCGGAATAAGGTTCACTGATCTGCTACCATGACTTTTCCCTAAAGTCTCAGCAACCTGTATGTTTCTTGAATGATTTACCCTTTCTTGGAACCTTGCTCATGGGTGTGCTTGAGCGCGCACTCTCTTGCTCTTGCTCGCTCGCGCTCTCTCTCTCTCTCTCTCTCTCTCTCTATATATATATATATATATATATGTGTGTGTGTGTGTGTGTGTGTGTGTGTGTGTGTGTGTGTGTGTAGTGTTTTGGGTTTTGGGTACAGCAACCATTGGTGAGAAAATGTGTCTGACCTGTGTTGTTTATCTAGACAAATTTATTATTTATTTTGAAAATGATTTTTATTGTTGAACTTGAAAATATTAGAAATGAAACCATGTATTATAAGCTTAACCTAAAGAAATATATACATTTTTGTAATAAAACAGTTTTAAAAATGAATTTTTCTAAACTCTAATTTTAACTTTAAAAAAGTGTTTCACTTAAGTGTTCCTCTATTCATTCTGCTTATCAACATTTGTATGGTAAATACCCATATCTCTTGTTCCTTCCATATATGCACTCTGTTCTCTAGCAGATTTGAAATCTGGAAACCTTCACCAGCACGCCTGTGCACACATACATGCACACATACACCCCATAGTCTTTTATAGCCATCCTCTTTACATGCTGTTTCTGCTTTTGGGAAAGTATACATAGTGAACTTCTTGTGCTTTACGAGTAAGAGTACGATTGTTGCCATCACAAAAATAGCATATTTGTGTAGTACTTTATCAAATGCTTTTACATTTTTTATTTAATTCTTACCACAAGTCTATGTAATTAGCTGGGCAGGTTATCATCCCACTTTAGGCTGTGTTGTTGATACTGAAGCTTGAAGACACAAAGTTAAGTCCTTTCCTGGTATTTGTTGTATTAAGTATTTGTTGGTTGGATGGATGAATAAATGGCTAGTTATGCTCACCATAATATTCTTTTGATTACATGATAGCATCAGATTTAACTGTGCCCCAGCTAAGGTCTTGATATATAGTAGAAACTAGAATGTTTATTGACTAAGACTTGTAAGTATTATGGGTAGCTAGTTCTAGACTAGCCTTCTTGCCATAAACAACTATGAAACTCGACAGAACATATGTGTGAACATTTTCAGGCTTTGGGCAACAGGCAGCACAAGATTGCAGTCTTGACACTGATGATGAGAACTAAGTGATTACTCCTTTTCTCTGCCTGAGGACAGTTTGCTGAGCTGGAGTGCAAGCAGAGTGTGGTCACTTTAACTATGCTGAGGAGGCAGAGGTTGGAATTTGGTACACTTGATAGAGCTAAAGTCTTTGGGGAAGGGAACCAGATAAGAGGAAGCTGTACAAGAGAGGTTCCCAAATGTTTGTGTTTGAGTTTCTCATGAATTCTTTCAGAGTGTTGGGCTATCCATGATTCAGAAAAATTGTGGAGGGTTTATTAGGTGGCTGCCACAGGGTTGGCAGTGGAACAAATACTAGAAAAACGTGGCTAAGGGATGTTAGAACTTTGTCCCGGCCACAATTGAGAGACCTCCCAGGCATCTGGATGAAACACTAGAAAAACCCATGTGGTAAAGCTGGGATAAGCATTACTATTAAATCATAGTCATACTCATTCAAGTATATATTGTTTATGGATGCTTTTGTACTCCTCTGACAAAGGTCAGTAGTTTCCACAGAGACGGTGTGGCCCACAGGACTACAATGTTTATTACTTTGCCCTTAAGAAAAAGTTTGCTGACTCTTGCTCTAGAGTAAGTCCTACTCTAGGACCCTCCTAACAACTAACTGTGCACTAGCTAAGGTCTGTGAGCAAATCCTGACAAAATCCGTAGGAAAGGCAGAACTTGGAGGCTGAGTTCTGCCAGGTTACAGGACTTGGGAAGTATCTTGGGCTTTACATAGATCTGTCCTAACAAAAGTATTACTGTACTTAAAATTAGAATGTTTGGAGCAGGCTGGGCGCAGTGGCCGACGCCTGTAATCTCAGCACTTTGGGAGGCCGAGGCGGGTGGATCACGAGGTCAGGAGATCGAGACCATCCTGGTCAACATGGTGAAACCCCTTCTCTACTAAAAATACAAAAATTAGCTGCGCATGGTGGCGCACGCCTGTAGTCCCAGCTACTAGGAAGGCTGAGGCAGGAGAATTGCTTGAACCCAGGAGGTGGAGGTTGCGGTGAGCCGAGATCGTGCCATTGCACTCCAGCCTGGGTAACAAGAGCGAAACCCCATCTCAAAAAAAAAAAAAAAAAAAAGAATGTTTGGAGCAGTATTACCTTCTTTTGTGTTTTTTGCAGCCTTCGTAATAGTGACAGTGACTTTAGCCAGCACCCTCTAACACATTGAATGTCTTCTTTACTCCCCTAGATAGTTCTGTGTTGGAATATGTCTCATTCTACTTAAAAACCAAATAAAACAAACAAACAAAAAAACCCCTTATAATCTTCTTTGATGGAGCACTTTCTTATCTATTCTGCTCAATATCAATATTTAGTTTGCATTGAATACTTATTTTGCTAGCACTGGAAGGCTGAGACCAAAGCTAAAGTAGCTTCTTGCTAAAGAGGAGCAAAGTTCCTTTTGTTTTTACATATCTTACACATGGACATAATTTTAAAAATATTTTGAAATTAGAAATTGTTAAAAGCTTATAGACAAAATAGAATATGATAAACAACTGTGTATTCACCACAAATAACTCTCTCATATTCTAATGTTTTACCAAACTTGTTTCAGATTTTTTTTCTCTAAGAAATCGTAACTGAGATATGTATTATGTGTATATCCCTCCCTGATGTGTTCTGTTCCTTCTTTTCCCAAAGGTAACCACTCTCTAGAATTTTTTGTTATTACTTTGAATGTTTTTTACACTAAAACAGTATGTCTATCTCTCTCTCCATAAATTATATGTAATATTACATTTTTTTTCAAGCATCTATTCAAGGCATCACTTTATGTTACTCTGCAACTAGCTCCCCCCACCAACAAACGTTGTTTTTGACTTCAGACATGATGAAATGGATCACTGTCATTCATAAACTGTGCAGTGTATATTGTTATTCTCTTGTTGATGGACATTTAGATTTCCAGTATTTTGTGATTATGCACAACATCAGTGCTACAGTAAATATTGGTGTTGTCTGTCTTAATGGGTTTCTTTGTTGAAGTTACTCTAGATGCTGTAACCAGAAGTGGGATTGTTTATTATAGGGTATCCACATCTTTGACATTGTCAGTTACTATTAAATTGTCCTCGAGCTGTTTTTTTATTCTTTTACAGTTTCACCTGCTTTGGTTTTATGCAGTTAGATATAATGGACTTTCCAAAGCAGACATGCTGTGCCTGAAGAAAATATGACATGAAAATCTCATCTTGCTACAGATCAATGGAAAGTTGATTGTTTAGATGCTTAATAAATTCATTTCTGTTTTAAAAATCTCCTTATGGAAATGTTCAGACATACATAAGTAGCAAGAACCCCAGTGAACTGTAAAGAACCCAGTCATTCATTTTCAGTACTTATCAACATGTGACCAATTGTATTTTACTTCCCTGACCCTGCAACTGGATTATTACTATTTTTTTAATCTCAGGTTTCACATAGGTTCATCTGTAAGTAGTTTGGTATATATCTCTAAAATGTATGACTTCCCTATTCCAAAATGAAACTCACACAATGCCATTATCACACTCCAGAAATAATCCCCAAGTGTCAAATATTCAGTGTCCAAATTTCCCCAGTTGTATTTTTTAGTTTTTATCTAAGATATTTAAAGTATGATTACATTGCAAAAACATACACTTTCAAGGAATAGTTTTAATTGATTTAATACGAAATGTACTTGTAGATTTCTCATGTATCATAAAATCTTGTTTAAGTAGACTTAAAAAAGTAAAAGTATTCTAGGTATAGTCCATCCCTTTTCCTTTATAAACAATGGAATTGAGGCTCAAAATTGAGGTTTGTTCACAATTGGCGAGCATGTTAGGAGTCGAGCTGGAACTCTAATGCAGATCCTTTGACCCCAATCTGTTGGTTTTACACCAATTACATTGGATGGCCTATCTTAGATTCTTCTTTTGTCCATTACCTCAGAATGATTTTTTCCAGTGGTTTTTAATAAATATCAGTAGTACTAATCTTGTGATTTACATCAGGTTTTATTTTAAAAGGCATTTGTGAAAGGGCTGAATTATAATATCAACACTTGAGCCAAAGATACTGAATTATTCTGAAAAGCTACTTGTCTTTTCTGACCTAGATATGTAGTTTCCAACTGTGGCAGAGGATGCCAGAAAGAGAAGAATGAGTATTGGTGAGAGCCTGGAAATTAAATTACTATATTACTGAAGGATCTAATGTACTTACTAATTGTTAGCACTTTTAATTAATATAAGAAAATTTTCCTGTATGGGCACAATATTGGCGAATCTATGTATTTTTATTTTTGAAGGTTAAAACCTGTTTATTTTGCCAATGTGAAAACAAAATGACTTTTGTTTTAAAATTGGTAATTTGTTGACAGTACTGCTTGCTTATAACTAGACTGCAGATTGTAAGTTCATTTTGCAAACTTGCCTCATTAAGAGAAATAATAATGTCCATTCTCTCTCCAGATAGGGGTTTTGTTTTGTTTCGTTTTGTTTTGCCATGCTCTGTTGTACAGAACAGCAGCAGAAGGTCTTTTGAGAATCAAAGACACTGTTTTAAGCTTGTTTACCAAGGTATTGGTTTACCCTTCAGTGTTAAGTGTGCTTCAGTGGGCAGAGGAAGACAGAGGATATTTGAATTCTTTTTTTTTTTTCTTTTTGAGAAGGAGTTTTGCTCTTGTTGCCCAGGCTGGAGTGCAGTGGCATGATCTCGGCTCACTGCAACCTCTGCCTCCCAGCTTCAAACAATTCTCCTGCCTCAGCCTTCTGAGTAGCTGGGATTATAGGTGTCTGCCATCACACTAGGCTGATTGTTGTATTTTTAATAGAGACAAGGTTTCGCCATGTTGGCCAGGCTGGTCTTGAACTCCTGACCTCAGGTGATCCACCTGCCTCAGCCTCTCAAAGTGCTGGGATTACTGGCTTAGCTGTTTCATGGCACATTACCCCTTTTTCCTTTTGCTCAGAATTGTCACAAAATCTGTAAATTCTAAAAATAGTCTGATGACCTCTATTACTCCCTTTTAGTGAGAGGAAAATAAATAGCTGTGGAGTCATGTACCAGTCTGGTGCTATTTCATGTTTGATTGTGGTTTAAAGGAATAGATGGCAAGTTGAGCTTTTAAAGATCACTGTGTGAAATCATATATTTACCTGGTCTTTGATTTGTTTGTGGAGACAGTAATGTGAAATGGAAAAGATACTGGGAACCCAATTCTAGAGTTAGCTCTGCAAGCATTTCACCGTATGATTATAGACAAATCATTTAACATCTTTGAATATTTGTGCTTTCACATTTTAAAAGATTATAAAAGAAATTTATCTGTTCTTTACTACTTTTCACAATCATCACTTGAGCATTGATTGGGATCCTGTATGAGAAAATATTTTGAGAAATTCGTTTGTGTTTCTCCTTTGTGCCAGGCATTGTTCTAAGGGTGAAAAACAGAGTAACACCATGTGCCAATGGTAAGTCCTATGCAGAAAAATAAAGCAGATATGCTTTGGGAGGGACTGCTGTGAGAGAGGTTGCTTTTTTTTTTGGAAATAGAAACTTGCTCTGTCGCCCAGGCCAGAGTGCAGTGGCGCGATCTCGGCTCAGTGCAACCTCTGCCTCCCAGGTTCAAGTGATTCTCCTACCTCAGCCTCCCGAGTAACTGGGACTACAGGTGCACACCACCACGCCTGGCTAATTGTTGTAATTTTAGTAGAGAAAGGGTTTCGCCATATTGGTCAGTCTGGTCATGAACTCCTGACCTTAGGTGATCCACCCGACTTGACCTCCCAAAGTGCTAGGATTAGAGGCATGAGCCACTGCGCCTGGCTGAGGTTGCTATTTTAGGTAGGGTGGTCAGAGACAGGCTCAAAAGATCATGTTTGAGTAGACATCTGAATAAGTGAGAGAAGGAATGATGTGGATATTGGGGGTAAACTAGCAAGTGGAAAGGCTCTGAGCTGGGAGCCCCAGCAAGGATACCAATGTGAATACTGCACAGTGAGTGAGGAATAGTGGGAGAGGTTGAGGCCAAGAAGTTAATGGGAATCAGATTATTAGGGCCTTATAGCTTTATTTATTATGCAGTATTTACTCAGAGACAGGAAACTATTGGAAGATTTTGAGCAAAGGAATGCCATTACCTAATTAAATTTTATTTTATTTTTTTCTTTTTTAGGGATGGGGTCTTGCTGTGTTGCCCAGGCTGGCAATGGAGTGATTATAGCTCACTGCAGCCTCAAACTCCCGGGCTCCAGTGATCCTCCTTCCTCAGCATCCCAAGTAGCTAGGACTACAGGCTCATGCCACCATGCCTGGCTAAATTTTTTGTAGAGACAGGGTCTTGTGATGTTGCCCAGGCTGTCTTGAAGTCCTGGCCTCAAGTAGTCCTCCCATCTTAGCCTCCCAAAGTGTTGGGATTGCAGGTGTGAGCCATCATGCTTGGATGCTAATATAGTTTAGCAGGAATACTCTGGATGCTGTTGCTGAGAATAAACTCTGGGGAAGGGTTTATTTTCAGGTGAGAAAGTAAGATGACTAGTTGGAAGGCAATGTATAATCCAGGTGAGAGATAGTGGTTGCTCCAACCAGGTTGATAATAGTGGAGGTGATTAAAAGTGGTCAGGATTTATATTTATTTTTTAGATTTTTAAATTTTAGTTTTTAGTTTTTAAGGATATATAGTAGGTGTATATATTTATGGAGTAGATGTGATGTTTTGATAGATATACAGTAGATAATCACAGGGTAAATGGGACATCTATCACTTTAAGCATTTCTCATTTCTTTGTGTAACACATTCCAAGTATACTTTTTTTTTTTTTAAATGTACAGTAAATTATTGTTGACTGATGAAGGAAAGAATTCTAAAGCCAGTAAGACAAAAGCATCAGATAACCTATAAAGGAACACCTGTCAGACTAACAGTAGACTTCTCAGCAGAAACCTTAAAAGCCAAAAGAGATTGTGGTCCTGTCTTCAACCTCTTTAAACAGAACAACTATCAGCCAAGATTTTTTTTATCCCAAAAACTAAGTTTTGTAAATTAAGGAGAAATGAAGTCTACCAAACCAGCACTACAAGACATGCTAAAAGGAGTTCTAAAACTTGAAACAAAAGCCTGATATGCACCAAAGTAGAAACCTTAAAACTCAGAACCTATAAAACAATTACACAATGAAAAAATAAAAATAAAAACAAACTAGGTAACAACATGATGAAGAGAATGATACTTCATCTCAGTGTTAGCATTGAATGTAAATGGCCTAAATGCTCCACTTGACAGATACAGAATGGCAGAATGGATACAGAATCCAATTATCTGCTGTCTTCAAGAAACTCAGCTAACACAGAAGGAGTCATATAGACTCAAAAAGTTGAAAAAGGTATTCCACATAAATGGAAACCAAAATCAAACAGGAGTAGCTATTCTTAGACAAAACAAACTTCAAAGCAACAACCGTAAAGACAAAGATGGTCACAATATAATGATAAAAGGATCAATTCAACAAGATACTACAATCCTAAAATTAAATGCACCTAACACTGAGCTCCCAGATTTGTAAAACCATTACTACTGGACCTAAGAAATGAGGTAGACAGCAAAACAATAGTAGTGGTAGACTTCAGTACACCACTGGCAACACTAGACAGATCTTTGAGACTAAATGTCAACAGAGAAACAAGGGACTTAAATGACATGCTAGAACAAATGGACATATTTACAGAACATTCTACCTAAGATCTGCAGAATATACATTCTTTTTTTTTTCTTTTCGAGACAGAATCTTGCTCTGTCACCCAGGCTGGAGTGCAGTGGCAAGATCTTGCCTCACTGCAACCTCTGCCTCCTGGGTTCAATCAGTTCTTTGCCTCAGCCTCCTGAGTAGCTTGGATTACAGGTGCCTGCCACCATGCCTAGGTAATTTTTGTATTTTTAGTAGAGGCGGGGTTTTGCCATCTTGGCCAGGCTGGTCTTGAACTGATCTCGTGATCCACCTGCCTTGGCCTCACAAAGTACTGGGATTACAGATGTGAGCCACCATGCCTGGCCAGAATATACTTATCAGCATGTGGAACATTGTCCAAGATGGATGACATGATAGGCCACAAAGCACATGTCAATAAAGTTTTAAAAAATCGAAATTACATCGGATATCTCTGCAGACCACAGTGGAATAAAACTAGAAATCAACTCAAAAAGGAACCCTCAAAATATACAAATACATGTGAATTAAATATTCTGCTCCTGAATGATATCTGGGTTAACAATGAAACCAAAATGGAAATTTAAAAATTCTTTGAATTGAATGGTAATAATGAGACAAGTTATCAAAACCTTTGGGATACAGCAAAATCAGTGCTGACAAAAGCTTATATCATTAAATGCCTACATCAAAAAGTCTGAAAGAGCACAAATTGACAACCTAATGTCACACCTCAAAGAACTGTAGAAACAAGAACAAACTAAACCTAAAGCTAGAAGAAAAGAAGTAACAAAGATCAGAGCAGAACGAAATGAAATTGAAACACACAAAAAGTACAGAAGATCAGTGAAACAAAAAGCTGTTGCTTTGAAAAAATAAGATTAATAGACCAATAGCTAGATTAATCAAGAAGAGAGAAGGCCCAAATAAACTCAATTAGAAATGAAACTGGTGACATTGCAGTCGACACCACAGAAACACAAGAGATCATTTGAGACTACTATGAACACCTTTATGTGCACAAACTAGAAAAACCAGAGGAAATGGACAAATTCCTGGAAACAACCTTCCTAGATTAAATCACGAAGAAGTAAAACCTTGAACAGACCAGTAACAAGCAGTGAGATTGAATCAGTAATTAAAAAATTGCCAGCAACAACAAAAAAGCCCAGGACCAGATGGATTCACAACTGAACTCTACCAGACATTCAAATAATTGGTATCAATCCTACTGAAACTATTCCCAAAAGATTGAGGGAAGAAATCCTCCCTAGATCATTCTGTAAAACTAGTATCAACCCAATTAGAAAACTAGTAAAAGATACAACAAAAGAAGAAAACTGCAGACCAATTTTTCTGATGAACACAGATGCAAAAATCCTCAACAAAATATTAGCTAAGTGAATCCAACAACACATCAAAAAGATAATTGGTCATGACCAAGTGGGTTTCATGGCAGAACGGACACAGAATCCAAATATTTGCTGTCTTCAAGAAACTCACCTAGCAGGAGTGGTTTAACATATGCAAGTTAGTAAATGTGATACAGCACATAAACAGAATTTAAAACAAAAAACATATCTCAATAGATGCAAAATCCGGCACACACTTTATGATAACTGTCAACCAACTGTTGAGAGTAGAAGAGACCTACCTCAGAATAATAAAAGCCATCTAGACACATACTCAAAGCCAACATCATATGGAATGGGGAAAATTTGAAAGCATTTCACCTGAGAACAGGAACAAGACAAGGATGCCTCACTTTTACCTCTTATTCAACACAGTTCTGGAAGCACTAGGCCGAGCAATTAGGCAAGAGAAAAGGTATCCAGATTGGAAAAGAGAGAGTCAAATTATTGCTGTTGCAGATATGATTGTATGCCTAGAAAATCATAGACTCTTAGATTTGATAAATTCAGTAAAGTCTCAAGTTACAGAATCAGTGTAGACAAATCAGTAGCACTGCTATATACCAACATCAATCAAGCTGAGAATCAAATCAGTAATTCAGTCCCTTTTACAACATCTGCAAATAAAATAAAATATCTGGGAATATACCTAAGTAAGGAGGTGAAAGATCTCTACAAGGAGAACTATAGCACTGTTGAAAGAAATTGTAAATTGTACAAACAAATGGAAACACATCCCATGCTCATGGATTGGAAGAATCATTATTCTGAAAATGACTATACTTCCCAAAGGAATCTACAGATTCATTGCAATTCCCATCAAAATACCAACATCATTTTTCACAGAATTAGAAAAAAGTCCTAAAATTCATATGGAACCCAAAAAGAGCCTGCATAGTCAAAGCCATTGTAAGCAAAAAGAACAAATCTGGAGGCATCACATTACCAAATTTCAAACTGTATTACAAGGATACAGTTATCAAAACAGTATATGTTGCAGGTATAAAACTGGGCACATAGACAAATGGAACAGAATAGAGAACCCAGAAATAAAGCCAGATAGGTACAGCCAACTGATCTTTGATAAAGCATATATAAACATAAATTGGGGAATGGACACTATTTAATAAATTATACTGGGAAAACTGGCAAGCCACATGTAATAGATGAATTAAACTATATTTCTCACTGTATACAAAAATCATGATGGATCAAGGACTGAAATATAAGACCTGAAGCCATAAAAATTCTCGAAGATAATGCTGGAAAAACTCTTCTAGACATTGGCCTAGACACTTAATGGCTAAGACCCCAAAAGCAAATGCAACAAAAATGAAAATAAATAAATGGGACCTAATTAAATTAAAAAGCTTCTGCACAGCAAAAGAAATAAGAGTAAACAGACAACCCACAGAATAGGAAAAAATATTTGCAAACTACACGTCGAACAAAGGACAAGTATCCGGAATCTATAAGAAACTTAAGGAAAAAAAAATAATCAACCACCTCCCATTAAAAAGTAGGCAAAAGGCTGTGGTGCCGAGGCTCACACCTGTAGTCCCAGTACTTTGGGAGGCTGAGGCAGGTGAATCACTGGAGTTCGGGAGCTCAAGACCAGCCTGGCCAACATGGTGAAACCCTGTCTCTACAAAAAATACAAAAAAAAAAAAAATTAGCTGGGCATGATGGTGGGTGCCTGTAATCTCAGTTACTCGGGAGGCTGAGGTGAGAGATTTGCTTGAACCCAGAAAGTGGAGATAGCAGTGTGCTGAGATCACACCATTGTACTTCAGCCTGGGTGCCAGAGTGAGACTGAGAAAAAATTAAAAATAAAAAGTAGGCAAAAGACATGAATAGACATTTCTGAAAAGAGAATATACAAATGGTCAGCATACATAGGAAAAAAATGCCCAGCATCACTAATCATGAAATTAAAGCCACAATTAGATACCAATTTACTCCTGCTAGAATGGTCATTATTAAAAAAAAAAAATGGTGGGGGCACGGTGGCTCACATCTGTAATCCCAGCACTTTCGGAGGCCGAGGCAAGCAAATCACTTGAGGTCAGGAGTTCAAGACAAGCCTGGCCAACGTGGTGAAACCGTGTCTCTACTAAAAATAGAAAAATTAGCTGGACATGGTGGCAGGTGCCTGTAATCACAGCTACTCAGGAAGCTTAGGCAGGAGAATCACTTCAACTGGGAGGTGGAGGTTGCAGTGAGCTGAGATTGCGCTGCTGCATTCCAGCCTGGGCCACAGAGTGAGACTGACTCCATCTCAAAAAAAAAACAAAAAACAAACCAGTAGATGATGTTGTGGTTGTGGGGAAAAGAGAAGCTTATACACTACTGGTGGGAATGTAAATTAGTACAACCTCTGGAAAACAGTATGGAGATTCTTCAAATAGCTAAAAGTAGATTTACCATTTGATCCAGCCACCCCAATACTGGGTATCTACCCAAAGGAAAAGAAGTCATTATATGAAAAAGACACTTGCATGTGTATGTGTATAGCAGCACAGTTTACAATTGCAAAGATGTAGAACCAACCTAGGTGCCCATCGACTAATGTGGTGTGTATATACCATAGATATATACATAAATAAAATGTGGTGTGTATATACCATAGAATGCTATCCAGCCATTCAAAAAAAGGAAATAATGTGTTTTGCAGCAACTTGTATGGAGCTGGAGGTCATTATTCTAAGTGAAGTATCACAGGAGTGGAAAGTCAGAAACCATAAGTGAAAGCTGAGCTGTGAGTACCCAAAGGCATACAGAGTGATATAATGGACTTTAAAGACTCAGAAGGGGGATGGTGGGAGGGGAGCCAGTCAGGGATTTAAAAACAAACAAAACTACACTTTAGGTACAGTGAACACCACTTGGGTGATGGGTGCACTAAAATTTCAGAATTAACTATTGTATAATTCATCCATGTAACAGAAGCCACTTGTACCCCAAAAAGTATTGAAATAAAAAAAAAACTGTAATGACCATGTTGTGTTAATCAAATACTAGATTGTTTTCATTCTATTTAACGATGTTTTTTGTACGCATTAATCGTCTCCACTTCTTCCCCACCCTCTTGGTCTCCTATAACCATCATTCTGCTCTCTATTTTCTTGAGTTTAATTGTTTTAATTTTTAGCTTCCACAAATGAATAAGAACATTTGAAGTTTGTTTTCCTTTGCCTGAGTTACTTCATTTGATATAGTGACTTCTAGTTCCATCCATGCTGTTGCAAATAACAGGATCTCATTCTTTTTTTATGGCAGAATATTATTCCATTATGTGTATGTACCACATTTACTTTATCCATTTGTCTCTTCATGGACATTTAGGTGGCTTCCACATCTTGGCTATGGTTAATAATGCTGCAGTAAACATGGGAATGTAGTTACCTTTTCAATTTACTGATTTCTTTTGGGTATATACCTAGCAGTGAGATTGCTGAACCATATGGTAGTTACATTTTTAGTTTTTTAGGATCCTTCAAACTGTTCTCCATAGTGGTTGTACTAATTAACATTCCTACCAACAGAATACAAGGGTTTCCTTTTCTGTGTCCCTGCCAGCATTTCTTATTGCCTGTCTTTTGGATAAAAGCCATTTTATCTGGGATAAGATTATATCTCATTATAGTTTTGATTTGCACTTCTCTGATCAGTGATGTTGAGTACTGTTTTATACACCAATTTTCTCAGCACCATTAATTGAAGACACTGTTTTTTTCCATAGTGTGTGTTTTTTGCACCTTTGTCACAAATGAGTTCACTATAGATTTATGTTTCTCATTAGCATGCCTTCTTTTGAGAAATACCTATTTAGATTTTTTTTGGTCCATTCTTTAATTGGGTTATTAGATTTTTTTCCTATTGAGTTATTTGAGCTCCCTATATATTTTGGTTATTAATCCCTGGTGAGATGGATAATTTGCAGATTTCTTCCATTCTTTGGGTTGTCTCTTTGTTGATTGTTTCCTTTGCTGTGCAGAAGTTTTTAACTTGATGTGGTCTCATTTGTCCATTTTTGCCTTGGTTGCCTTTGCTGTGCGGTATTTACTCAATACAGTGTTGCCCAGTCCAGTGTCCTGGATAGTTTCCCCAGTGTTTTCTCTCTCTCTCTCCTCTTTTTTTTTTTTTTTTGAGACGGAGTTTTGCTCTTGTTACCCAGGCTGGAGTACAATGGCGTGATCTCGGCTCACCGCAACCTTCGCCTCCTGGGTTCAGGCAATTCACCTGCCTCAGCCTCCTGAGTAGCTGGGATTACAGGCATGCACCACCATGCCCAGCTAATTTTTTGTATTTTTAGTAGAGACGGGGTTTCACCATGTTGACCGGGATGGTCTCGATCTCTCGACGTCGTGATCCACCCGCCTCGGCCTCCCAAAGTGCTGGGATTACAGGCTTGAGCCACCGCGCCCGGCCCCCTTTTAGTAGTTTCATAGTATCAGGCTTTAGATTTAATTCTTTAATCCACTTTGATTTGATTTTTGTATGTGATGTGAGATAGCGGTCTAATTTCATTCTTCTGCATATGGATATCCAATTTTCTCAGCACCATTAATTGAAGACACTGTTTTTTTTCCATAGTGTGTGTTTTTTGCACCTTTGTCACAAATGAGTTCACTATAGATTTATAGATTTACTTCTGGGTTCTCTGTTCTGTTCCATTGGTCTTTGTGTCTGTTTTTATACTAGCATGTGTTTGTTTTTATGCGAGCACCATCCTGTTTTGGTTACAACAGCTCTGTAGTATAATTTGAAGTCAGATAATGTGATTTCTCCAGTTCTGTTCTTTTTGCTCAGGATAGCTTTCGCTAGTTTGGGTCTTTTGTGTTACTGTATAAATGTTAGAATTTTATTTTTTTCTGTTTCTGTGAAGAATGTCATTAGTATTTTAATAGAGAGTACATTGAACCTGCAGATTGCTTTGGTTGGCATGAACATTTTAATAGTATTGATGTTTCCAATCCATGAACATAGAATATCTTTTCAATTTTTTGTGTCCTCTTCAATTTCTTGCATCTAGTTTTCATTGTAGAGATCTTTCACTTCTTTGGTTAAGTTTATTCCTAGGTATTTAGTTTTATTCATAGCCATTATAAATGGGGTTATTTTCTTGATTTCTTGCAGAGTATTTGCTGTTGGCATATAGAAATGCTACGGATTTTTTGTATGTTGATTTTATATCCTGCAGCTTTACTGAATTTGTTTATCAGTTTGAATAGTTTTTTTGGTAATATTATGTGCAAATAAGGAAAATTTGGCTTCTTTTCAATTTGAATCTCTTTATTTCATTTGATTGTTCTAGCTAGGACTTCCCAGTGGTCAGATTTTAGATAGTGTTGTGAGGTATAGGTAACAGGATTTGATGCTGGATCAGATGTGAAGTGTGAAAGAAAGAAAGGAGTTAGGGATGACTTTCAGATTTTTGGCATGAACAACGAAGGGATGAAGTAGTGGCTTTCTCTTGAGGGAAGGAAGGCTGGGAGGAGCAAAGTTGTGTGTGTGTGTGTGTGTGTGTGTGTGTGTGTGTGTGTGTGTTTGGACACATTAAGTTTAAGATGCTTATTAAACATCCAAGTGGATGTGTTGATTATTTGCTTGAATGTGAATTTGGAACTCAGGTTTATATGAATTTGGGAGTCCTCAGTATATAGATGGTATTTAAAGTCTCAAACCTAGATGACATTGTCAAGGGAATGTTGAAGGTAAGATATGGAAGAAATGAAGTCTGAGGGCTGAGTCTTGAGGCATTTAAGCATATAGAGGTTGTGGAGATAAAGAAGAAAATGATACAATGGAATAGTTTATTTTATTTTTATTAGTTGTTGAGATAGAGTTTCAAACTGTTGCATAGGCTGTAGTGCAATGACGTGATCTCGGCTCACTGCAGTCTACAGTGGAGTAATTTATAAAGTAGGAGGAGAGGAGAACTAAGAGAGTGGTGTCTTGGATGGAAGTCAATGGAAGTGAAGTGTCGGGAACAGTCAACTCTCTCACCTGTTGCTGAGAAATCAACTAAGATAAGGACTGAGAATTGTTTGTAGCGTTAAATATCGTAGAAATCCTAGGGGACCTTGACAAGAGCTGTTTTAATGGAGCATTGGGATGAGAGGCTGATTGGGGTGGGTTTAAGAGAGAATGGAAGGAGAGGAAATGGAAACCAAAAGTGTGAATTGAATTATACTCCAAAATGAGAGCAGAGAACTGGGCTAGTAGCTGTAGCAAAGCAAGAGGTCAAGGAGGGTTTTAAATTTTTTTTCCTTTTTTGTTTTTAAAGATGGTTGCTATTACAACATCTGGGAATGCTGATAGAAATGATCCAGTAGAATGGGGAAAATCGATGATACAGGAGAAAGAGAAGGGGGAATGATTATTGAGTGATATCCTGAGGAGGCAAAAGGAGATGGGATCTAGTAGAGTTTGCATTAGATAGGAATGGGGGCAGTTCATTGATAATAACAGGAAGGAAGAATATATGGTTAAAGATGCAGCAAGATTGGCAATTTGCATGAAGTAGAAAGCAAGGTGACCTGTTGAATGTGAGGAGGTAGGAATGTAGATGTTTGAAGAGACAAGAGAAGTATGAGAAAATCAGTAGGAGAGTGAGGAAGATAATCGACATTTAACTTTTTCACTGAGGCTCCTACATGCACTTTAGGTGGGACAGATCTTGGACACTGCAGGATATTTAGTATCCCAGGGTACCAAATGCCAGGTTACCTAAGAATGACTGTAAGTGGGGGAGGGTGCCAAGATGGCTGTCAGGAGGCAACACCTGAATGCAGCTCCCAGTGAATGAGACAAAAAGGGCTAGAGGACTCCATGATTCCAAACGAGGTGCCAGGTTCGTTTCTGTGGGACTGACAGGGCACTGAAAATAGCCCAGGGAAGAAGCCACAGGTGAGACCTGCCGAGGGGGGGAGCAAATCAAGAAGGGGGGCATGTCCCCACCTGAGTTCAGCCGGCTTGGAGGGTCGGGAGACTTCACCCCCTTGGTGCTCGGATTCAGATCCTGTGCTTACCTCATCCCTCCTACAATCTACAGTCCACAAGAGCCCTGCCAGACCATGGGGCGCTGTAGGTTGTTGATGCAGATATGAACAGCGGCTCCTGCTGGGTGTGGCAAGTTGTCACACGGACCTGGGTGGCAGTTTGGACTAACACCAGTGGGACAGACCATCCCACAGAGGGAGGCAGAGTTGAAAGCAGGGAAATAGACCATAAGGCCTGGCAGGTCTCACTTCCACAGAACTCAAACCGAAACGCTCACTAGAGAGCTTGGCAGCAAATCCACCAGTTTGACCCCAACCAGGAAGATCGAGCTCTGGGAGAGGAGCCATTGGGAAGGCGGGGCTAATCTCACCTGCAAACAAACTTCAGGGAAGGACCACCCACCCAACAACCTGACTGAACCTGAGAGAGCCCAGCATCGCCCTCTACAGGCCAAAAAAGATACAGCCAACCTCAATAGAAAAAAAGTCCACTCAGAGACGACTCCTGAAACCACCAACTTCAAAGATCAAAGAGAGAGAGAGAAATCCATGAAGATGGGAAAAAAACAGCACAAAAAGGATGAAACTATCAAAGAACAGAACACTTCTCCTCCTCCCAGGGATCACAACTCCTCATCAAGGGAACAGAAAACGAGAATGAATCTGACGAATTGACAGAAGTAGGCATCAGAAGATGGGTAATAACAAACTTCTCTGAGTTAAAAGACCATTTTCTAACCCAATGCAAAGAAACTAAGAACCTTGAAAAAAAGACGAAATGCTAACTAGAATAAGCAGCTTAGAGAAGAACATTAATGCCTTGATGGAGCTAAAAACACAGTACGAGAACTTTGTGAGGCATACACAAGTTTCAGCAGCCAAATTGATCAAGCAGAAGAAAGGATATCAGAGATAGAAGATCAAATCAATAAAATAAAGTGAGAAGGCAAGATGAGAGAAAAAAGAGTGAAAAAAATGGCCAAAGTCTCCAAGAACGATGGGATTATTGAAAAGACTAATCTATGCTTGATTAGCATACCTGAATGTGACAGGGAGAATGAATCCAAGAAGATATTATCCAAGAGAACTTTTCCAACCTAACAAGGCAGGCCACCATTCAAATCCAGGAAATACAGAGAACACCACAGAGATACTACTCAAGAAGAGCTACCCCAAGGCACATAATTGTCAGATTCACCAGGGTTGAAATGAAGGAAAAGATCCTAAGGGCAGCCAGAGAGAAAGGTCGAGTCACCCACAAGGGAAAGATCATCAGAGTCACAGCGGATCTCTCGGCAGAAACCCTACAAGCTAGAAGGGAGTGGGGGCCAATATTCAACATCCTTAAAGAAAAGAATCTTCAACCCAGGATTTCATATCCTGCCAAACTAAGCTTCATAAGTGAAGGAGAAATAAAATCTTTTATAGACAAGCAATTGCTGAGAGAGTTTGTCACTACAAAGCCTGCCTTACAAGAGTTAAGGAAGTACTAAACAGGCAATGGGACAACCAGTACCAGCCACTGCAAAAACGTATCAAATGGTAAAGAACAATGACTCAAGGAGGAAGCCACATCAACTAATGGGCAAAACAACCAGCCAGTAACAAAATGGTAGGATCAAATTTGAACATAACAGTATTAATGTTGAATGTGAATGGCCTAAATGCTGCAGTCAAAAGACACAGACTGGCAAACTGGATAAAAAGTCAAGACCCATCAGAGTGCTGTATTCAGGAGACCCATCTGATATGCAAAGACTCACACAGACTCAAAATAAAGGGATGGAAGAAGATGTACCAAGCAAATGGAGAGCAAAAGCAGGGGTAGCAATCCTAGTCTCTGATAAAATGGACTTTAAACCAACAAAGATCAAAAGGGACAAAGAAGGGCATTACATAATGGTAAAAGGATCAATGCAACAAGAAGTGCTAACTATCCTAAATATATGTGCACCCAATGCAGGAGCACCCAGATACATAAAGCAAGTTCTTAATGACCTGCAAGGAAACTTAGACTCCCGCACAATAATAGTGGGAGACTTTAACACTCCACTGACAATATTGGACAGATCAACAAGACAGAAAGTCAACAAGGATATCCAGGACTTGAATGCAAGTGAACCTAATAGACATTTACAGGACACTCCACCCCAAATTCACAGAATACACATTCTTCTCAGCACCACATTGCACTTAACTCCGAAACTGACCACATAATTGGAAGTAAATCACTCCTCAGCAAATGCAGAATAACGGAAATCATAACAGTCTCTCAGACCACAGCGCAATGAAATTATAACTCAGAATTAAGAAAAGTACTCACACCCGCACAATGACATGGAAACTGAAGAACTTGCTCCTGAATGACAAATGGATGAACAATGAAATGAAGGCAGAAATAAAAATGTTCTTTGAAACCAATGAGAATGAAGATACAATGTACCAGATCCTATGGGACACATTTAAGGCAGTGCCTAGAGGGAAATTTATAGCAATAAATGTGAACATGAGAAGCAAGAAATGTTCTAAAATCAACACCCTATCATCAAAATTGAAAGAGCTAGAGGAGCAAGATAAAAAAAACTCAAAAGCTAGCAGAAGACAAGAAATAACTAAGATCAGAACAGAACTGAAGGAGATAGAGACACAAAAAAACCTTAAAAAAAAATAAATCCAGGAGCTGGTTTTTTTGAAAAGAACAAAATAGAGAAGAATCAAATAGATGCAATAAAAAAAAAAAAAAGAGGAGATCACCACTGATTCCTAGGAAATACAAACTACCGTCAGAGATTACTACAAACAGCTCTATGCACATAAACCAGTAAATGTGGAAGAAATGGATAAATTCCTGGACACTTACACACTCCCAAGACTAAGCCAAGAAGAAGTTGGAACCCTGAATGGACCAATAACAAGGTCTGAAGTCGAGGCAGCGATTAATAGCCTACCAACCAAAACAAGTCCAGGTCTAGACGGGTTCACAGCCGAATTCTACCAGACATACAAAGAGGAGCTGTTACCATTCCTGTTGAAACTATTCCAAACAATACAAAAAGAGGGAATCCTCCCTAACTCTTTCCATGAGACCAGCATCATCCTGATACCAAAATCTGTCAGAGACACAGCTAAAAAAGAAAACTATAGGCCAATAGCCATGATGAACATTGATGCAAAAATCTTCAATAAAATACTGGCAAACCGAATCCAACAGCACATCAAAAAGCTTATCCACCATGATCAAGTAGGCTTCATCCCAGGGATGCAAGGCTGGTTCAACATACACAAATCTATAAACATGATTCACCACATAAACAGAACTAAAGACAAAAACCACACGAAGGCCTTCCACAAAATTCAACAGCCCTTTATGCTAAAAACTTTCAATAAACTAGCTATCGATGGAACATACCTCAAAACAATAAAAGCTATTTACGAGAAACCCACAGCCAATATCATACTGAATGGGCAAAAACTAGAAGCATTCCCTTTAAAAACTGGCACTAGACAAGGATGTCCTCTCTCACCACTCCTATTCAATATGATATTGGAAATTCTAGCCAGAGCAATTAGGCAAGAAAAAGAAATAAAGGGCATTCAGTTAGGAAAAGAAGAAGTCATAATGTCCCTATTTGCAGATGACTGATTGTGTATTTAGAAGACCCCATTGTCTCAGCCCAAAACCTCCTTAAGCTGGTAAGCAACTTCGACAAAGTCTCGGGATACAAAATCAGTGTGCAGAAATCACAAGCATTCCTATACACCAATAACAGACAAACAGCCAAATCATGAGCAAACTCCCATTTACAATTGCTGCAAAGAGAATAAAATACCTAGGAATACAACTAACAAAGGACATAAAATATCTCTTCAAGGAGACCTAGAAACCACTGATCAAGGAAATAGAGGAAGACACAAACAGACGGAAAAACATTCCATGCTCATGGTGAGGAAGAATCAATATTGTGAAAATGGCCATACTGCCCAAAGTAATTTATAGATTCAATGCTATCCCCATCAAGCTACCATTGACTTTCTTCACAGAACTGGAGAACACCACTTTAAACTTCATATGGAACCAAAAGAGAGCCAGCATAGCCAAGAAAATCCTAAGCAAAAAGAACAAAGTTGGAGACATCACGCTGCCTGGCTTCAAACTATGCTACAAGGCTACAGTAATCAAAACAGCATGATACTGATACCAAAACAGAGATACAGACCAATGGAATAGAACAGAAGCCTTGGAAGCAACACCACACATCTACAGCCATCTGATCTTTGACAGACTGGACAAAAAGAAGCAATGGGGAAAGGATTCCCTGTTTAATAAATGGCATCGAGAAAACTGGCTAGCCATATGCAGGAAGATGAAACTGGACCTCTTCCTTACACCTTATGCAAAAATTAATTCCAGATAGATTAAAGATTTAAACATAAGAACTAACACCATAAAAACCCTAAAAGAAAACCTAGACAACACCATTCAGGACACAGGCACAGGAATGGACTTCATGACTAAAACATCAAAAGCAATGGCAACAAAAGCCAAAATAGATAAATGGGATCTAATTAAACTTAAGAGTTTCTGCACAGCAAAAGAGACAATCATTAGAGTAAACGGGCAACCAACAGAATGGGAAAAATTTTTTGCAATCTACCCATCAGACAAAGGGTTAATATCCAGAATCTACAAAGAACTAAAGTAGATTTACAAGAAAAAAAAAAAACCAACCCATTCAAAAGTGGGCAAAGGATATGAATAGACACTTTTCAAAAGAAGACAAATGGGCGGCCAAGAAACATGAAAAAATGCTCATCATCATTGGTCATTAGAGAAATTCAAATGAAAACCACACTGAGATACCATTTCACTTCAGTTAGAATGGCTGTCATTAAAAAATCTGGAGACAATAGATGCTAGAGAGGATGTAGAGAAAAAGGAACACTTTCACACTGTTGGTGGCAGTGTAAATTAGTTCAACCATTATGGAAGACAGTGTGGCGATTCCTCAAGGATCTAGAAGTAGAAATTCCATTTGACCCAGCAATTCCATTACTGGGTATATACCCAAAGGATTATAAATTGTTTTATTATAAAGACACATGCACACATATGTTCATTGTGGCGCTGTTTACGGTAGCAAAGACCTGGAACCAACCCAAATGCCCATCGATGATAGACTGGACAAAAAAGATGTGGCAGATATGCACCATGGAATAATATGCACTAAAAAATGATGAATTGTGTGTCCTTTGTAGAGACATGGATGAATCTAGAAACCATCATTTCCAGCAAACTGACACAAGAACAGAAAACAAAACACTGCATGTTTTCACTCATAGGTGGGTGATGAACAATAAGAACACAAATACAGGGAAGGGAACAACACTTACAGGGCTAGGTGGGGGAGTGGAGGGGAGGGGAGGGGAGGGACAGCAATGAGGGGGTGAGGAGGATGGGGAGGTATAACACCCAGAGAAATGCCTGATGTAGGTGATGGGGGGTGGAGGGGGATGGAGACAGCAAATCACCATGGCATGTATGTACCTGTGCCACAATCCTGCAGGATGCAGGATGTGCACATGTACCCCGAGCCCAAATACAGTAGAAAAAAAAAGTAGTCATTCTTCGAACCCCAAAACCTCGACTTCACATTTTCAGATTCCCTTAGAACTATTGATTATTGGGCCTTATAAGGCTAACAGTCATGAAAAGGACTAATTAGCATGATTATATGATACTTTTTTTTTCTTTCAGCCACATTTAATAGTATAAGGTTAATGGTGTTGTATGGCCAAGAGGGTTGGATTTAAACAGGGTTAGAGTTTTTCCAGGAGAAGAAAAGAGAAGCAGTTGCTGATGTGAGTGATAAATAATGGATCATATCATTTGAGTTGGATAAGGACAGAAATGAGGGCAGGAAAAGGATAAGGGACTGTGAAAGGTGGTAGCTTTAGTGATTATAGGTCCCACTGGAGCATGTTTGTCTAAAATAGGAAAGAAGATGAGAACACTGGAGGAAAGGAATACAAGGACTGGAGAAGCCAGACTTTTAGAAGGGTCATCTCTGTAGTTATTAAAATTATAATACTTATGCCAGAAGTCAAGTTGAGTATGTGTCAGTAAGCTAAGTATAGTACTAAAGTCCTGAAGGAATGGGATAGAGTTTGGGAGATTAATCCAAGATGGGTAAGTCAAATAAGTAATGGAATTTGTGCTTATGGAGGACGAGCCAGTAATTCCCTGTAAGTCACTGTGGTGATGACTGCCATGGAAATACATGGGAAGAGATGGTGACCTTTCGGATGGAACCTCTTTAGATTCTGTGATTATGGCATCCTAAGGAAAGATAAATTTAGGGTTGAATTCAAATTACATTGAGCATCTGCTAAGTACAGCATGATGTACTAGGTACTGTGGAGATGATAGTAAATCATTTCATTAAAACTGAGTAATAGAAATATAAAGGAAGCTGAAAAAGTGCTGGATGGCCCAAAGGAGGAAGAAATTGTATAAACTCAAGTATTACGACTTCATGGAGGGGTAGATTTCAGATGGGCATTTGATGAATAGAACAAGGACAAATCATGATGGTGTGGTGTCCATAATCTAGGTAAGGGAATTGTTTAACTTCAAGCTTAGCAGTAGCACAATGCAAGGTGTTCTGGGGTAGAGTCATTATTCCCATATTGACTGGAGCTGTGGTGGTGAGAGAAATGACAGGAATTATGATAGTGTTAAATTGTGAAGGACCTTGGATGCCACTGAATGCTAGTTGCTTAGGTAATTAATGGTTATCAAAGGTTTTGAAGAGGAGTCTGATGTTCTCAAGGTAAAATTTTCCTCAATGATGGGCTGAAATGGAAATAGTATAGTGTAGAAGAGGATAAATCCCCGTAAATGGTAAAACATAGAAAAAGAACTTTGCATAGTAGTATGCAAGACTTCCAAATATGTAAATACCCTTAAATGATTAGATATCCGTAGTATTAAAACAAGATTCCTGTTCCTATGCTGTATCTTCCCTTCCTTTTTTAAAAATCGAGACAGAGTCTCTGTGTTGGCTAGTGTGGCCCTGAACTTCTGGGCTCAAATGATCCTCCCACCTCAGCCTCATGAGTAGCTGGGACTATAGGCATGTGCCACTGCACGCAGCCCTTAGTTTGTGTTTAATTTAGACATCTTGCCTCCTTTATAAGTTTTCTTTACTTGACTTTCCAAACAGCACAGTCTCATTTTCCTCCAATCTCTCAGGTTACTCCTTCTCTAAGTATAGTTGTGCTTCTCCTTTTGCTTTTTTTGTGTTCATTGGTACACCCACTCCCTTGGCCATTTTGTGGCTTCACATACTACTGAAAACTGCCATATTTATATCCTAATCCAAACCTCTCTGATGAGCATTATGTCCATATCCAGCTTCCTTCTTGGCTATCTAGTAAATATCTTAAATTCGATGTCAGTATGTCCAAAGCTGAATTTCTGATCTTACTCCCAAAACCTGCTTTCCCTGGCACCTTCTTTCACTCAGTTGCTCTGTCCAATAACCTTGAAGGCAATCCCGATGCCTCCAATTCCTTCGCACTCCAAATCCAATCTACTAGAAATGCCGTTGCCTTTACCTTCAGAATATATCCAGAATATGATCACTAAACCTCTTTAAGTGGTCTCCTTCCTTCTACTCTTTTACAGTGCATTTCAAAATAACCATAGTGATCTTTTGAAGATACGACTTAGATATTGTCATTCTGTGCTGAAAACCCTCTAAGGGCTCCCCATCTCAAGAGTAAAAGCTACAGTCTTTAAAGTGACCAGAAGGACCTCCAATTAGGACTTGACAAATTGACCCATGACCAAATTGGGCCCATTACCTGTTTTTATATGACCAGTGAGCTACGAATGGTTTTTATATTTTTAAATGGTTAAAAAATATCAAAATTGATATTTTTGAGTGCAAATTATGTGTAATTGAAATTTCAGTGTCTGTAATTAAGTTTTATTGGAACAGAGCCACACCCATTTGTTCACAGATTGCCTATGGCTACATTTGCACTACAAAGGCAGAGTTGAGTAGTAGAGACCTTATGGCATGAAAAGCCTGATGTATTTACTATCTGGCACTTAAAAGAAAGTTTGCCAGCCTCTGCCATATATGGTCTGGCCCCCTCACCCCCACCTTTCTGTCCTCTCTGTCCTCCTCTCCAGCCCACCCCACTGCAGCCACTTTGGATTCCTTATTACTATTCTTCTACTTCCACAGGCACACCCTTAGGGCCACTGCTTTAGCTCTTTCCCCTGCTGGAAGTGCTCAATTAATACATATCTACATAGCTAACTGTTCATCCTATCAAGTCTTTGCTTAGGTGCCACCTTTGCAGTGAAGCCTTGATCATCAGTTTAAAATTGCACTGCCACTGCATTGTGCTTACTCTGTTGCCTCCTCAACTTGCTTGCTCTTTTTTCCAAGCATTTCACACCTTCTAACATATTGTTTAATTCCCCTAATTTTACGTTTATTGTTTTTTTTTTTTTTTTTTTTTTTTTTGAGACGGAGTTTCGCCCTTGTTACCCAGGCTGGAGTGCAATGGCGCGATCTCGGCTCACCGCAACCTCCGCCTCCTGGGCTCAGGCAATTCTCCTGCCTCAGCCTCCTGAGTAGCTGGGATTACAGGCACGCGCCACCATGCCCAGCTAATTTTTTGCACTTTTAGTAGAGACGGGGTTTCACCATGTTGACCAGGATGGTCTCGATCTCTCGACCTCGTGATCCACCCGCCTCGGCCTCCCAAAGTGCTGGGATTACAGGCTTGAGCCACCGCGCCCGGCGCACGTTTATTGTTTTTTGATTGTTTCCCTCTTTTGGACTTAGACCACAAGGGCAAGGATTTTTGTCTGTTTTGTTCACTGTTGGTAGCCAAAGTGCCTAGCACAGTGCCTGGGATATTACAGGTGTTCAGTAAGTACTTGTTGAAATGCATTGAATTTTTGGTTCATTGACCAAGTGAGTCATCTGTCTGGCTGAATGTTGTTTTGTCACATAAGGTACCATTGATTGGGAAGGGCAAATAACTGTTTATTTTAGTGAAGGGATGTGTTTTTCTGTTAACCACTCTTTTGATTGGTTACTCAATAAGAGCTTTTCCATTTTGCTCACTGACAGTAAATATTCAGGAACTATTCTGGTTCAACTTAGCTGGGTCATTTAGTATATTTTAGATTCAGATTATGGCCATCACATCTTCTTTGTACATACTGTTAGTTGAGAAAAGACCTTTTGGCCTCTGCCCATTGTTACAAGCCTTCAAGTGATATGGTAAAGTAGAGCTTTTCCATCATGATAGGTATTTTTGGGTAAGGAGGAATAGCTGGAGTTTGGAACTAGGCGAGAATTTTATATTAGCTATTGATAAGTAATTGATAGGCTTATTAGCTTAACCTTCTTTCATGTGCCTATTAATATAAAAGGAAACTTCCAGAAGAAAATACTGAAATTCAGTTTTCTTTTAACATTAGTAGTGCATAGAAATAATGCCACCATGTAGAGAAAATTGAATATATTTGAAGGGATTTGGGGAGAGTATTGGATTTATGTCTGTTTGCTCTTACTTTCCTTAGTGTTATTTGTTTGTTTTTGAGATGAAGTCTCTCTCTTGTTGCCCAGGGTGGAGTACAGTGGCACGATCTTGGCTCACTGCAACCTCTGCCTCCTGGGTTCAAATGATTCTCCTGCCTCAGCCTCCTGAGTGGCTGGGATTACAGTCACGCCACCACCATGTTTGGCTAATTTTGGTATTTTTAGTAGAGACGAGGTTTCACCATGTTGACCAGGCTGGTCTTGATCTCCTGACCTCAAATGATCTGCCTGCTTCAGCCAACCAAAGGGCTGTGATTACAGGCATGAGCCACCTTGCCTGGCCCCTTAGTGTGTTCTGATTTGATTCCTCTTTGTATTCTCCATACTAGTCAGCATATACATGCTAATTAATAGGCAATTAGTAAGTGTTTACTCGTAATTCTCACATAATTTATCTTAAAGTGATCTTCTTGGAGAGCCAGTGAGGTGTCTTTTTCTAACCTTTTCTTGCCCATCTTTAATACGGTAGATGTGTGGTGTTTCTTTCATAAAGAAATAAAAACTATTTATTTTGACATAGCTTGTTTTAGAGACGTGGCCTATATTAGTTTAACAAAATTGAAGGTTTTCTATTCAGTTACTGTTGTGAGAGTAAATTTACTGGATTCTATGACAAACTTTGCAAAACATTACTTGGGATTTTTAAAGTATTGCTGGGTGAGGTGGCTCATGCCTATAATCCCAGCACTTTGGGAGGCTGAGGCAGGCGGATCACAAAGTCAAGAGATCAAGGCCATCCTGGCCAACATGGTGGAACCCTGTCTCTACTAGAATACAAAAATTAGCCGGGTGTGGTGGTGCACGCCTGTAGTCCCAGCTATTCAGGAGGCAGAGGCAGAGGCAGGAGAATTGCTTGAACCTAGGAGGCGGAGATTGCAGTGAGCTAAGGTTGCGCCACTACACCCCAGCCTGGCACCTGGCCACAGAGAGAGACTGTCTCAAAAAAAAAAAAAGCATTTTTACATTCTCTTCATTGTATTTCAGGAGAAAAAAAAATCCCTAAATATCTACCTAAGTTTCCTAGTTTGAATATAGCTAGCAAAGTTGTTAGAGATTTACCCAAAAACTTGGAAAACTTATGTCTACACAGAAACCTGCACATGAATGCTTTTAAGAATTTATTCGTAATTGCCAAAATTTGGAATCAAGATATCCTTCAGTAGGTGAATGGATAAATTATGGTATATCCGTACAATAGAATGTTGTTCAGCAATAAAAAGAAATGAGCTGTCGGCCAGGTGAGGTGTCTCAAGCCTGTAATCCCAGCACTTTGGGAGGCCGAGGCGGGTAGATCATGAGGTCAGGAGATCTAGACCTTCCTGACCAACGTGGTGAAACCCCGTCTCTACTAAAAATACAAAAATTAGCTGGGCGTGGTGCCACGTGCCTGTAGTCTCAGCTACTTGGGAGGCTGAGGGAGAAGAATTGCTTGAACCAGGAGGTGGAGGTTACAGTAAGCCGAGATTGCTCACTGCGTTCCAGCCTGGTGACAGCAAGACTTCGTCTCAAAAAAGGAAAAAAGAAGAAGAAGAAAAAAAGAACTATCAAGCCATGAAAATGATGGAGAAACCTTAAATGCATATTGCTAAGTGAAGCTAGTCTCAAAAGGCTGCATATGATATATAATTCTAACTCTATGACATTTCTGAAAAAGGTAAAATTATAGACTGAGAAAAAAATTAGTGGTTACCAAGGGTGGGGAAGGTAGGAGGGTCAAATAGGTCAAATAGCACAGGGCATTCCCAGGGCCATTAAACTGTTTTGTATGATACTGTAATGGTAAATGCATGTCATTTGTAAAAGTCTGTAGAATGTACAGTATAAAGAGTGAACCCTAATGTAAAAGATGAACTTAATAATAATGTATCATCATTGGTTTATCAGTGGCAATAAATGTGCCACACTAAGGCAATATGTCAATAATAGGAGAAGCTATGTGTGGTGGGTGCTGGGGAGAAGAGGTATATGGGAGTTCTTTCCACTTTCCACTCAACCTTTCTGTAAACCTAAAGCTGCTCTAGACAATAATATCCATTAATTGAAAAAAGGTGCTCAATTAAAAAGTGACACGCATTCCTTTATATATAATACTACCTTCTGCATAAGGAAGGAGGTACATAGTTAATATTTTCTTATGAAGGAGAGCATAGTTAATATTTTTCTAATCTTTTTCAGAGAAACATACATATATCTCATGTATAAAGAAATTGTTTCTACTGACATTAGGAAATTTGAGGTGTGTTTTTTTTCCCCTTGAAGCCATTTATTGAGTGTATACTATTTGTAAGATATTATTAGGTATTTTTGTATAACATGTCTATTTAGTTTGAAGTAGATACTAATCACTCCATTGCATGGATGAGAAAACTGTGGCTCAGATAAGGGAAGTGGGAAAGCTGGTACTTGACTCCAAAGCCTGGGTGCTCTATGGTCCTAGTAATTCATACAGATTTTTTTTTTTTTTTTTTTTTTTTTGTGCAATAGCTAAAGTTTGTCCCTGAAAGTAAATGTAAGTCCTTTAGAGCTAAAACAATATTAAAGAGGATTGTCTAGATATGAATCTTGACTCTTACTGTTTATGATAATTTTATTTAGGTTATGTTATCTGTTTATGCTTTAGTTTCCTTATGTGTTCATTGTAGACAGTAATTGAGATTGTTAGGAGGGTTGAGTTAATAAATGAAACAGAACAGGGCCAAGCACAAAGTCTGAGCTCCATACATGTAATTCCACTAATTAATAATGGAATTATTTCTCATTTTATAAATGAAAGAAACAGAGACCCAAGGAAATTAAGTGACTCTCTGAGTCACATAGCTTCTAAAGTCACATAGCTATTAACGAACAAAGTTAGTTTTTTAAAAAATTTTAAGACCAGAATTTTATCTGTTCACCTTTTTTTTTTCTTTTTAAAAAAGAAAAACTCTCAAAAAAGATTGTAGTTTCTCCGTATCTGTTTAGAGTAAACCAGATATATTATAAATTAGGATTTTTCTCAATCAGATTGATAAATAGGAAAAAGCACTGGTCTATAATTTAGGTTCCAAATCATATCTTGTCCTTACTTTGCTATATAACCTTAAATATTTTATTCTGTTTCGTTTGTAAAATGAGGGTAGAGTTGGTCAGATGATTTTTAAGTTTGTTTTTTAACACCAATAGAATATATAGTGAAGAGAGATAGAGCTGTTGTTGTTTTTCATGAGTTATTACACTATGCTATCATACTCTGAAGTTCCCAGAGGTTCTTGATGGTAGGGTAGTTACCCTCCATGCTAAACGACTGCAGAGTGCTGTACTTTTTATATTGGTGATCCATGATTTCCTCACAGCATCTGAAGCTGTCTCATAGCATTGTTCCTTCTTTTTCTGCCTTCAGTCTATTCAATTATTTTAAGACAGGGTCTTGCTCTGTTACTCAGGCTGGAGTGCAGTGGTGTATTGTTCATGGCTTACTGAAACCTCACCCTACTGGGTTCAAGTGATCCCCCCACCTCAGCCTCCTGAGCAGCTGGCACTACAGGCATGTGCTACTATGCCCACCTAATTTATTTTGGTAGAGATGGAGCTTCACTGTGTTGCCCAGGCTTGTCTTCAACTCCTAGGCTCCAGTGATCCTCCTAGCCGCAGGCTTTCAAAGTGCTGGGATTACAGGCATGAGCCACTGTGCCTGGCTGGCACCACTTTTTTTTTTTTTTTTTTTTAAAGACGGTGTCTCGCTTTGTCACCCAGGTTGGAGTGCAGTGGCATTCCAGTGATCTCGGCTCCCTGTAACCTTCACCTCCTGGGTTCAAGCGATTCTCCTGCCTCAGCCTCCCAAGTAGCTGGGATTACAGGGACCCACCACCACATCCTGCTTTTTATTTTTAGTAGAGACAGGCTTTCACCATATTGGCCAGGCTGGTCATGAACTGGCTTCACTTATACAAAGAAAGCTTGTGTACTTTGTTTCAGTTATTGACTGAACACATAGCAATGCTTTTTGGCTGCTGGATTCACAGCTAAGTAGTAAATAGTTGAGTCCCTTAGAATGGAATAGGGTTGGGAATGGGAGATGCTGAAGACTTTACTTATATAGTAAGGTCTTTGGAAGGTATAATTTTAGTGACCAGAGCATTTTTGAGATACCTCTTGCTGTGGGAGCGTACTTGAATCCCTGTTTTTTGGTTGTCCAAAAAGATCCCATGAATTGTAGCACTTGTGCATTTCTTCCTTAATGTGATACAAGTAATCATAAAGTAAGTAAAATTTATTAGAACTTGTTCTATTAAATAGTAGTAGTGGTAGTAGTATTTTTAAAGAGATAGGTCTTGCTTTGTTGCCTAGTCTTGTCTCAAACTTCTGGCTTTAAGCCATCCTCCTGTCTTGGCCTCCCAAAGCACTGGGATTACAAGCATGAGTCACCTTACTTGGCATAACTGATAATATTAAGAACTGTTATTGACAGTAGTGAGGGTGTTTCCTTATTAAAGGAAATTTGATTTAAAGGAAAGATATTTAGGTGAAGAGAAAGTTATTTTCTTTGTGAGTTTATAAGATATGTAGTATGTAAATTATGTCCTCTTGTCACGTAAAGTGTGTGCTGTATTTTGATGTTAGCTCTTCTTAAAAAAATTTTTTTTTCTCTTTTTCTTGTAGCTGGGTTTCTAAGTATTTAATCAATGCTCAGAAAAGTTTACTTTTACTCTGGAATAAAATCTCATAAAGGTGGAACAAAATAGGTAACAATGATTGGCCTCTGGATAGAAACATACTGTGGAATTTTAGTGAGGGACGTCTAGGGGTAATGAAGTCAGGATTTAGTGAATATTCAGGAGTCTGGCGTAGCAGTGCATACAGGCACAGGGATAAATAGGGTCTTTTGGGAGTTAAGGATAAAGCAAAAAAAAAAAAAAATCTGAATTTTAGGCCAAAAAAAAAAAATTAAAGAACATCATTATGCCAGCATGTACTTTTTAATGGCAGTATCAAATGTAAAAGCATCATGGAACATTCATTGATATTGTTATATTTTCAGGTGTCTTTACTGAATTTTCACATGGGTCTGACTAATGCCAATTTCTAGTTGAAAACCTGATGATTAATTGCAACATTTTGCCGCTAGTAGTAGTATTACTCTTTCAGGTTATGCTTCTTGACTGAGTCTCTTTGCAAATGTATTTATCTCACTGAGTGCAAGTCAGCCAGCTGCCACATTGTAGCTACCAGGAGGCTTAGTTTTCTGGCCATATCTCCTAGGCTCTTGGGCCCAGGCCTTCAAAGAAATATGTTAGATTTTTGTTTGAACTGAGAAAATTTTCCTCTTTGAGTTTAAGTTTTTAATCAAGAACGTGTTTATGGGCTACACACTCAGATTGGAAGCTAATAGTAAATAAGCATTTTTGAAGTTATTTTCCTCTTCTCTTGCAGGTTTGTTCCAGAGAACAAGTCTTCAAACATATTTGCTATATTGACACTTAGCTGTCAGGGGACTCAGGCTTATGAGGAGGTATTGTTACACAAAACAGTGTCTAGTGAAGACGACAAGAAAGAGGGGAAAGGATCGGAAAAAGAAGCTGAAATACTATAGAAAACCATGGTAAGTTATTGTGGACATTTTCATAATTTATTTACAAAAGACTCCAGTAATTTAAAATTGGAAATGTTAACAGTGAGGGCAAATGAAAAACAATGGTGTAAATTTTTTGCTTTAGTGTTTTAGATAAAGATGGCACTCTACTATTTAAGCAAAGCAACTGAATTCAGATTTATTATAAGCCCTATAAACCACAAGGTAGGGCCCCATGAGCCTGTAGGCCATGAATTATCAAAACAAAGGAGGGAATGCTCATAAATAATATTTTCTAATAAAACTGGCGTTAGCTAACTGATACAAATAGCTAGGTTTTTTTACTTTAAGTTCAGTTTTTTTTTCTCATGGAAATTAATTCTGAATCAGTCCTTTAATTAGTAATAGGAATGATGTTGAAGTTTATAAAATGTGTAAATGTTTAACTGAAAAAGTCACCTCTTTCGCGTATTTTTCAAATAATAGGGTCAAGTGCTGAGTATAGTAGGGACACTGAAATGAGAATCAAAGAAACCTTGCTTTTTGTGAAGAGGTCAGACTTAAATAGAATTCGTGATGTTAGATTAAGTCATAATCTTTGGTGCCTAGGCTTTTAATTGGTAAAATGTGTGGATTTTTTCTCCTTTAGTATTATTAGTTCTGGAGGGTGTTGTGTGAGGTTTTCTCCTAAGTATAAGCAATAAAAGGTTTCATTTCATTTCTTTTTTTTTTTAAGACAAAGTCTTCCCCTGTCACCCAGGCTGGAGTACAATGGCATGATCTCAGCTCATTGCCACCTTGCCTCACTGCAAGCGAGTCTCCCTGCCTCAGCCTCCTGAGTAGCTGGGATAACAGGTGCCTACCATCATGCCTGGTTCATTTTTTTGTATTTTTAGTAGAGACAGGGTTTTGCCATGTTGGTCAGGCTGGTCTCGATCTCCTGACCTCAGGTGATGCACCTGCCTCAGCCTCTCAAATTGCTGGGATTATAGGCATGAGCCACTGTGCTGGCCAAGGTTTTAAAAACACATTACAAATGAGAGAAAAAGCCCAGTATGTTTGGAATATATTGCTTTTGTTGTTGTTTTGTTTTTTGGTTTTTTTTTTTTTGAGATGGAGTTTTGCTCTTGTAACCCAGGCTGGAGTGCAATGGTGTGATCTCGGCTCACCGCAACCTCCACCTCCTGGGTTCAGGCAATTCTCCTGCCTCAGCCTCCTGAGTAGCTGGGATTACAGGCACGCGCCACCATGCCCAGCTAATTTTTTTGTATTTTTAGTAGAGACGGGACTTCACCATGTTGACCAGGATGGTCTCGATCTCTTGACCTTGTGATCCACCCGCCTCGGCCTTCCAAAGTGCTGAAATCACAGGCGTGAGCCACCGCGCCCGGCTGGAATATATTGTTTAGCAAGTCTGATGGTGGTGATGTGTTATGATTTTTTTGTTGTTGTTGAGACAGGGTCTTCTCTGCCACCCAGGCTGGAGCGCAGTGACATGATTATAGGTCACTGGAAACTCCGATTCCTGGGTTCAAAGGATCTTCCTGCTTGAGCCTCCCAGGTAGCTGGGCCTATAGGCGCATGCCACCACATCTGGCAAGTTTTTAAATTTTTGTAGAGGTAGGGTTTTGCTTTGTTGCCCAGGCTGATCTGGAACTCCTGGGCTCAAGCAATCCTGCTGCTGCCTTAGCCTCTCAGAGTGCTGGGAATCATAGGCATGAGGTACTGTGTCCAGCCTGTTGGTATTTCTTTAAATGTTACTTGCTTTTAAGATATTTGTGCCAAGGATTATAACTTAATCAGCTGGCTCCTTAGAGAAGAAATTCTAATATTTTAGATCTAGATGGTAGGAACAAATGTTAACTTGGGATTTTCCCTGTCATTTTAGCTAGGTGGTGAAATGTGAAAAAACCACACTGATTCTTTTGTATCTTACCATGTGAATTATTTGCCTCTGATTGTGCTCATTTTTTATAGTCTCCATGTTCTTATGACTAAAAGAAATGCTTTATTATTTATCAAAGTGGATGAAGATGTCTTCCTTAGTTTATTCTTTTAAAATTCAGCTTAGAGTTTCTGGTGTATAAATTTTATGCTTTTATATAATTTAATTGATGAATATTTTCCAGTTTCTCTTGTTACTTGGTCTTTAGATCTTCAATTGCAATGAGAATTTTCTCTTTCTGCCTAGTTCTTCAGATTTATTTATTTATTTATTTACTTACTTACTTAAGATGGAGTCTCGCTGTGTCGCCCCGACTAGAGTGTAGTGGTGCTATCTTGACTCACTGTAACCTCTGCCTCCCGGGTTCAAGCAGTTCTCCTGCCTGAGCCTGTTTTGTAGCTGGGATTACAGGCATGTGCCACCACACCTGGCTAATTTTTTTGTACGTTTAGTAGAGACAGGATTTCACCATGTTGGTCAGGCTGGTCATCTTGAATTCCTGACCTTGTGATCTGCCCACCTGAGCCTCCCAAAGTGTTGGGATTACAGGTGTCAGCCACTGTGCTTGGCCCTTATTTTTGAAACAGAGTCTTGCTCTGTTGCCCAGGCTGGAGTGCAGTGTCACTATCTTGGTTCACTGCAACCTCCACCTCCTGGGTTCAAGTGATTCTCCTGCCTCAGCATCCCAAGTAGCTGGGACTACAGGCACACACCACCACACTTGTCTAATTTTTGTATTTTTAGGAGAGACGGGATTTCACCATGTTGGCCAGGCTGGTCTTGAACTGCTTGACCTCTGATGATCCGCCAGCCTTGGACTCAGCCTTGCAAAGTGCTGGCATTACAGGCATGAGCACTGAGTCTAATTTGTTTTTTTAATACTTAAAGAAAATCTGTTTGGAGCTTATTTGAGTAAATAAGATTTCTCTCTATTTTTGGTTATACCTATTTCTTCAATTTTTCCTGTCACTCTTGTTTCATAATGCTTATCCTGTCACATCCAGTAGAATGTTAGATGTAACATTTTTGAATTTAACATTGGCAGTCTGTATTATTTGTGCGGTAAGTGACAAATGTTTATGTAATGTAGCAATATGTAGTTTTGCTCAGGTGTGGTCAGTGTGCAGGACTGGGTAATTTAGCAAGTACATAAGCCTAGCAAACAACCTAGCATCTCCAACTTTTCAGCTCTTTTGTTTTCTAGTACTTATTTTGGGATATATGAACAAATCTCACGAAGTGCTTAAAAACATTTGTTTCTTTATGGCAAACCGCTCCAGTTGGAAAACTGGTTGTGGATGTTGAGCAAGAAAGAAATCTAGACAGGTGATTTTTATTTAGAAAAAGAAGGTTTTAGAATCTGTTTTAGCCTATAT